>NC_066619.1:136099296-136406515 GCF_025201925.1 Gopherus flavomarginatus | reverse complement strand
GTAGCGCTGAAATCCGTATTGCCATTTCGAATTAGGGTTAGTGTGGCCATAATTCAATGGTATTGGCCTCCGGGAGCTATCCCACAGTGCACCATTGTGACTGCTCTGGACAGCAATCTGAACTCGGATGCATTGGCCAGGTAGACAGGAAAAGCCCCGTGAACTTTTGAGTTTCATTTCCTGTTTGCCCAGCTTGGAGCACTGATCAGCACAGGTGACCAAGCAGTCCCAGAATCAAAAAAAGAGCTCCAGCATGGATTATATAGGAGATACTGAATCTCATCTTTGTATGGGGAGATGAATCTGTTCTATCAGAACTCTGTTCCAATAGATGAAATGCCAAAACATTTGAAAAAATCTCCAAGGCTATGAGAGACAGAGGCCACAACAGGGACTCGACACAGTGCTGTGTGAAACTTAAGGAGCTGAGCCAAGTGTTCCAGAAAGCCAAAGAATGAAATGGACACTCACGGAGGGAGGGGCGACTGACGACTGTAGCTATCCCACAGTTCCCGCACCCTCTGAAAACCATTTGAATTCTTGGCTGAGTTCCCAAAACTTGAAGGGTCAAAAAGCTTGTCGTGGGTGGTTCAGGGTATATGTTGTCATAGTCTTCCTCCCCCCCTCACTGCCTATGAAGGCAAAAAGAAAAAGTTCCTCACCTTTTTTCAGTGACACCGTATGTCTACTGGATGCTGCTGGCAGACACAGTGCTGCAGCACTACACAGCAGCATCCCCTTCCCTTGCCTTGCAGATGGCAGACGGTACAGTAGGACTGGTATCCGTCATCATCATCCTGTGAGTGCTCCTGGCTGGCCTTGGTGAGGTCGGCCAGGGGCGCCTGGGCAAAAATGGGAATGACTGCCAGGTCATTCTCTTCTTTAAGCTTTGTCTAGTGGAGATTCACTCCTGCCTGGAATATCATAGCAGCTGCAGGCTGCCCTCCCCTCCCTGATTTGATCTCTGCTTGCAGAGGCAATAAAGTCAGTGTTGTTCCTGCATTCTTACTTCATCACACATATGGGGGAAGGAGGGAAGCAATGGGTGGCATTGTTGCAGGGGCACTAGAATGGCATGCAGTTCATCAGTTCTGTGGGATGTCTGGGGCTCTGACCCAGAGCGACCGTTTGCCTCTCTGGTTCTTTAGAGGGCTTGCCTGATATCCTAGGCAGGACTGACTCTTCATTACACAAAACTTAAAGAAGGGAATGAGCTGGGGAGTCATTTCCATTTTTGTTCATGCGCCCCTGACCAACCTCACCAAGGCCGACCAGGAGCACCCATGACAGCAGCAGACAGTACAGTGTGACTGGTAACCATCGTTGTCAACTTGCAAAGCAGCAGACAGTGCAGTAGGGCTGGTAACCGTCTCTGCTAACTTTGCAAAAGGCAAGGGGATGGTGCTGTGTAGCACTGCAGTACCACGTCTGTTAGCAACATTCAGTAGACACATGGTGATGGTGAAAAAAGGCTGAATTGGCTCCATGGTTGCCATGCTATGGCATCTGCCCAGAAAATCGAGGGAAAAGGGTGCGAAATGATTGTCTGCCATTGCTTTCACGGAGGGAGGATTGACTGACGACATTTACCCATAACCACTCCCGACAAATTTTTGGCCCTATCAGGCGTTGGGATCTCAACTCAGAATTCCAGTGAGTGGGAGAGACTGCGGGAACTATGGGATAGCTACCCACGGTGCAACACTCCAGAAGTCGATGCTAGCCTTGGTACATGGACGCACACCACTGAATTAATGTGCTTAGTGTAGCCGCGTGCACTGGACTTTATACAGTCTGTTTCCAAATATCGGTTTCTGTAAAATCGGAATAATCCCGTAGTGTAGACATATCCTAAGGTGCCACGAGTATTCCTCATTCTTTCTTCTTTACTTGTCTTTCTCTATCAAGGAAGTTAAAACATTGTCTTTGCCATGCACTCTGTGGATGTGGCAAAGTGGACCAAGATGGCTCCATCTGTGACATCATCCCCCTCTGACCAGTATTCCTAATGCCCTTCTTCAGAGGAGGAAGAAGGGGTAGCAAATGTGACACCTCCCTTTTTGCTGGTAAGAGGAGGGTTATTTCCTCTTTGGCCTCTCATGAGGAAATAGTTTTCTTCTATCTCACCACCTGATGTTTTCAGACAAGTCCAGAAGTTGATAAAGTATAACAGTCTGGAACTGGAAACTTCAGCTATGCAGGAAAATACAAACTGCTTTGTTTGATATCCTGGAGTCCAAGGAGAGAGGGAAATGTGCTCTATCCCTTTTTATAATGTGCTTGATCCAGCTAAATGGTCATATGGCCCAAAGTCAAGCTGTCATGGCCAGGTATAGCTTCATCTGTAAGAAAAACTGCTCCCTATGCCTGCCTATAGTTTTTCTCATACTCAGTAAAAGGACCGGGTGACTGAGGAGTGTGTAGTGCATATCCTATGCCTAGTTTGACACTTCACCTTGTAAGGTGGCATCATCTGTTTCTGACAGTACTGCTGACTGAAAACCTTGAACCTTCCACATGACCGTGAATTGTAGGGGAAAGACCTCCTGTTTGAGGAGAAGGGGTTTCATCAATCTTGAGATGAAAAACGCAAGGTCCTTCATTTTCTCCAACATTTCATCTATCATGTCTGTCTCTGGGACCGGGCTAAACAGCCCAGAAAATGGTCTGTACTTCCTGCTTCTACTTGCCCATTGTCTTCTAGTTTTAGTTTGAGACAGCCTTGGCAACATCAGAGGAAGCAGGGCAGTGGAAAACATTTTAGGCAGGTAATGTCTTTCATTTTATGTAGTACTTAGTACAGTCTGTGTAGGCCTGGTGTCGGTTGAAGACTCAAGTCTGTACTGTAATGAAACTAACAATCTCTTAATGCCCTTTCCAAAATCTAGTTTGTCCCAGGGAAGCTAGGCTTAATACCTTACATGTCAGTAAGGCTCTTTGAGATATGACACAAGGCATTTTGCATATCAATTGAAATTTTAGTAGTCTTTGGGAATTGATATAAAAGGAACTCTTTCCACTAGGCAAGCGCTGCTTACTGAAAATATTAGTTGACTGGGGTGTTAGTACTTCAAGGTCTTAAGCTTATTGTCCCAGAGCCTGCTTGTTCATAGAAATCTGCAAGGCTGCTCAGTCTGGATTCCTGTATATGCATTTACACATCCGTCATTTCTTGACGGGTAAGAATTTAAATGCTCAATCTGTAAGGCATTTCTTGAAATCTAAAGTACTTCCCAGCCCACCTTCCTAGTCTGGTGGTCGAATAACTCACTAGAAACCCAGAAACGAGATTATGATGATGCCATCTCAAAGAAGAGATGTAAATATTTATATATGGAGAGATACCTATCGCCTAGAACTGGAAGGGACCCCAATAGGTCGAGTCCAGCCCCTGCCTTCACTAGCAGGACCAAGTACTGACTTTTTGCCCCAGATCCCTAAGTGGCCCCCTCAAGGATTGAACTCATAACCCAGGGTTATAGTAGGGCAGTGCTCAAACCACTGAGCTATCCCTCCCTCCTCACCATAGTAACTGTGGCTCATCAGGAGTGTTGCTCCAAACAGTTCCATAGAATATCAGGGTTGGAAGAGACCTCAGGAGGTATCTAGTCCAGCCCCCTGCTCAAAGCAGGACCAGCCCCAACTAAATCATCCCAGCCAGGGCTTTGTCAAGCCTGACCTTAAAAACCTCAAAGGAAGGAGATTCCACCATCTCCCTAGGTAACCCATTCCAGTGCTTCTCCACCCTCCTAGTGAAAGTTTTTTTCCTAATATCCAACCTAAACCTCCCCCACTGCAACTTGAGACCATTGCTCCTTGTTCTGTCACCTGCTACCACTGAGAACAGTCTAGATCTGTACTCTTTTTGGAACTCGCTTTCAGGTAGTTGAAAGTAGTTATTAAATCCCCCTTCATTCTTCTCTTCTGCAGACTAAATCCCAGATCCCTCAGCTTCTCCTCATAAGTCGTGTGCTCCAGCCTCCTAATCATTTTTGTTGCCCTCCGTTGGCACTTTCCAATTTTTCTACATCCTTCTTGTAGTGTGGGCCCAAAACTGGACACAGTACTCCAGATGAGGCCTCACCAATGCAGAAGGGGGAGGGATAGTTCAGTGGTTTGAGCATTGGCCTGCTAAAGCCAGAGTTGTAAATTCAATCCTTAAGGGAGCCACTTAGGGATCTGTGGCATAATCAGTACTTGGTCTTGCTAGCAAAGGCAGGGGGCTGAACTCAATGACCTTTCAGGGTCCCTTCCAGTTCTATGAGATAGGTACATCTCCATCTCTATATATTTAGAATAAAGGGAACAATCACGTCCCTCGATCTCCTGGCAATGCCCCTACTTATACAGCCCAAAATGTCATTAGCCTTCTTGGCAACAAGGGCATACTGCTGACTCATATCCAGCTGCTCGTCCACTGTAACCCCTAGGTCCCTTTCTGCAATCTGCTGCCCAGCCACTCGGTCCTTAATCTGTAGCAGTGTGTGGGATTCTTCCATCCTAAGTGCAGGACTCTGCACTTCTCCTTTGTTGAACCTCATCAGGTTTCTTTTGGCCCAATCCTCTAATTTGTCTAGGTCCCTCTGTATCCTATTCCTACTTGCTGAGGATGCAATCCATGCCATCCTCCAGATCATTAATGGAAGAAAGGGGAAAGGTGTCCTGCAGAGCTTTTCCTAGGCGCTCTGTAGATTTTGGAGATAATGTTTTTTGGATGAAGATTAACTCTGGTTCAAGTGGATTGGACCTTGTGTTACGCTAGAGCTGGAGTTCCTCTTGGAGAGGCCCTCAGGCCTCCATTCCAGGGCCTCCTTAATGGAGCATTGCCCTTTGTGTGGTGTACAGTGGAATTTGCAGTTCCTTTCATGCCATGTTCTTGATTCAGCATCTCATTTGGGAGAGAAGTTTGTGAACACTTCAATTAGTACTTCTCTGTCCTCCTTTTCTTTGTACTGTACTGTTAAGTTGAATGTGGATCTGAAGAAATCATTCTCAAATGAGGAAGATTAGTTTAAATACATACTTGTGCAGATCCCCATGCCTTCTTTCCCAGCTGGGACTCTGTAATAGATATTTGAATGAGTTGGCAGAAACTAGTGACCACTTAGGATGTGTTCAGTCTTATACCTGCAGGCCTGAAAACAGTGTTCTGCAAAGGAGTGCTCAAGCGACTCCAATTTAGAATCATAGATTATTAGGGTTGGAAGGGACCTCAAGAGATCATCTAGTCCAACCCCCTGCTCAAAGCAGGACCAATCCCCCAAGTCCCTAAATGGCCCCTCTCCTCAAGGATTGAACTCACAACCCTGGGTTTAGCAGGCCAATGCTCAAACCACTGAGCTATCCTTCTCCCCCCCCCCCCCATTGCTTTTATAGATTCTGAGGCCCACAGGGACTGTTAGGTTCATCTAGTCTGACCTCTTGTGTAACACAGGCCAGAGAACGTTCCTACAATAATTCCTCGAGTAGATCTGTTAGAAAAACTTCCTATCTTGATTTTAAAAATGTCAGTGATAGAGGATACACGGTTGGTAAATTGTTCCACTAGTTAATTATACTAACTGTTAAAAATGTACACCTTAGTTCCCTTCTGAATTTGTCTAGCTTCCAACTTCTAGCCGTTGGATTGTGTTATACCTTTCTTTGTTAGAATGAATTGCCCATTATTAAATAGGGTCTTTTTAGAAGGCTGGCAAAGCTTTCCACTACAGCATGGATCTACAGAGGCAATGTATTCAAAGAACCATAGTTACACACCTGCACACTGTCTCAATTATATGTGTATAATCAGGACTCTTGAACGCTAGCGAGAAGCTATTTGCTAGTATCTTTGGAGGGTTTTCTAGTATATTGCCTTGGCACATCCACACTAAGGGTTCTGCCCTACCTGTAGCACTGCTAGGTAAGCACCTTTGGAGAAGCATTGATGTATGTATATGTCTGTATCTATCTCTCATTCCCAGGCTACACAGCACAAAAATGCAGTCCATGGGGTCAAAGTGCTGTACTAATGAATCTAAGAGCCATAGTTGCCCATAGCCAACAAGATTCTTGGGCTCATTCAAACAAAGCCAAATAAAGATATTCAGATGACTCTCCATCAAGAATGCTGAATTTTTCATGTAAACACCGAAGTGTTGCATCTGTACTACTTTATTCAGATTACAGATGACCCCTCAAGTTTTCTCCAGCTTCTAATAATTAAAGATGCCACCACAGCCACTGCCTCAGAAAAACATGTATAAGGTCCCAAAACCCTGAACCACATTTCTTTTGAAAGTTAAGACCAAATTCCATTGTGATTTACTCCATCCATCTTCCCTTCCTTCCAGAATGAGAGAGGAGCTCCAAAAAGTGTGAATTCTCCTCATTCTTCCAATAAAGTACAAAATCTCCCGGATACTTCAAGTGTAAAGAAAACAGCCTCTAAGACTGCTGCCCTTAAAAAGGTGTTCACAGAAATGGGCAAGCCACTTCTGGAGACCTAGCATGCTCCATGAGGGGATCACTGCTTTCTCCTGGGCTGCTTTAGCCTCCGCATTCAGTGGAGGAAGCATGCAGAGTAACAACATGGTCGCTCTTCCATATTTGTCACAGCCATTAGGAATTGAGAATTCCTTTCACTGATTCTTTTTTTTTTTTTTTAAATGGTAGGTTCTTCAAGTGGGAGTCTGTAGAAAGTCCCAAGTATAGCAATGGTTACCAGTTCTGTTTTAATCCTTTTTTTTTTTTTTTTAAATTTGGTTCTGCTTCAGTCAAATGGGAATTCAACAGCTCATTAAATCCTTCAAGTTAATCTGTCTACATTTGATCTTAGTCTGTTTTTCTTTCTCTGCTTCTTCCGTATCTCTTAGTTCACATTTCCATCTCTTCTCTGGCGCTTCTTTTCCCTATATTCCTGGTTTTCCTTGCCCTAAATGCCAGTGTGCATATTAACAGGGTTGCTCTCTGGGCTAGACAGTCTTCTCCCGCCCCCCCCACCCCCAAGTATCAGAGGGGTAGCTGTGTTAGTCTGAATCTGTAAAAGCGACAGTTTTCTGTGGCATGACTAACAGACGTATTGGAGCGTAAGCTTTTGTGGGTGAATACCCACTTTGTCAGATGCATAGGACATCTCTGAGCTTCTGAAAATGAGCCATTCAACAGTCCCACAGGTAGGGCCTCCCCTCCATGTGGCAGCAGTCAGTCCCCAGAGAGGAGCGTCACCAGTGGGCTCCAATCTCTCTAAAAATGCACCGCCAAATCCCTCATCAATGGGGGCTTGGTATATTTTAATATTCTTTCCCTGGGGAGGGGCGTGGGGCCTCATACAAAGTGGAGAGGTCATTAATGGACAAATTTCAGAGGCCCTGGAGCTGCCTGGAAGTGCTTTGAGGAGGTTTTGAGACCCCTACTATGTAGATTTGATAGGCCTCCAAAGTGCCCTTGTTGATTTAGTAAGTCAGTCCAAGAACAGAGCTACTCTTGAGCAGAGGAGCATATCTCATGCTTGAGTTGGTCCTTATCTCTGCTAAAACTGCCAATGAGGAGGTCAGATTAGTGCTGATTTTGTTGTCATGTAAAATAATGAGCTGTAGGGTCCAAGTCTGGGAAAATCAGTTTTGGAGTGGAGTAGATTGGATTGTGTTCTGCCCATCACAGGGACAGAAGAGGAAACTTGCCTTTAAGCACCTCCTAATGCAGTAAGTAGATCCAGTGTTCACTTTGGGAAAGCTTGTGTCCTGCTTTCCTGGTCAGTGTCCCCTGTAAAGGGAAAAGGAGATGTTAAGGGAAATCATTGCACGCACAAAATAAAATAGCTCGTGCTTAAATTCCTGTAGATATCTTCCTAAGACTGTGTGTAAATTTGAATAGTTCATTCTTAATATTTAGGTGAGATTACTTACAAATGGTCAATATCTCATTGTGCTTTCCTTTTTTCAAGGTGGAAAAAGTGTGCACTGGTGGGCATACAGATGTACTCCTTTATCCTGCTAAGAAAATGCAACAATTAGTGAAGAGTGGCATAGGCCATGAAAGAACATCTCAGAACCTTACTTCTTCAAAAGCTGATTCTTTGTTAAAGCCAGTTATGGAAACCAAATCAGCTTTTCTGAATACTGACTTCAAACAGAAAGTTGCAGAAATTTTGTTTAAGTATTCCAATGGTCTTTGGGCTAATGCACTTCCCAAGGTGTATGAAGACACATACAAAGTAAAATTTCCTGAGGATGCTCTGAATAATCTTGACTTATTTTCTGATATATGTACTGTCAACCAGATAAGTGACAGCCCTAAAAAGGCAATCCTCTATGCTAAACCGCAAAAGTACATTGATGAGAATCTGAATGCCACTGATAATGTCCATATCCATGAAGATCAGAAGATAATGGTTGAGCAAGAGTGCTCTCAGTTAATGGAAAAGACCAAAGAGCAGCATCCAGAAAATATAATGGTCCCTCCTTTAATCATTCCAGCGGAAGCATCTCCATCTGTATTGGTAGTAGAATTGAACAACACTAATGAAGTTGTTATTAGGCAAGTCTTTATTTCATACTTTCTTCATTTTTTCTAAAATCCAGAGATCGTTCTGAACAATCAACTTCCTCACTACTTGGCTCACGAAAAGCTATTTTACAAAAGAAAATAGAACAATAGAAAACTGCACTAACAAACTGTAATAGTTATTAACAATACTAACACATTTAAAATACTATATAAATGAACAGAAGTGAGCTCAGTGAAGATTCATTAAACTAATCCCAGCATAAGTTTTAGAGTAAGAAGCAGAGAAGGGCTGAGGCTGTTCAGCTGCCATTGGATAGTGAGGTTTTTAAATTGTCGTTGTCCTCTTCATCATCATGCTGTTCAGATGTCACCTTCCTATTATATCTGACCTTTAAAACTGTGATTTACCCATTAGCTTAGGTGTATTTGTTCAGCTATAAAGGAAAACTGCAGTGTAATATAAACATAAGGACAATGACTGTGCACTAAAATTTGCACTTTAATATACCAATAGTTTAATAGTGCTTTGAATTGATTGCATGTTAATTTGTGTCTTAGTCCACTGAGGACCAACATTAAAATAGCTCCACTGTTCTAGAAAGGATTGTTGTTATATACGTAAACATAGCAAAGTGGCCACTTTGTGTCAGGAAATCCCATGTTAGACTTACTAGTTTTCTTTACATTGTGATAGAATGTAGAAAATGTAATCTATGAAGTGTGTGTGTGTGTGTGTGTGTGTGTGTGTATGTGTATGTATATATATATATATATAATATATATATATAGTAGCCACTGTGCTGACTTTTCATCCAAAAAAGTTTAGTTACAAACCCTTGAAAATTACTTTACATAGCACCTCAGGATGAACTGAGCAGATACTAGGTAGAGTGGTATATCAACACTCCTCTTGTGGCTAAGTCAGTTTCTGCAGAGTTTAAGCTTACATTTAATAAAAAAAATTTCCCAGTAATCATCAAAAGCCCCAGTCAGGATCTGGGCCCTATTGTGCTAAGCACTCTACGGATACTTTGGGTGGGGGAAGGACGGTCTCACAAGAGCTTACTAACCCAATTATACAAGGTATGGTGAGCAATAGGAGGAAAGAAGGGTGGGGGAGACCAAAGGTAATGGTAATAAGAACATACATTTAAATAAGTACCATAATAAGGGATTTGGAACCAAATTATGCATATATTTAATAAAAATATACAAGTCTGATCAATTATACCAATTTCTACTAAATTTCAAAACTAAATTTCTAATCCTTTTATCAGGGGTGGGCAAACTAAGGGCTGCGGGCCACATGTGGCCCGTGGGACTGTCCTGCCCAACCCCTGGGGCAGCGCAGCTGCAGAACCGAGCCTGGCCTGACCCAGTGCTCTGTGTTGTGTGGTGGTGGCGGCAGCGTGGCCTGGCTCCAGCCGGATGACATGGCTGTGGTGCCAGCCCACTGGTGCTTCAGGCAGCATGGTAAGGGGACATGGAGTGGGGGGATTGGATAGAGGGCTGGGGTGTTCAGGGTGGTGGTCAAGATGCAGAGGTGTGGATAGATGTCAGGGCAGTCTGGGGTGGAGGGAATAGGGGGTTGAATGGGGGCAGAGGTCCCAGGGGGGCAGTCAGGTTGAAGGGTTTGGATGGGGCAGCAGGGGGCAGTCGGGACAGGGATAAGGGGTGGTTGGATGGGACAGGGATCGGGGGAGCTGTTGGGGGACAGGGATAAGGGGTGGTTGGATGGGGCAGGGGTCGGGGGGGCCCATCAGGAATGAGAGGAGGTGTTGGATGGGGCATGGGTCCGGGGTGGTAGGCGGGAGTGCATCAGAGAACAGGGATGCTTGGATGGGACAGGAGTCCAACGCAGATTACATGCTTCACATCAATAAGGGAGGTGCACAGAGCCTGTCTTTCTCCCCACAGCTTTGTGTTCTGTCAGATCTGGAACCATGCTCAATACTTTATTTTTCAGTCTTTAATTTTGACATTAATTTACTGTACACTTATTACATACTGTTCAATGGATGTAGAAGCCCTATACACCAACATTCCACACAAAAGATGGACTACAAGCTGTCAGGAATAGTATCCCCGATTAATGTCACGGCTAACCTGGTGGCTGAACTTTGTGACTTTGTCCCCAGATGTGAAATAGTTGCGGGTGAGGACAATGTATACCTTCAAGTCAGTGGCACTGCTATGGGTACCCCCTTGGCCCCACAGTATGCCAACATTTTTATGGCTTAGCATTTTCCCCCAACTGTTACTCACACTTTCTTGTCATCCTGATTATCACTACAAAAGGTTTTCTCCTGCTTATAATAGCCCACCTTAATTGATTAGTCTCATTATAGTTGGTTTCAACATCCATTTTTTCATGCTGGGTGTGTGGGTGTCTATATTCATTTTTCCTACTGTATTTTCCACTAGAGATGTGTGCGTAGGGAGCGATTACACCCTTGTGCTGGTAGGACTGTTACTTAGGACAAGCAGAACTCAGCTTTGCTCATGGTGATACATGAGATTTGTTTTACTGGTATGAAGTAAGGTGAAAAGCTGGCTTTGAATTCTGAGGGAGAACACCAGGCCTTTTAATGGATATTGCAACAGTCTTGTCCTAGACTATTAATCTCCATTTCTCTACCCTTCAGAAGTTGAAGCACAGAAGCTAGAATGCAGTGGTGGAAGTTGCCCTCTTAATTTAATCCATCCTGTCATGAAGGGTTAATGGAATCTCACACTGCTGATCATATGAGAGAGGTTTCATTTTACTCCCCAGTAATATCTGGGAGGTAAATGAATGCAGTGGTTTCAGGAGGTAGACATCCTGGTGTGTCCAAGCTGCCAGTCCTTGGAAATGATGATGTGAAATATTTCTTTGTGGGCAAATAAATTCACTTTTCAAAGCTAGATAGACTTGCTCCTTGATTTCAGGTCTTTGCTGTGGGAAGAAAAACGTGATTTGGATAGTTCTCTCTCTGAGAGGGAGAAATGATGCAATTGTACATCTGCCTCAATGAGATACTCCCCATTCCATGATGTCATCTGTCCTACTGAAGGAGTATGGCAGATGACACTAAACTGGGAGGTGAGGTAGATAATGCTGGAGGGTAAGGATAGGATAAAGAGGGTCCTAGAAAAATTAGAGAATGGGCCAAAAGTAATCTGAGGTTCAACAAGGAGAAGTGCAGAGTCCTGCACTTAGGACGGAAGAATCCCATGCACTGCTACAGACTAGGGACCGAGTGGCTAGGCAGCAGTTCTGCAGAAAAGGACCTGGGGATTACAGTGGACAAGAAGCTGGATATGAGTCAACAGTGTGCCCTTGTTGCCAAGAAGGCTAACGGCATTTTGCGCTGTATAAGTAGGGGCATTACCAGTAGACGAGGGATGTGATCATTCCCCTCTATTCAACATTGGTGAGGCCTCATCTGGAGTACTGTGTCCAGTTTTGGGCCCCACACTACAAGGAGGATGTGGAAAAATTGGAAAGAGTCCAACAGAGAGCAACAAAAATAATTAGGGAGCTGGAGCACATGACTTATGAGGCAAGGCTGAGGGAACTGGGATTGTTTAGTTTGCAGAAGAGAAGAATGAGGGGAGATTTGATAGCTGCTTTCAACTACCTGAAAGGGGATGGATCTAGACTGTTCTCAGTGGTAGCAGATGACAGAACGAGGAGTAATGGTCTCAAGTTGGAGTGGGGGAGGTTTAGGTTGGATGTTAGGCAAAACTTCTTCACTAGGACAGTGGTGAAGCACTGGAATGGGTTACCTAGGGAGGTGGTGGAATCTTTCCTTAGAGGTTTTTAAGGTCAGGCTTGACAAAGCCCTGGCTGGGATGATTTATTTGGGGTTGGACTAGATGACCTCCTGAGGTTCCTTCCAACCCTGATATTCTATGACTAGGGAAGCTAGTGAGACGGTGTTGGCTGCAATGCTATCAATGTGATCAGATTCCTCTTTTATTTGTTTGGACCATGACTGTGTCTCGGCTGTTCCTTTGTTTAGTTTAGATTGGTACTTGGATGATACCCTGCTGTCTGAGATTTAACCAGGGTAGAATAGAAGTTGAAAGCAGTTGGATGGGGATTTTAAGATATTCAGATTTGCATTGTTAGAAGTAGTCCTAGTGAGCATGATTTTGTGGGTAGAGTGCAAGTGAGGTTGTTGAAGTGCTTGATAAACTTCATAATAGGGATATTGCCGCTATTGGTAGGTTGGTACATGCATATATTTACAGGTATAGATCCTACAATATAGATACATGGATGTGATTTTAACTCTTTCTAGCAGGATAGTTAGTAACTTTTTTGTTGTGTTTTTCCCTTAGGAATAAACTCTCATTGAAGTTAAAGCCTCTGACCACTCAAGTTGATTCTCTTTTTATATATAGATAGATAGAGATTCTATTAGTTTACTACTTTGGAAGGAACACAGTAGAGGTCCACTGCCATAGTGAACATTTTAAAAAGGGAGCTGCATTTTCAGTTTAAAAATGAAGTGAATTTCATGTTTGAAATGAACTGTAGCTAAGAATGCTATAGTTCCTGTCTTCATGGCTTGATGTGGGCTCTCTTTACAAAGGTGAATTACATTGAATACAAAGCAAATACTTAGTAATATGTAGCTGGACACCTTAGCATATGGTGGAGTGTTGTGATTCTACAATCTAAGTAAATTATGTAAAGATAACTTTGGAAGAATCAGGAAAAAGAAATCTCTCTCCCGGTATAAACTTAATCTGATACTTCACTGGCTTTGAGAAAACAAAATCATTTAATACCCTGTTAATCGGATATTTGAATATTGGCAGAAACTAATTAAGCAAGAATGTCCTGAGTGATCATATGGCATAATTCTTTACATTTTTTAAATGAAATTTGGCGCTCTTGCACCCTTCTTTTGGGTTTATATGACCTTTGCCTTTATAGCTGGGCTGCTGCAGCAGTCTGTCTATCTACTAGACTGCAGCTTTGCATTTTGCCACTGACAAGGGAAAGGAAGCAGGGTGACAGCTGATGGCACAGTAACAGCTGAACTAGCACATGAATGGTAATGAGTATAGGATTAGAGTTAACCACAGCTGAAGAAATAACTTCACTTTCTTCCCAAATCGCAGCCAAAGGAAATGGATGGAGGGGCAATCAGGGAGATCAGAATCTGACCCAATTGAAGAATGGATTGTTCTGGGAACCAAATTTGTCTAGGGATGAACGAGGACAGCAACCTAGTATTAGGGATCAAGTCTGGAGATCCAGGAGAGAGACTGCAGCAGATGGTCTGACAAGTTTGATGCCTAAAGCTGCTGTAGTTTCCCTGAGGTTCGTGTGGGGAAATTTTCCTTTGCACAAAGATTAACTTGGTGAAATCACACTGATGTAACCAATGTTTCCATGAATGTGGAGGGTCACAATCCCTTAAAGTTTCAAAGATAAGTTCCAGTTTCCTGGTTCCATCATATCTGACTTCAGACACCACTCAGCTTATAAAATGAAATATACCTTCACTACCAGAAGTGCTAGGGACTTTCACTGGAAAAGTTCAGGTTCTAAAGAGTACTAGAAGATCCCTTACGGTATTGGACTGATCCACTAGCAATTTTCTTTTTGCATACTTACAATCGAATCCAAACAGTTGTATTGGGTCTCTCATTAGACCCTTACCTAGCTTCAGATAGTACTACTAAATTCTTTGCTTTTCTGAGAACTATAACTCTGTTTCTGTATCCTCATTTTTTGAGAGGGAAAGTTCAGATACCGGTGTGACTAAATATCTACATGTATGCTTTTCTGTTTCAGCTTTTGCATCTGCTCAACTTTTCTGTTGCTGTACTTACCTCTTTGGTGGATTTGTTTCCCCTGACATACTGTAGGTACGTGGGCAAAGACTATTCTGCTGCTCAAGAACTAATAGAAGATGAGATGAAAGAATATTATAGTCAGAATCCCACAGTATTGCTAATGCAGTCTGTAAGCATTGGACAACTTGTCGCTGTACATGCTGAGGAAGATGCCTGGTTGCGTGCTCAGATAATTTCAATGGAAGACAATAGAATAAAGGCAAGCAACTCTTCCATTCTGACACTTTGTGAAAAAGAATTAGTATGAATAAATGCACAGCTATTACCTGTATTATCACAGCAGAATCACTCTGCAGTACTCAGCAACGAATTGCTTTTGCTCTTCCTTATATGAAAAAACTGTTTTTTTAAAAATAATTACAGCATTGCAGCTAAAGTAAACGGTCTGTTGCATTTTTCCTGTTTTTTTTTATTATTTTATTTTAGGCTTGTCTGTGTTCATTGGTAGCTCTAATACACTAATGTATCCTGTGCATCATTATGAAACTTGGAAGTAGTATCTCCATCTTCCAGATATAGAATGTGAATGTAAATGTCAATAGATAACTAGAATGCTGATCTCCTGAATCCAGTCCTAGTGCAGTTACCACAAGTCTATCCTTACTGTGTTTTTTTGCAGCTTAGCACTAGAGCTTAGGCTCACGTACGCTGACTTGGTAGTCTTGCTAGTGTACTCAGCATGCTGGTTAATAAAATACCTTGAACAAAGTTATTAAACTCTTCACACTGCTGCAGTTTCTCTTCTTGTTCATTGTTCTCTAGAGTCACTATTGTATTTTTGGTGGCTCTACTTTTAGAGAACTAGAACATGACTGAACTGAAAGGTTTTTTTAAGAAAAATTTCAAGCCTTTGTGTCTAGTGTCACTATGTAGTTATACTAACTAAACTTAAATGTTAGGTTTTTATTTTTTGCAGTCTCTACTTCCCTAGTCAGCATGACATACTTCCACTAAGATCTGCTAAACACACTTCTAATACTAGTCCACTTCACAAATTAGTCTAGTGGAGACATGCAGTTTTAAGTATCTGTTCCAAAACTGTGTGAGTTCTCATTCAGCTGGGAAACCATGAGGTGAGAGACTCTGTCCAGTATTCAAAGGCTTTAGTATTAGCTGCAGAAAAACTACAACAACAGTAGCTAATGTACCTCTGATTTCTCTCCAGATTACAGCTAACTGCAATGGTTTGCACAGTAGAGGGGCCAATGGTGCGATGCAGTACAGCCTGCTTTCTGAAGTATCACTTCCAGATTTCTTGTTGAAGTCTGGCTTTCTGGAGTGTCTGGTTTGCACATCAGATTTTCAGAAAGGCTTCAAAATCATTATCTCTGAGTCTGGTGATCTTCAAGAAGTTGGCATGGTGCAGTGTGTAGTTCAGAAAAACAAGAGACCATCTGCATAAGCTGCTACAAAGCATCACTATAGCTGCTTCTGTTCCAACCACCATCAGCCATTTTCTCCCACTGACTAAGCAATATACTTGTCAAGATGATATGAAGTCTGCTGTATTCTCAAACCATGTAACTAACAGAAATGAGACTCAGAAAGGTTCCATTCTCATAAAAACAAAAGGGAAATACCTAGAACTGCACTGAAATACTATTAAAGGGACTGGCCTAAACCCACAAAAGCCAGAAAATTCAGAATTACCACTTTACTGCCATCTTCTGAGGCAATATATACTAGACAGCGCTATCATTTTGTACCCTTTGAAGTGCTGATGTTCCAAGGAACAGCTAACACTGATCTTTCAGTGATTTCAGGAAAAAGAAAAAGGGTGTGGAGCACTTTTTCTAAACCTTTTTTTAATTGACATTAAGTTAGTTTGAAGAATTTTCATATAATGGTATTGCAAATTATATACCATGTTAATGAGAAGCAGATTTTTGTTAACAGCTGGCTGTATAAAAATGTGTTACTAAATAATAAGTCCACCAAGTTTGTGTTTTCTGGATAAATCATTAAAATAGTACTAACTGTGACAAAGTTCCTCTTTTACCTTGGTGGGTCCTGCACTTATTGGCGGATTTGCTCACCTCAGTGATCTTCCCCTCTGGTGGAACCTACAGTCTGGGTCAACTCCTCCTGTGTCTGATCAGGAGTTGCGAGGTTTAGGGGGGAACCCGGGCCTGCCCTCTGCTCCGGGTTCCAGCCCAGGGCCCTGTGGATTGCAGCTGTCTATAGTGCCTCTTGTAACAGCTGCATGACAGCTACAACTCCCTGGGCTAGTTCCCCATGACCTCTTCCAAACACCTTCTTTATCCTCACCCCAGGAGCTTACTCCTGGTGTCTGATAATGCTTGATTGTCTGATAAATCCTCAATCCTCCAGTAGCACACCCTCTGTGCTTCCTCTCCTCTGGCTCCTCCCCGCCTGACTGGAGTGAGCTCCTTTTTAAACCCAGTGCCCTGATTAGCCTGCCTTGATTGGCTGCAGGTGTTCTAATCAAAGTAGCTATCTCCACTGCCTTCTAGAAGGATCTTAATTGGCCCCAGGTGCCTTGATTAACCTGGAGCAACTACCATTTGGTTACCATGGTACTAGGGATTTGTTTAGCCTGGGGTTAACATACCTGTTCCTCAGTACTTTACTGTAGCCATCTGGCCTTGCCCCATCACATAACATACTTGTAATATGAAAAATAAATGTTTCTCTCTTTCTTTCAATTATTAGGTATGCTATGTTGATTATGGCTTCAGTGAGATTATAGAAAACAACAAAGTGTACAAACTAGATAGACGCTTCTATTTGCTTCCATTCCAAGCTGCAAAATGTAAACTAGCAGGTAAGAGGAACTCTTTTGAGAGAATTATTAAATATCTAGTACCATAATTTTGCATGCAACTTAACAGAGTTTGGGGCAGGAAAAGAGCCCTTACCCCAAAAACCTTACTGCCTACTTCAGAGAAACCTGGGAAATGAAGGTGAGGAATGGAATTAGATCAAATTAATGTTTTTATTTTGGCTAGATTATTAAAGCTGAGTCTGTTTTCAAAAGGTTTTTGTTTTACCAGAGGAAAATAAATTATTTTATTGAATCTATAGGGATCTTGAATGTATATTTCATGGTCGAAGCTTGATTTAAGACTGGAAAGAGATCAGCTGAAATTTCTCTGGTTTTCTTAGTGTTTTGTTTTATTTTTTGATGGAGAAAGCTAGTTACTCTTATCCTTCCTTCCTGCTTCACTCCTTTTATTACACTTGCTTGTTGCATCTTATTTATGTTGCTGGGCAGGTCTTCCAGATCCTCCAAGTTTGTAGCCCCATTATACGAGGCACTGTATAGACACATGGTATAAGTCCCTGTCCCAAAGAGCTTGCAGCCTAAGTAGACAACACAGACAAAAACAGGAGGAGAGAAAGGAAAGTATAATTGCTCCATTTTACATATGGGGGAAAACGGAGGCCCAGAGAGACTAAGGGTCAGACTTACAAAGGTATTTAATCTCCTAAAGGTGCAGATACACTTGATAGGACTTATAAAAACCCCTAAGCAGGTTAAATACCTATGTTCCTGTAACACTTTCTTGGTGTATCCAAAATTGTAAATCACCATTACCCTTCTGCTTCAGCATAAAAGGAATCTGCTGGTGCTGAACTGAGTTATGACAACTCCTTCCCACTCCAGTTTTGGTAGCCAGACCCACAGATTTCTGTTCTAACTTTGCCTTGTAGGTTAACCTTTGGTGTTCTTCAGTTCCTGAACTCTCCAGAAGTGTCTCCCCACAGTATCCATCCCATTACTGGACACTCACAGAAATTACCAAGTGTGTGTGGGCAGGGGGGAGGGTGAAGGAGAGTGTGTGTGTTGTGATAGACCCAGTTGGGTATAGCAGAAGGCAGATATACTGGCCAGTGGATTAACAGTTTTCTGTTCCCTGACTGACCAGAGCAGGGGCTGCTCCAGACTAATGAGAACACCTGACTCTAATTAGCCTGCAAAGAGTCAAGTGAAGGCATTAAGTTAATGTGACCACCTGACTCTAATTAAGGCCCTGCTGATACTATAAAAAGGGCTCACACCAGTCAGGCTGGGGAGAGCCAGGGAGCCAGAGGAGAGAGCCAGGGAGCCAGAGGAGAGGAAGTGTGGCTGAAGGGCTGGTTGATGAAGACACCCTCAAACCATCGTTAAGGGAGCCCTAAGATAAGGGTGAAGAAGGGAGAAGCAGGAGAGCTGTGGGGAAGTGGCCCAGGGAAACATAGCAACTCTGTCAGTGAAAGGTTGGCTGCCAACAGCTGCTACCATTAGGGTCCCTGGGCCGGAACCCAGAGTAGAGGGCAGGCCCGGGTTTCCCCCAACCCACCACTACAGGAACATCTCTTGGGAGAAGTCAGGCTCCTGTCAGGACAGGAGGCTAAACTGTTCTGAAATAAGCCCCAGGGACAATAGAGGCTGTGGGAGTTCTCTCACCAACTTCCTTGCTGGCCTGTGATGTAAAAGGCTCAGCAGACTGTAACCCTGGCCCTAGAGAGAGAAGGGCTACGTGGAGGGTCACAGTGAGCCACTGAAGCTAGCGTAAACTGCTTAGAAGTGCAGGACCCACGGGGCCAAGGTCAGAGCTCTGCCACAGTGTGTACACACACCACTTGGCTAAAATGGTTAAAATGCTTCTAAGTGTTTAAATTTAAACTTGTTTGCGGTTTTGTTGTAGCCATTTCGGCCCCAGGATATTAGAGACAGGATGGGTGAGGTAGTATCTTGTATTGTACCAACTTCTTTTGATGAAAGAGACAAACTTTCAAGCTTACTTTGAAGAGCTCTGTATAAGGTCAAAAGCTTGTTTATTTCATCAGTAGAAATTGGTACAATAAAATATTACCTCACCCAACCTCTCTCTCTAAAACTTAATGGGTTATAGCCTTGACTAAAGTAAGCTTCTTACCTCAAGCAGCCTTTCAGCATCACCCACCTATGTGGTGAGGTTTCCACTGTTTAGAGATACAAAGAGCACTCGCTCCTTTATCCCCTAAGTGATGAATAACAGGATGCCATTTGCTTCTGCTTATATTGTCTTTATTTCAAGAGTCAGGGTGACCCCCTGGGGTGAGACTCTCGTGTGCTGATACCATGCTGTTTTCTCATCCTTCTGGTAATTGGTGTTTACCTCTGAGGCAAATGAACTGCCCATTGTCTCTGGCATCACCATACTTAGTTTATATTAGAGACAGATTGATAACTATACTGCCTCTTGTCTGGAAGAAACCCTGTTTTTCCCTTTGTTTGGGTCAGTGTTAATAATACATTTTACAGTGATATTAATGACCAGTGTGTCACTGGCTTTCATTTGATATCTCACAGAACATTATTTAAAGATAGTTATGACAGCAACGTGTAAGATGTAGTGAGTTTGTCAGGCTTCATAGGAATTGCTGTTACATGGCAGTGAACCCATTGTCAGTGGGCACTAAGCAGCTGTTAGGGTCACAATCCCATTGACTTAAATGGGAGTTTAGACCTCTTGTAAATCTTACTAGGCATTAGGTCTGGCCAGAAAACAAGGTCTTAGAGTGCTTGTATATGCCTGTTACACCATAGGGGTGTGTGCGTCGAGTTTTCTCTAGTGGTCCCTCCAGGGTGGTTCCTCCTGCAGGATCCCTCAGTTCTTTCTTACCATCTGTGGTTGCTAGTTGAAACCTTGTGTTCCCTGTGAATAAACAGCCTGGTTCTTCTTTGAGCGTATGTCCCCATGCATGCGTCACTGCACTATGTGAGTTCTCAACCAGAGACTGCAAAGTCGTATTCAAGGGCCCACGCCTGTGCATCTTGCTCTGAATGAGGACATATAGGGAGACATGAGCCTACTGCCACTCATTCCTTCTGTACAACCTGCAGCTCAAGACAGAGTTTTACTTATTGCTATGTTTGGCTTCCTGCCTTAACTTGTGTATTTTGTGTTTACTGTTTTTGTAGCTTTTCTTTTAATTCTGTTTCCTTATACCTTATTTTGTGTTGGTCAAGAAGACGAGGGGGGCTCTTCCCCTTCTTGTTGTGTTAACATTTCTACTCCAACAGAAGATTAAATCCAAAACCCCAGGGTTTAAGAGCTATGAAACATGCCACTGGTCCTTTCCCCACAGAAACGGACACTCTCTAGCTGCCTGTGGTGTCTGGGGGGACTCTCACAACCCTGCCAACATTTGACTGGGTTTTAAGATCAGATCCAAGGAAGACAGGGAGAGTAAAATTAAGCTCATACTAATGGAGCATGCCTTAGCTCCTGAAGGGTTCACTTCCCTCCCCTATACATCGGCCTCTACATCAGAGACTGTTGCAGCTTTGTCTGCAGCCCTGAACAATAAGACCTCAAAAGGGAGGAGGTATTCTTCTCCCAGCAGGGAAACTAAGAATAGGGGCAGATCACCACATGAGACCTCTTGTCCTCTGAGGGTACAGCAGAGGCTCCTACTGAGTCCAGCATCAGGGAAGAAGCACTTCTTGAATGTGTCTACCACAAGAGCAACTACTGAGGCATCACCGTCCGCTCCCTTGTGAAATAGCAAGACACATCACATCCCAACACTGGTATCTTGCAGTACCTCTGAAAGGGGATAGGACTCTACAACCATCCTGGTACTGCAGCAGCCCCCCATCTCACTACCCAGTACCAACTCTAGGTGAAGGATATCGGAGCCCTCCGCCTCTTTCCAGGTCCTTTCTTCAGAGGAGCTTTCCTCTGAGCCTGAATTGTCAATTATAGAAGGATCTAAAAGCGTCATCTCCATGGTACTGCCACAAATGTAACATGTTGGGACTGGTTTACACCTCCACTCTTTGGTACCTATTTAGCATATCATCATGCTTTCACCGTCACTTAATTCAGGGGAGGACTCCTCAGACTCTGATCTCTGTACAAGGAACTTTCCTGGTGCCCTACGCCTATCAGCCCCTGGCATGAAGATGAGCATGAGGAACCTACCAGACATTGTAGGCCCAGAGATTATGAATTTCATTGGGGTCCCTTTTCCTTATCCACCTCCCCAGTGGGGCCATTACAGTGACCAACTTCATTGGATGCCTAGGAGAAAGCACCAATACCCACCTGCTTCTACAGAACATCCTCTAGTACAGCACACCTTGGTTCTGCACATCTCTCTGGTACCAGAAGATGTACAAGAGGAACAGGAGCCTCAGCCAGAGGAGATCTCATCTCCATCTGCAAAGTTCATATTAACCTCTGGATGAGGCAGTAATGCCACCCCCTCCCTCCTGTGCAAATGATTTCAAGACCTTCAAGGAACTTATGGTGGAGGCTACCTGTGAGAGTAACTGGAACTCAATATAGATCCTTGCCATCAGATAAGGAATTTAAAAGGTGGAACTTGATGGGAAGGAAGAACTATTGATCAGCCACTTTCCAAGTTTGCATTGCCAGCTACCAGGCCTTGATGACGAAATAAGATTTCAATACATACTCCATGTTTATGCATTTTATTGAGCAATTGCCACAAAACCAAAAATCAATTTGTCTGTCATGATTTATTACTAAAGGACAGTTGATTGTGAAATCTTTTCTCTGCAAGCCACTTTACATGCTTCCAGATGCAAGGCTGTGGCAGTGGTCATGAGAAGAGCATCCTGGTACCAATCCTCAGGACTTCCAGGAGAAGTTCAAAACACAATGGAAGACTTCCCATCGAAGGGCCTAAGCTCTTCAGTGAGAAAACAGGATTCTCTCTCCACACACTCAAGGACTTACCCTCATGCTCAGGGCAACATTGCAGTTACTGGGGATTGATGTACCTGGAACAAAAAAATGATTCAGTAGATCTCAAACCACTCAGATTGAGACTATTCCTTTACCATCAGCATACTTTTCCTAAGGGCATGTCTACACTTACCTCCGGAGCAATCGATCCAGCAGGGGTCAGTTTATCGTGTCTGGTGAAGATGCAATAAATTGACCGCTGAGCACTCTCCTGTCTACTCCAATACTGCAGCGGGGAGAGAAGCATAGGCAGAGTCAACGAGGGAGCATCAGGACTGGACCTACCACAGTGAAGACACCACGGTAAGTAGATCTAAGTATGTCGACTTCAGCTACATTATTCACGTAGCTGTAGTTGTTTAACAGATCAATTTTCCTCCCTTTCTTCCCCCCACCCTAGTGTAGACTAGGCCTAAGACTCGGACCCTTTCAGGAGAAAGATCAACGGGCCTCCAAGTCCTACTTCTATCCAATCAGCTCCTTCCTCTGAGACACTTTTGACACCTTAGTCATGGGCATCGAGTTCAGTATGCCTTTTCACTGGATTAACAGTTGTGCAACCCCTCCTCTGGAAACTATTGTGTTGCCTACATGCTTGGGGATACCTTACCTCAGACAAGTGGATAATGGAAGTAGTCAAAGTGATTATTCTGTGCAATTCCATTCTATTCCTCCTTCCCACCCTACCCCTGTCCCTCTTCAGGGATCCCTCGCACAAGGAACTCTTAAAGCAAGAGATCCACTTTTCCTTCTTCTGGGAGCTATAGAGCCAGTCTCCCCCATCAGTGTTCACCAAAGGAGGGTTCTATTCCAGTTACTTCTTGGTTCCCAAGAAAAGTGCAGGGTGGAGACCAATCCTCAACCTCAGGATCTTGAACTATGTCCTAGCACAGCACTTCAGAGTGGTGACACTAGTCACCCTGTTTCCATCCTTAGATCCAGAAGTCTGGTTCATTGTGCTCAACCTTCAGGGTGCCTGTTTCTGTTGTCCTCCACCCTTCACACAAGCATTTCCTAAGATTTGTGATTGAGGCAGATCACTATCAATATTGATTTCTCCCATTCAGACTTTCCACGTCCCTGAGGGTGTTTGCAAAGATTCTTGCAGTGGTAGCCCCTTGTCTACGTCAATGGGGAGTATTAGTGTTCCCATATCTGGATGACTGGCTTCTCCAGGGCCAGTCAGCTCAAGAGGCAAGAAGCAAAAAGGGCATTAATGTTATTTCAATATTTGGGACTCACATCAGCCACAAAAATTCATACTGTCTCAGGTTCCGAGAACAGACTTACTTTATAGGAGCTACTCAGCTCCGCAACAGCAAGAGCCTACCTACCCAAGTAGAGACGCTCCACCCTGTACAACTTAATCTCAGCATAACATTGCAGCCTAAGGAGCTGCCTAAAAGTCTTAGGCCACATGACTCCTCATGTGAGAAGGCACCTCAGGTGCCTCCAGAGACAGATAAGAACAGTGTATACCCCAAACAAACACAGCCTCTTCAAAAGCATCACAGTGCCTCAGAAGGTGTGTTGGACTCTTACATAGTGGAAAGATCCAGAGAAGGCCTATGTTTGAACCCCATTCTTGCATTCAGTGCCTTGGAAAAACCTTGCAATAGATTGGTGTCTATTGGGATGGAGAACTCATCTAATGGGGGAGACAGCACAATCACATGGTCAGTATAGGAATCTGCTCCATAGCTGTATCTTGGAGCTATAAGCAGTATGGTAGGCTTGCCAACACTTCCTTTTTGTCATATGAGGTCTGTCAGTCAGAGTAATGCTAGATAACAGGACAGCAGTGTACTATATCAGCAGACAACATGGAGCAAGGTCCTAATCCTTATGCCAAGTCACTAAGGCTGTGGAACAGGCTCATCACCTATCAGGTAGAAATATCATCAGTCTGTCTACCAGGCCTCCAGAATACAACTGCAGACTCCCTGAACAGATACTTCTGGCAGGATCATGAATGAGAGCTCAAGGACCATCTTCTGCAGCATCTGACAGTACTGGGGTAAACCTCCTTCTTTTTTCTTTTTTTTTTTTTTCCTACCCTGAACCATACAAAAATGTCACCTGTTCTTCTCCAAGGGAGGTCATGGTCATGACTCTCTAGGGGATACCCTAATAACACCATGGCACAGGTCTCTTCTTTATGTCTAGCTTCCTATTTAATTAATTCTCAAGACCTTTCTCAAATTGCATCAAAAAAGGAGCAAGAGTTATCATCCTAACACTCGCTTGGCTGAGTGGTACTCAAACCTCATCTACCTCTCAGAGCTAACACCCCTCAAACGTCTGATCACAAAGGATCTGTTAACACATAACTCAGGAACCCTTGCTCTTGAATATGAGAGCATGGCTCCTCAGTGACTCTCAAGCATGGAGTTAACCTATTTGAATAGTGTTCATTCAGTTCTCTTATCCAGTAGAAAGCCCAGTCTGTACTCCCAAGACTTACCTCCAAAAGTGGATGCTCTTCCTGTCCTGGTGCTCCCTCCTATCTTCTCAAGCACCAGAAGGTGTGCTTTCCAAGATCCTGGATTGCCAGTTAGAGAGACCTGTTTCTTTGATATGCACTGTATCAGAGTACATCTGGTCATTAAGACAGCCTTTCACTCACCTGTCCAGGGCTTCTTAGTCTTTGGTTGCCCTATAGCAGCCAGCTTTTTTAAATCTTAAATAAATCTGTTTCTCCTGGTTCAACAACTGGCCGCAAATGGGACCTCCGCTTGGTTTTCAGTACCCTAAAGCAGTAGTTTTCCTACTTTTTTTTTTTTTTTTTTTCTGGCCACCCAGTTGAAGAAAACTTGATGCTCACGACTGATGATGATGATAGCTCTAGCCATTAAAAGTCCCGTTGGCGATGCTGCCTGGCTAAGGCAAGCTAGTCCCTACCTTTTCTGACACGGCGCTGTGCCCCAAAAGCAGCCAGCAGCAGAAGGTCCAGCTTGTAGGCGGGGGGGGGGGGGACAGGGCTCCATGCATTGCCCCCTCCACCCTGAGAACCAGCTCTGCACTCCTATTGGCTGGGAACCGGCCAATGGGAGCTGTGAGAGGGTGGTGCCTGCAGGTGAGAGCTGCTCTGAGCCGTTTGCGCTCCTCCACCTAGAAGCTGGACCTGCTGCTGGCCTCTTCCAGGGCGCAGTGTGATCCACAGTGCCAGGTCAGGCAGGAAGCCTGCCTTAGCACCCCCACTGCACCGCTGACTGGGAGCCACCCACAGTAAGCCCATGCCCCAGCCCTAAGCCCTCCCAAACCCAGAGCCCCTTCCTGCACCCTGAATCCCTCATCCCTGGCCCCACCCTGCAGCCCTCACCCCCTGCACCTTATCCCTGAGCCCCTCCCACACCCCACACTCCTCATCCCCAGCTCCGTTGGGTCGCGGACATCAACAATTTTCTTCATTTAATTCGCCAGAAAACAAGTAGGAAAACCACTGCTTTAGGGAGTGTTTCTGCCTGTGAGACACCCAGCACCTTTGGATCTAATTTTGTTGTTTGCTTTTACTGACCACCTTTCATGCCTTAGCATCTTGCTTGTTTCTATATCTGTTGGCAAAGGTAACCACCTTAGTGGCCATCACCTCTGCTAGGAGGGTGAGAGAACTGAATACGCTGGTCACTGATTCCCCATTCACAGTTTTCTATAAGGCAAGATTCAGCTTAGACCACGCTGTAAGTTCCTTTTGAATGTGGTCTTAGATTTCCATCTGAATCAGTCTATCTACCTGCCATTGTCCTTCCCAAAGCTCCATTTGCACTAGGACGAGCAAAGACTCCACATCTTTGACATTCCTTGATCCTTAGCTTTGTAGCTGAATAGGAGAAAGCCCTTTCAAGTTTCTTTCTCGATCTTTGTTTCTCACAGACTGTGAGAGGGGGACAACCAATCACAACTCTATAGACTTCTGAAATGGATAATGCGTTATGGTGCTGCTGGTAGTGCTGCAGAAGAGGTAATGCCTCCTGACAAGCTTGTAGCACACTCGACTAGAGTCCATTTGACGTCAGCAGCTTTGTGGTTTGTGTCTCGATTATGGACAATTCCAGGGCAGCAACATGGTGTTCCATTCATACATTCACCATATAGTATGCACTGTCTGCTGCATCAAGGGAGGACACAAATGTCGGGAAAGCGGTCCTTCAGTCCGTCTTTCGATGAGATTCCAGGCCCCACTGCCTGGGGTAACAGCTTGGGAGACACCAACAAAGTAATGGACACATGCAAGTCCTCAAAGAACGAACAGTTACTTTATCTTCTCATAAATGTTCTTTGAGACGTGTTGGGTATGTCATTCACGACCTACCCTCCTCCTCCTGACACATCAGTCTACCATTGACTTCCTGGGCAAAGGAACTAGGGGAGGGGTGGTTCTGCACTGTGTTCCATCACTCCAGAGCAGGAGCCGTTCATGTGGGGGGTGTGGTCACCCTTATGCATACCGCTAGGGAGAAAACTCCAGCACCAGTGCACAGGAAGTGCATATGCCTGCAGTGTATCTAGAACAGTGTTTGAGAAGGTAAGTAACCATTTTCTCAGTTGCATGAAAAGTTTGGAGGTTTTGACATTTGTTCTTCCAGTGGGGGGATGAGGGGGACAAGACTCCTTTAAATTTAAGAGATGGGGGATAGGGAAGCAAAGATAGGGTTGGAGTTGCCTCTATCCTCCAAAATGGCTGATTGCATGGTTTAGGCAGGCTAGGGACTGGAACCTGGGTTTTCCACATCCAAATGAGTGCCCTAACTGTTTGGCTATTTGCTGTTTTGGGGTAGGGGATCTTTCTTTTTTCCAGAAATTCCATCCTGGACCTGAGAAACCTTTCTAATGAATGTTTTGTTGAAACATGTCTGAAAAATTTCAGATTCAACCAATAAAATCTTGTTGGAAAAACTCCTGATCAGCTGTACTAGGTGACAGTCTGCATCTTTAGTCACTTATTTATGTTTATAAATGTGACTTGAGGCAGGTCATGCATGCCTGTGGCAGACCTCAGCACTTAATGCAGGCATGAATCCCAGTCCAGCTGCCTGCACCACAAGATCACTGTGCTTCTCACCATGTCTTAAATTACATTGTAAACTTTTCACAACAGTGACCTGTGGTATGGCAGTGGCTCTGCCTGTGCTTCATTTCTGGTCTACCACTGCTCCACCCAGCCTCCAATGCCTTGCCTTCCAGGTTGAGGGAGCTTAGCCTTCCAGCTAGGTCATGTAAGAGTTCCACCCTTTCCAGGATACCCAAAGTCCCGAGTAAATGCACAGAATGTAAACTCTTCCCTTCCTCAGGGATGCTCTGATAGACAGCAGCCTGCACTGGTTCCTGGCCTTAGCCAAACTTGTCTCCCACAGTGAGAGCTCCAGGTCTGTTTTCCCTTTTTATACAGCAGTTAAAACTTAGAACCTACTGTAACTTGCATTTGTGATTTTTTTGTGTAAGAAAATGGCCATGAGTGACCATGGAGAATATTTTTACTTTGGAATATTGCTTTCCTTTACAAATCCCCTTTATTAGTCTTGAAAGTGTATGATACAAAAGCATTTTGGGGGGAAAAATTACACTAAAGAAGAAATGTTACAGAAAACTAGGGGGAGGTCTCTTTACAAATACAGTACATCTCCTGTTGTGTTCTGATTCTTGGAGCTGAGCTCCCAAATGCAGGCAGAGATACTACACTTCCCTGTGGGGAAAAATGATGAGTGGAAATTCTGAACTGCTTATTTCACAGGGCTGGAGGTCGTTTGTGATGATCCTGTTTTAGTGAAAGTTGTTGAATCACAAACCTGTGGCAAGATATTTGCTGTGGAAATACTGGAAAAGAGTGATATTCCGCTTGTTGTTCTGTATGACACATCAGGAGAGGATGATATAAATATCAACGTCACCTGTCTGAAGGCCTTGTGTGACAAATCGCTTGAACTACACCTTCAGGTACTATTTTATCTATGATGTAATACTTGTTCATTTAAAATTCTGAACTGTTAAATCATGGGGAAGGAGTACAATACCAGAAACTTGTTAAATTTCTTCCTTCAAATATTTTGTTGCAGGCAGATGCTTTATATACAAATGTTAGAGTAACCAACGTTTGCTCTGATGGAACCCTATATTGCCAGGTGCCATCGAAGGGCCTAGCCAAACTCTGTGAGATCTTGCAAAAATTGGAAGACTACTTCCATTACAAGGTGTGTAATGAGCAGGGACGTGCTGAGGTAATGTTTTTGATTGTCTTACACTCCCTGCATCTCAGCTTAACTCTTTACTGAGGCACAGAGCAGGAATTCTGTTTTTCAGGACTTTTCAGAAAGCATTAGACTGTAGCTGTTAATAACTGTTCCGAGCCAGCTTCAGAGTACCATACAATTTCTTAGTAAAACATTTTAATAAACAGAAAAGCTATTGTAAATAGTTTTTGGAATATACTTATGAATAACTTAAACAAAAGCTAGTAAACTGGATGTAGTAAATTTCCTCATCTCTCATACAGACTTCCCCACTTTGTAGCTATTATATATTTTAAATGCAAGGTTTCAACATGACAGTTACACTTCTGTACATTAGTGCACACAAACACTCTAATTCTCTCAGGTGATTTTTGGTCTTTATAGAGTGACCATGATAGATATAGTGTGTCATCTGCACTCTTCTGAGCTTGAAAATGGAAATGGCTGAGTTGCATCCAAACCCTGTGGAGCCTTGTCAGCAAACAAAAGTCGGGGTGTTCTACTAGCTAGCAGCATTCCAACCCTTGAGTTAACAGTCGACTGGCTCCCTTGTTGGTGAGACAGAAATCGTTGTCTGTATCGATACAGGGATGCAGATATTGGGATCAGCATATCCACTATCCAGTCCCTGGGTCTCTAAGATGCTCATTATGTAGAGCACTAGCTTTTCCCCACGAGCCAAGTCAGGTAAGAGTATATAAACCATCACCTCACTGAGCTCTGCCCTGTTCTCTTCTTAACTGGAGCAAGATTGCAGTTCAACTCAAGTAGCTAATAGCTAAATATAGGTTCCATAATCTCTGTAGCCCAGGGGTCTCCAGTGCGGTGCCCACAGGCGCCATGGCGCCCACCGATGCATCTATGTGCGCCCACATACTGGCCAGCAGACAAACATCCACCGAATTGCCACTGACAAGCAGCGTCATTTGGAGGCGTTGATGGCATTTCGGCAGCAATTTTCTGCGGCTTTTCGGCAGCGATGCCCCTGGATGACGCTGCTTGTTGGTATTTCGGCAGCAGCGCTTATTGACGCTGCTTGTCAGCAGCATTTCGGCAGATGCTCGTCCACCGCCGCGGTCCTCCGTGGCTCGTCAGACGAAAAAGGTTGGGGACCACTGTGTAGCCACTAGGGGTGACGCATTCTCCCTTCCCAGATCCTCCCTCTAGGTCTGTAAAACACTACAGTGGAGTCAAACATTATTTAATAGACGGCTTCCTTAATAAGGAAAGCTGGAATAGCACTCACCTGTGTCCTAAGTGGTACAGAGATAGAGACACAGCCCTTGCAGCAGACATGTCTTGGTCCTGTATGGATCAGCCATTAAGTCCACAGGGCTATCTTTACCTCCTGTATTTATAACCTTTCCCCTCAGAATCTGGCTATATTCTCAAATGTTTGCCCTAAATGAAAACATCTCATACAGCTTCTTAAAGTTACTGAGCATGTGTAGCCACTGCCACACCCTATTTCTGGACAGTTCTGTCCCTCTCTTAGTGAGTCCCTCTGCTGTGCTCTAGTCTTTGCAGATGTGCAGGCGGAGTATTCAAACAGAAATCTAATTCTTTTCTTTATGCCAAACAGTCAAATACACTATAAAGCGTGTGGGTCACATCTGTTCCCAAGTATGTAATGGGCTGAGATGGAAATGAGGAGAGCTTTCATTGTCATCCCTTTTGGCTCCAGGATATTGAAGATACTTGACATTCTAATACAAAAGTTGATGAATATTTCAGTTTTAGTCTCCTTGCTGAAGATTTTGCAAGCCATCTCTTGTAGTAGTTTCTGCTCTTGGTCTGTAATTTTTATGCTTCTCTGGATAAGAACTGTTTACAACCAACCCAATTGGTTTTTTGCTCATAGAAGCAATCAAGATGCTCTCCCCAAACCCCCCAAGAGATTCCCTTATGCCTCTCATTCTTGCCTGACTTTTCTCATCATCAGGGCTTTTGTAGAGGTGAGGTGCAAGCCCACCGTGGCACTTGCAAGACCCACATTTTACTTTGATGCGACAAGCAGTGCAGTTAAGAAGACCAGTTTTTAAATTTTCTCCAGCTCTGCCTATCAAGGGTTAGGGCAGCTTTGGTGCTCATTCTCTTCCCTGGAAGTAAAACATTGAATTTTTTTTTAAATCCCTCAGGTTAAATCCAAAGTGATACAGAATCTTAAGTATCAGAGGGGTAGCTGTATTAGTTTTGTATCCACAAAATCAACAAGGAGTCCGGTGGCACCTTAAAGACTTGCCGATTTCTTTGGCATAAGCTTTCATGGGTTACAACCCACTTCTTCAGATGCATGGAGTGAAAATTACAGATACAGGCATAAATATATATTGGCACATGAAGAGAAGGGAGTTACCTTACCTTACAAGTGAAGAACCGGTGTTGAAGGCCAATTTAGTCAGGGTGGATGTGATCCGCTCCCAATAATTGATGAGGTGTCAATACCAAGAGAGGGAAAATTGTTTTTGTAGTGAGCCAGCCACCCCCAGTCCCTATTCAAACCCAAATTGATGGTGTTAAGTTTGTAAATGAATTGTAGCTCAGCAGGTTTTTTTTTTTTTTTTTTGAAGTCTGTTTCAGGGACATTCAGTAACAGATTTAAGAGTAGCCATTCTTCAACCAAAAAAAGTCAAAAACTGACTTATTTACCCTTGTTTCTTTATTGCAGCAGGCACCTGAATATTTCATCTCATTACCTTTCTGTGGCAAAATCTGCTTGTTCCATTGTAAAGGAAAATGGGCACGTGTGGAGGTAAGAAACAGGTTGTTGGATTTGTTTGGTTTTTTTGGTTTGTTTGTTTTTAAACCACTAAACTAACTTCCATGTGTCATCTGAAAATTGCTGCTATTCTTTGATTTCCCATAGCATCTGCTATTTTTGCAGGTCTGGGGGTTGTCTGAAATCTGGATCATTGAATTCTTTGACACTGATTATGGCATGTGTATCATTTTACACTGGCTACTTACTCAAATAGTAAACACACATAAGTAATCTTTTACTTTAGGTGATGGAATGTGGAATAGATCCCTGCAGGCCTAACCTACTGTTTTTGTGTTGTCATTTAACATATTTCATTTCACCAAGCATGGCATCATGAAATGGAAAATAAAATGCACTGACAATGTATTTTCTTCCATTTCCTTAAAATATTAATTTGCTTTTTAAAGGTACTATGTAGATCTCTTGCTAGTATCGAGTTTTCCTTACAACTCGCATTCTCATTTCAGATAACAAGCGTTCACAGTAGTCGTGCACTAGATGTGCAGTTCATGGATACTGGAACAGTTGCATCCGTAAAAGTATCAGAGCTTAGAGATATTCCATCACAGTTCCTGAGAGAAATAATCGCAGTACCCTCCCAGGTACAAACATCATTTTTAAGGAAAGCTGATTGCCTCTATACCTCTTTTGGCTACGTCTTAGTCTTGATAATTTTAGCTAAGTGCTCTGCAATGATTTGTGGTTTTAAAACATTTTAAAATTGCCTGTTCTGCACTATGGACTACAGGAGTGTGAATTGCTAACTGCCTCCTGTGGACATTGCTAGTGCAAACTAAAAGGAACCAAAGTTCATGTTAACATAATCCTCTTTCAGACAGGACTATATTAACATGAATATATGTACCTTTTAATTTGTACCAGCAACATGCAAACAGAAGTTAACACAAAACACTTGGGTGCCCTTTGCAGCTCTTCTCTCTCACGTACCTTGTGGACCACACTTCAGCACAGTGTACATGGACCGTTAGAATTAATGTTACGTTGTGCATGCTAACGTTTTATAGTGTACAGTTTTAAATGAATACAGATTATGTTCTTGTGTGCTAATAGTAGAAGGCTGTGGTAGTAATCTTATTGTATTGGTAAAGGGACTCCATTCTGCAGACCACCGCATTCTTAGTGGTTGAAGTAACTTACAGCATAAGAGACTCCTTCTTTCACTCTTTTAATACCATAAATCTTTTAATCCATCTGAGTTAAATCTTGTAATAAACTATCTGATTTCTGTGCAGGCAAACTTCAATAGTACATCATCCTCATGTAATTCAATTGTGCCATTAACATACTCCATGTCTTTTAGGCTATGAAGTGCTGTTTAGCAGATCTTCCCCGTAACATTGGCATGTGGACTCCAGATGCTGTATTATGGCTGAGAGATACAGTATTAAATTGTCCTGATTGCAGCATTAAGGTAAATGTGAATATCTCAAACACCTGAAATTCAATAAACTGTGGAATACCAGATTGAAATGTGAATGAAGAGTTATAATATGTCATAAAGTTACAGGAACTTCGTACCTTCACCCTCCATCAGACATCCAGGTTTTGATACAAAAAATAAAATGTTTTCAGGCTTAAAAGTGTTTACCTAAATTATTTCTGTTTGAAAAGCTATTATACTAGATAATTTGCAGCTTTGTAGCCTCCTGTAACATTTGTATTCTGTCTGAATACATCATTTTTGACATGTTTGATAAAAAGTATATTTGCTTTCATTTCCCAGCAAATATGTTTTATACTATACTTGGAATCGGCATCTAAAGAAGACAAAGAATTTTCCTCCTTCCAAATTCTCCTGTGCTAGCTCGATATAATTCCTTTTTACCAGCAAATGAGGGCAAGAAAAAAGCAAAACACTTGTCATGCCTCCTCATAAAAAAGGAAGTGGGTAGATGACTCTGTGCAGTTATTTTCATGTCTCCAGCAGGTGGAGGTAACTCTTCCAGCTGGCTGGGAGAGGAATTTTTTTGTTTTCTGTTCTTTGCTTTTATTTCTACATGACAAGTCACTATCCACAAGCCAGGCTGTGACTCTGGGCACCGGCTTGCTGCTCAGTAACGTCCGACGTGGACGCTTCTACAGCGCAGTGAAAGTTCCACTAAGCCACACTCTGGGATTTTCACTTTACTGTACCAGTGTCCACACCAGATGTTACTGCACAGCAAACTGGTGTGCTATAGATTCGCACCCTGGCTTGCACTGTAGTAACTAGCCAAGTAGATAATCCCTAACACAATGCAGTTTAATTTAATACAGTCCATTTGCAGACTCAACTCACTTTATTTTTTTTTTTAATATGCTGAGTAGAAGTCAACCATTTGCAGCGTGACCTACTTACCTAATTGTCTGGGAGCACCCTTCAAAGGAAAGCAAGTCTTCAGAGTCTGATATAATTAGTACATTACAGGGGATTGTCTGAAAAATCTTGCCCCTAATTTCATTAGAGTGTGACCATGAGTGCACCTTTTGAGAGGCACACTTTATAGCTTTTCTTTTTCTTGTCTGCTTTAGTGCTGAATACTGCACATTTAAAATACTCCTGGTCTAGTCTGGCATATGTAGATACTGTAAAATGATGTCGTGAAATGTGTGGCTGTGTGTGTTCCCTCTGTGTGCTGTCCCAGCTCTGTGCAGACAGCTGGCACAGCAGACCTCAATCAAACTGCCCAATAACCACAAGATCCATTAAGGTCTGAAGGCACCTGGCCAGGTTTATTGTCAACAAAGCACGGTAATAGCATCTGGCAGACTCTGTGAGGATACTAAGACATGCATGCCCATGACAATGGAAGCAGCTCAGTGAATAACGTGACTTTCTATTCCTCCCTAGGCTGGCCAAAGACACTCCCTCTGAGACTTCATTTTATACACCAGTACAAACAAGTTGTGTTACCCCTCTGACCACAGTTAGTTACTGCCCCCTGACGTGGGTTGTTACCATCCATTACCTTGTACATGTTGATTTGGTCAAAACATCTCTATCCATTATACTGTCATCCTGACCTTATCTATAAGAGGGGGTCAGTGTGTTCTAATTATCTTTTTGGGATGTGTTTGTACCATACTTGGTATCAGGGTGTTCTGGTACCATCCTTCTGAAATGCGTTTGTGTGAGTGTCCTGCACCTAGCCTTTCTTAGGAATGTGTGCGTTTGTTCCTGCCAGGCTGTGTCTGACTCCTGCTTACAGCCTGTCTCTTGCTGATGTTGCTTTATATTAGCAAAGCTTTGACCACTACTTTAGTTTAAGCATCAGGTCTCAAATCAGGCCTCTGATGCAAGGGCTTATGTCTCAGGCTCTTTTTCTACTACAGATGTTATTTGTTAGGCTTTTCCAAACCTAGACCACCAAGTCAAATATTTATTTACTTACACACTCACACTATAATAGTTTGGAGTTAAAATTACACTTAAGAAAAAAGTTAATACTATTAGAATTTTTACTGCTCAGTGGAGAATTTGAGCAGGACCAGCATGCCTTTCTCATTCTCCACTCACAATAGAAGTGAACCATAATATTTGTGTATTACTCATTCTGCAGAGGGACACATTCTCATTTAAGGGCCACTGGCCAGGGTAGGACCACCTACCACACACTTGCTTCTCCAGATGTGGTCCCAGCGATATCAAGAGGTTTTCACAAAGATGAGGGGAAGCAATGGCTTTCATGTAGTGACTAAGGCTGGAATTTTCAAAGGAGGCTAGATACTTAACTCCACAGAAATCAGTGGGATTTGTGTACCTAACCCTCTTATACTCTTTAAAAATCTCAGTTTAAGCTGTTAGTATTTCTGTGCTCTGAACAAATTCGCATTCAGCATCACTCACTGGCAAAATATGCTCAACCTTAGGACTGTGCATTTTATCTTTCTTTTCTTTCTATATCCTCCTTTCTGGGTCTCCCCAACCTTTTCTTCCATCTGCATTTTCCTCCCTGCAGCAAATCTCAATTCCTAGTCCCTTCCCCATTTCATCTGCTAGGATGATCTGGCAATGAAATATTTAATGCTGATGCCTGAAGCATTAACATTAACATCCCAATGAGAGTAATCGGGGCAGGGCTGTTCACATTTGTCAGTCCATGAGTATGTGGTTTTCCATTGTTCTGTCTCCTGATTTACACCAGCATATGACAGAGAAGAATCAAAATCTATTGCTTCAGTCTCTGCAGATTCATGAAGATAACATTACTTTGGATTACTCAGCTTGCAAAGATACCCTTGAAATTATCATGAATCTACTTGGCCTTGTAAATGAAATCTTAGGATCTAGAGATTCCAAATATGCCATGAGGGCTGAAGAAGTGCATCAAGTAGGCCAGAAGATAATAGGTTGCTATTTTCTTGTCTCTGATCTGCTAGTATCAAGTGTTAATATCCTCTTTTCTGGCCTGGAATATGTGGTCTCTGAAAAATCGAATTAACATGTAAGAAAAGTTATCTACACTGCCAAATTCACACGCCATAGCATTTGTACCCGTAATACTATTGTTACTAATGTAACATAGCAAAAATCATTAAACCAATGCTTCAAAAATGGGTGCCCAAAGGTATTCTTCTAAGTTGGGGGAGCTGCTATCTTCTCAGAGCATTTGAAAATTAGGCAGTTTTATTTAGGGGCCAAAGTATGAACTTGGAAGGTTAACTGTAGGCATCCATTTTGGAAAATCTAGGCCTATATTTAATAGGCTTCCGCTGTCTAACCATGGGGAAATTCCCCTCGGTTCTCCTGACTTCTGTCCAAGCCCTTCCTGCAGTCCTCCTAAAATGCTCACTTCCTGTGGACCTTATCTTTTATTCCACTTGTTTTAAAAAGCTGGAAAAATGCATAGTTTCACAGTCTAAATCTGGTGATGATAATTTGGTTTTCTGCACTGACTAAATCTGAGTTAATGGTAAAATTAGCTTTTAATAATTCAGTTGTACAGCATTCTTGAGACTTCTAGTGATCATAAAAATTTACTAATTTCCCTGAAGCTCTTGATATGAAGCTGCACCATGTGTTGGTGTATGTATAGTGTTATGGTCAATAATATTTATGTTAACACACAAATATACCTAACACACCAAACAGTGTATGTTAAGCATACACAAAATCCTAACTTAACACACAACCTAAAAAGTAAGGAATTGAGAAGTTCAGACAACAGTGTGAGCCTTCTACTCTGCTACACAGATGCACAACCACCATATGTCAGGGAACATCATAGCTTTAATTCTTCCCTAAGAGGGACGCCAGCATTCCAGCACCACCACAAGCAGACAGGATATGTCTCCTTATTTCCTTTGTCGAAGATCTCAGTAGAAATGCCTGAAGAGTAGCAAAAGTGGTTCCCTATGCACTGGCAACAGCCCAGTTGGCTGTAGGGAACATTGCTGGCAACATAAGTGGGGGCACATGACAAAATACAGTACTGTGCCTCCCCATAACTGTTCAGAAGGGTTCCCACTTACCTTGTCAGAAAATGATTGCAGCCAACCCATACTATGTTCTCTGTTTAGCTGTTGTATGTAAGGATTCACTTATTTATTTTTTTTTAATTAACATGAGCTAGCACTAAATGCAAACTTCTAACTTTCTGCAGTCTGGCTTTTAGGCAGGGGGGTCTGAAAAACTGAGACTCAAAATGAGACCTTTAAGATCAATTTTTAATTGTTTAGAACTCAAACTAACAGATTTACTTGAAAATGCTAAACTCTGAAATTGTACTGTAAATTTGGGGCAGACACACATCGGAGAAAAACTCAGTTCTCGCTTTTTGTTTGGGTGCAGCAAAATCAAATACTTTATTCTAACTCCAGCAATTGCAACAGAGGGAGGGAGTGCCCTAGGACACTGGGTCGCCCCAGTCCCGGACAGGTGTCTCAACAGGTAAACAATTACAGCAAGCATTTATACCTTTGTTATAGACAATAACAAGCAATAATACAGACAATGAGCAACAGCTGCATTTTGCTTATACATAGGCTATCCTGCTATCTTATTTTCCTCACGTTGGACGCCAGTCTACGTATTTAATTATCAGTGCAAGGTCGTGATAACTTCTCACACAGTTCTTTCCTACTCTCCTCACACTAACCTCGCTTCTACAAATCTCACGTCATTAGGGTTACAGCTGACCTAACTCTTGCTAACAGACTGACATGCATTAAGATCCCCTACAAATCCTTGTCAATTCTTTCCCTACTTCCACACAGTTTTTCCATACAAAACTCAGAGGTTGAAATCTTGCAGTAAGTGCAAAATGGAGTCCAACCTAGGGTGAACAGAAGTCCTGATTTTGGGGTCTTTTTCTTATATAGGCTCCTATTACCCCCTCCATCCCCATCCTGATTTTTCACATTTGCTGTCTGGTCACCCTAGCCCAACCTCAACAACGCTGTTGCTATTACTCTTCCATATTGAGCAGTTTGCTGTACTTGCCATTTTCAGCCATCGTGAATACCTTTGTCCACATATTTTGTTTGCTTTACCTTAGCAATAAACTATTTGTGCCAAGTCTTTGAAAATATTTTTATTTCAAAATAGATTACTTCAACATAACCATTCCAGTTTTTCCTCCTGTAAATGGCTTTAATCTTGGGTCATACAAAATTGAAGATGTAGATGCATTTAATAATAGTTTACTTTATTTCTTCTCTTTTAAAGGTTGCTAAACTGGATGACTCAAAGGGAATTGCATATATTTACTTGTTTACTCCCAAGAACTTCCCAGACCCTGATCGGAGCATCAATCGACAGATCACTAATGCAGACTTGTGGAAGCATCAGAAAGATGTCTTCTTGAGTGTTGCACCCTGTGACACTAGTCTTATAAAAGGGAAAAGTGATACTATCCTTGCTCCAGAATTAATTGGCCTAGGCCTCAAGAAAAGCCTCAGGGGGTCAATCAAGCCTGCTCCAGAACCCGGCAGTGTGGTGCCTCCTCTTGACATGCCACCTCCTCTACCCTTACCGAAACCTGGTGAGCACATGGATGTCTACGTTTCAGTGGCCTGCCATCCTGGTCACTTTGTCGTCCAGCCTTGGCAAGAGATCCACAACCTAGAAGTCCTCATGGAAGAAATGATTCTGTACTACAGCATGGCAGAGGAGAGACCCATTGCCGTTAAGAAGAACAATCTGTATGCTGCTAAAGTGGAAAATAAGTAAGTAGATGCTTTCATAAAAGATGTGTATTATCTTGAGGCAGGCTGTTGTCTGTGGTGGTTCTTGCAGGGTCCAAATGCCCACCACTAGCACTAGAGATATGCACAGAGAAATCTTAATTGGTGCTCAATGTTCTCAAAGTTAGATTAATACGAATTATGCATTTCTAGGTAATTGGCCTCATTTCAGTTGACAAGGGAAAGTGTCCACTTTTCAGATTGTCAGTAATCTGAGACCAAGGGGAGCGAACGAGATTTAGACTCTACTTGCCTCCAGGTCACAGTTAGAACACAATGATTGAAACCCTGCTTCTCTTCCTGCTGTACCTGATGTAACACTCTCAGTTTAGCCACAGGTCAGTCTGTCAAGCACTTTTTTGCCAGCAGTAAATTTAATGCAAATTATTTGCCCCTTGGTTGCTAGTTATTTATCACTGTGAGTATAAGATTTTTTCATCACAACCGTTTCCATCAAATGGCTATTTTAATTTAGCTATACCATACAAAACTCTCTGTTCAAAGTAGTAATGTTGCACACAATTACAATCTGAGCATGTGAAAGGCATGTAAGAGTTAGTGGAAGAACAATTCATACAGATTCTACTATTGTTCCAAAATACACGTTGGAGAGTCTTCAAAAGCCATCTTGTGCATGTGCCTAGAGCTCTCGTGATGGGTTCATTCTCATTCATCAGTTAAATCTTTCTGCCTTGTTGTTTCATCCAGGTCATTCCCCTTCCACTGGCTCCCCCTTTTCAACCTCATACTTGTTTTTCCCTTTTAGGGCCCTTGGTGACTTGCCTGTAACCTAGCTATTAGGCACTTTGAAGCTTTTTACTTAAGTCCCATTGACGTTCATTGAAACTTAACCAGTCACTTTTTGAAAAAATGTGACTTAAATGTTTAAGTTCTTCTAAAAATTTTACCCACCATTTCCTATATGACATAAAGCAGTCAGTGCCCATCCATGCTGCTCGAAGAGTTTAACTGTTGTTGTACATGAGGGTTCTTCCCTGCTGTCTCCTTTGCATTCCTGTGCTGCCCCAGGGACAGGGCAGGGCATTGACCCTGGGCACCCTGGGAGTGCTGATTGACTAGCTGTGGGGGGTTTTTTGCTCTGCCACTCAGTGGGGGTCACCAAAAACATTTTCCACCCTGACCAGCAAAACAGCCTGACACTCCTGCCCATGGAACTCCTTGTAAATGTCTGCAAAGCCTCTGCTTCATCATTCAAATCACTCCTTAAAATTCACCTCTGCCGTGATACCACTATAACATTTTGATACTGGCTAGGTAATGTGTGTACTTGTTCCCTAGAACCGATCAACATTTTTCAGATTTTCCTGCTTGGAAAAAGGTTTTTTTTCTACTACATTTTTCAATAGAAAATTGTAAAACTATTTTTCAAATTTATTTTTCAGTTTTTGGATTTGGATCTTTTCTATTCCTCCTCTATATTTTTTCTTTTAAATTCCAAACCAAAAAAGAATGGGGTAGATGGTGTTCATTTCTTTCCTCCCCAAACACTCACTTTACCATGGTTTTTCTATTCTCTCTTCCCTCTTTTTCTTGGGAGGGGGGGACACCAGAAATTATAAAATAATTCTTATTTCATGTTTGCCATTTTGTTTGTAGCTGTTAGTTCCAGAATATTAGAGCGGCAGGGTGGGTGAGGTAATACCTTTTTACTGGTTCAACTTCTGGTGAAAGAGACAAGACTTTTTGAACTGCACAGAGCTATTTTGTGTTTGCATTCAGTTTGTGTGACTCATACTCTCAATCCGCCCTTTGTTTTCTTTTTTCACTCTTTTTTAAATACCATTTAGGTGGCACAGGGTGTTAATAAAAGGAATTCTGACAAATGGGTTGGTATCAGTATATGAGTTGGACTATGGTAAACATGAGCTTGTCAGCATCAGAAAAGTACAGCCTCTAGTGGACATGTTCAGAAAACTACCATTTCAAGCTATAACAGCTCAGCTTGCAGGTAGGTCACAAGTATTTGTAATTTTGTTGGATAATTTTCTAAACAAAGGGCATGGGGGGGGGAATATTTGGCTTGTAAAGCTATGAGGGTGGTGGCATAATCTACAGTTACATTTTATAGTAAGCATTTTGCAAATTTACAAAATACTGAATAGAATAGAATTGTTTTCATTGTTTTTATTCCACCCTTCGTCTTTGTACAAGAGAGGTTAGTAATTCAATTTTATTACCACTGTTCAAAAAAAAAAACCCTCTAATAGGAGAGAATTTGTATTAACCACATATTACAAAACTGAAAGGCACCTTAATTTAACTTTCTCAGCAGCCACATTCCAAGCAATATGAAATGTGAGGCAGATGAAATAGTCCTGTAAGTGACTTCTAGAAGGGGGAGTGGGAGAAGGGAAATAAAATTTACGTTTTCAGGTCGTTTGATGTAGTGAGAAGGCTGTTTATATACTGCAAAGTTTGTGCTTTCATTGTCCATTATACTCTCATAAACATCTTTTTAAAATCTGAGCAGGGAAGAAGGGCAGACTCTGGATTTGTGGAGGGCCAACAGTGGTTTTTTGTGCCCTGCCTAAATGTAGTTTCTTTAGCTGAATTTTAATTTTCTCTTCCCCCCCCCACCCCAGTTGCTGATCTCTTGCATCTAGAGTATTCAGTAATATTGCTATTTTTCTCAGTAACTATCCAACCCATTCTTCTCCACCAATTTAGAAGTACAGAACTTCTTCAGGGAAGCACACTAATGCATGAGTGGAAATAAACAACATTTGCTTCCCTAAAAGTGGAATGTGTTGCTTTTTCCTTTCCACCTCTCTTTCCATTTCCAGCTCATTCTATAAACCTCACCACTTTCTCACTGTTTGCTTCATTACAGTTGCTTCTTTCTCCTCCACTGTGTTTGAAAAGTAGTGGCCCAGACTTTCAGCTGTGCCTAGTATGTATTGGGTGCAATCAGGCACAAAGGTGCAGTTTGTGAGTGCTCAGTCATAGAGCTGGTTCTCCACTGGTCTATTCTCTCACGTAGCTTAGGGTGGCCTTGAGACTGCTCTAAACCAGTCCTGCACAACATGCGGCCTGGGGGGGATGAGTAGGCGAGCTCACTCTGTGTCCCACGGGGGGTGAATGGGCAGGCAGTGGCGGTGGGGCAAGTCAGCCGGCGGGGGGGGGGGGGGGGGGTCTGAGGAAGCGAGCTGTGAGTTGGTGGCTGACCTGTTCTACTGATCTGGTCTGGCTCTCTCATCCCCTCTCCAAGGGTTGCAGCTGTCTGGAGGTGCTGTCTTCCATGCCTTCCTCAATCACACCTCATTCATTCAACAGGGCAATTGATTACAAAGTTGGGGGAAGATCTTATTCTACTTCTAGCAAAAAGACATTTTTCTTTTACCTTAATTATACTACCTTAGGGGCCCGCTATAACCTATTACCAAGGTTCGATACCACTGTTTTGGTGGGACAGCTCTGGGGAAGGAGAGTTTGTTTCCACAAGGCAGACGGTGCTGGGTGGGATATTTCAGGGGGACAGAGTGGCACAAGGGGGGGGGTTGTGTTTTGGGGAGGCTTGGCAGTGCTGGGGAGGGGTTGGTGGGGCTGGGAGGGGGGTTCAGCCCTCAGCCGTTTTCTTTGGAGTAATATGGCCCTTGTTGCTTCACGAGTTGTGCAGGCCTGCTCTAAACTTTACTCCAGCTGGCTATGCTGCCAAGGGACTGAGGTGCCCATAGGGTTATTGTTGGAATGCAGCTGCACTCTGGCCATCCCTCTGTTTTGGGGTTATATATGATCCAGTTGAACATGTCCCTGCGGTATCCAAGAATTTTTCTGGCGTTGAGGAATTTACTAGCTAGATAGTACGCCTGCTCTGTGCGGCCAAAGCAGGAACTGACTATCTAGATCAGTATTTCCTTTCCTCTCATTCTTCAACAGTTGCTCTTTTCTGTTGTGCTCTCTCATGCAATACTGTCTCTTTGCTCTTTGTTCTGTTCTGTCTCTTGCATCCCACGTTACCCTCTTGTTTCCATGCACCATAACTCTCCTCTGTTCCTGTCTTCTACTGTTTTCTACCTCAAACCTTTCATGTATCTTCTGTTAGTGGAACAAGGCATTCGCTACAAGAGTGGAAGATGGGTTCCCTTTCCTTTGTCCTCTGTATTGCTCCTCCTGTCCCTCAGAGCGAGGTGATTATGGCTGTTAATATGGGCAGTGCAACATGCTTCTTCTTACTGGCTCTTTTTGATCAATTACATAAGAACGGCCGTACCAGGTCAGACCAAAGGTCCATCTAGCCCAGTATCTGTCTACTGACAGTGGCCAATGCCAGGTGCCCCAGAGGGAGTGAATCTAACAGGCAATGATCAAGTGATCTCTCTCCTGCCATCCATCTCCATCCTCTGACAAACAGAGGCTAGGGACACCATTCCTTACCTATCCTGGCTAACAGCCATTCATAGATTTAACCTCCATGACTTCATTCAGTTCGCTTTTAGACGCTGTTATAGTGCTAATCTTCACAACCTCCTCAGGCAAGGAGTTCCAGTTTGACTGTGCGCTGTGTGAAGAAGAACTTCCTTTTATTTGTTTTAAACTTGCTGCCTATTAATTTCATTTGGTGACCCCTACTTCTTGTATTATGGGAATAAGTAAATAACTTTTCCTTATTCACTTTCTCCACATTACTCATGATTTTATATACCTCTATCGTATGCCCCCTTAGTCTCCTCTTTTCCAAGCTGAAGAGACCTAGCCTCTTTAATCTTTCCTCATATGAGACCCTCTCCAAACTCTTAATCATTTTAGTTGCCCTTTTCTGAACCTTTTCTAGTGCTAAATATCTTTTTTGAGGAGACCAGATCTGTACACAGTATTCAAGATGTGGGCGTAGCATGGATTTATATAAGGGCAATAATATATTCTCAGTCTTATTCTCTATCCCATTTTTAATGATTCCTAGCATCCTGTTTGCTTTTTTGACTGCCTCTGCGCACTGCGTGAACATCTTCAGAGAACTATCCACGATGATTGCCAAGATCTTTTTCCTGACTCGTTGTAGCTAAATTAGCCCCCATCATATTGTATGTATAGTTGGGGTTATTTTTTCCAGTGTGCATTAATTTACATTTATCCACATTAAATTTCATTTGCCATTTTGTTGCCCAATCACTTAGTTTTGTGAGATCTTTTTGAAGTTCTTCACAGTCTGCTTTGGTCTTAACTATCTTGAGTAATTTAATATCATCTGCAAACTTTGCCATCTCACTGTTTATCCCTTTCTCCAGATCATTTATGAATAAATTGAATAGAATTGGTCCTAGGACTATCCTTTGGGGAACGTCACTTCCCTTTTATCCCATGACAGCTTAATTTACGTAAGAGCCTTTGGTGAGGGACCTTGTCAAAGGCTTTCTGGAAATCTAGGTACACTATGTCCACTGGATCCCACTTGTCCACATGTTTGACCCCTTCAAAGAACTCTAATAGATGAGTAAGACACTATTTCCCTTTACAGAAACCATGTTGACTGTTGCTCAACAGTTTGTTTTTCTATATGTCTGACAATTTTATTCTTTACTCTTGTTTCGACTAACACTGCTCTACAGCCAAAATGCTTCTGAAATAAATGTAGTCCAACTTTACTAATTCTGGGTCACTGAGAACAAAAATGATGCTTAAAATTGTTGATTGGCTCTAGTTTTCAAGATATGCTATTGAGTCAGTATATATGACCCTTGACTTGGGAATGGCGGAGGATAAGTGAGTTATAAAGGGAAGGGATCTCAGTTTAAACGAGAAATGACTAAAATACATCTTTGACTGGATCTGTGAATAAATCTATGACTGGGTTTGGACAGTACTTGCTTTCTAGGCAAAACAATGAATGATGCAATCTGAAGCTGGTATTGCACCATACATGATACGAATTGCATCATGTTATTCCTGGAAGTCATGGATGATGCAATCATAATGAAGCTTACATCACTCTGCTGAACAAATTGCCCTTATCAGCTCTAGAAATCATACAGTGTCATGCTCTCTTATTTGTCAGTGTTTGATTTTGCAAAGGGACGCATTTCTGTTTACCCAAAGTGAGCAGAGATGCCTCATACTTGTGTGAACAGTGCAGATAACTTCTGCTATGTTTGTGGTGAAGTGACTTTTGCATCAGAAAAGCGCAGTATAACCACTATGGTTAAGAAAGCCTATCACCTTTATTTTGGCTGCAAAATTGGAGATCAGGACAAGAGGTGGGCCCTACACATATGCTGCATCACTTGTGCAACAAATCTTCGCCAGTGGTTGAACAGGAAAAGGAAATCTATGCCTCTGGCAGTGCCAATGATTTGGAGAGAGCCTACAGATCATACCAGCAATTGTTACTTCTGCATGGTACCTCCAGTTGGGAAAGGTGTGTCAAAGAAGAAAAAGTGGACTGTGCATTATCCAAACATTCCATCAGCTATACGCCCAGTACCACACGGAGAAGGACTGCCGGTTCCTGATGCACCAGAATCATTCTCACTTGAGTCAGATGAGGAAGAGGATGAAACTTCTGGTCCTGAACTATCGATGTCACAGGACCCACATTTTCTCCCATCCTCCTCCTCTGAACCACACCTCATAACACAAGGTGAACTGAATGACCTTGTCAGGGATTTGGAACTACCCAAGAGTAAGGCAGAGCTGTTAGGCTCCAGACTACAGCGGTGGAATCTTCTGGCAGGCTATCAGGGCAAATGGAGCCCATCAATGCTTGCAGACTATTGCTGGACAGTGACAAGAGATGCTCCGTTTAATGAATACAAGAGACAAGCCAAGAAGCGCCGAGTAGACACTGAATAGGACTAAACTATGTACAGAATAGTTTTTTGCCTTTTGTTTCATAATAAATTTTATTTATATAACCCGTTTGCTGATTTTTAAAGTGTTACATAAACAGGACAGGTGAAATATTATCATGTAAAGCAACAATAAACACATGAAAAGACCTAGGTTTACAATTTATGATTAAAACTCTACTATCTACACAATATACATAGACATAAAATGTAAAAACTTAAATATCTTAGAAACAGTAGCCAGTCGTTTTAATTGTCATATTTGAATTCAGCACATCAAAATACATAATAAATATCACATTTTATCTCTGAAGCAGACGACTTCTCAAAAATTGTAGACCAGTGTAATTTGTCCGGTACCTACGTTAAACTTCCCTGTCTGTAATTGCTGGGATCACCTCTAGAGCCCTTTTTAAATATTGACGTTACATTAGCTAACTTCCAGTCATTGGACACCGAAGCCTATTTAAAGGACAGGTTACAAACCTTAGTTAATAGTTCCGCAACTTCACATTTGAGTTCTTTTAGAACTCTTGGGTGAATGCCGACTGGTCTCGGTGACTTGTTAGTGTTGAGTTTATCAATGAATTCCAAAACCACCTCTAGTGACACTTCAATCTGTGACAGTTCCTCAGATTTGTCTCCCAATCCTGAGCCGGCTTTTGAAGGTATCTCTCTAACATCCTCAGCCATGAAGACTGAAGCAAAGAATCCATTTAGTTTCTTCGCAATGACTTTATCGTCTTTAAGCGCTCCTTTTGTATTTCGATTGTCAAGGGGCCCCACTGGTTGTTTAGCAGGCTTCCTGCTTCTGATATACTTTAAAAAGTTCTGTTATTGCCTTTGGAGTTTTTGGCTAGCCGTTCTTCAAACTCCTCTTTGGCTTTTCTTATTACACTCTTGCACTTAATTTGGCAGTGTTTATGCTCCTTTCTATTTGCCTCACTAGGATTTGACTTCCACTTTTTAAAGGAAGTCTTTTTATCTCTCACTGCTTCTTTTACATGGTTGTTAAGCCACGGTGGTTCTTTTTTAGTTCTTTTACTGTGTTTTCTTAATTTGGGGTATACATTGAAGTTGGGCCTCTATTTTATGGTGTCTTTAAAAAGCACCCATGCAGCTTGCAGGGATTTCACTTTAGTCACTGTACCTTTTAACTTTTTTTAACTTTTGTTTAACTAACCCCCTCATTTTTGTACAGTTCCCCCTTTTGAAATTAAATGCCACAGTGTTGGGCTGTTGAGATGTTCTTCCCACCACAGGGTTGTTAAATGTTTGCAAGCGGCCCTGCTATAGTTACCTTTTGGACCAGCTCCTGTGCTCCACTCAGGATTAAATCTAGAGTTGCCTCTCCCCTTGTGGGTTTCCGTACCAGCTGCTCCATGAAGCAATCATTTAAAGTATCGAAAAATTTTATCTCTGCATTTCGTCCTGAAGTGAAATGTTCCCAGTCAATATGGGGATAATTGAAATCCCCCCAGTATTATTGGGTTCTTAATTTTGATAGCCTCTCTAATTTCCCTCATCACTATTGCTGTCCTGGTCAGGTGGTCGATAATAGATCCCTAATGTTATATTTTTATGAGAGCATGACATTTCTATCCATAGGGAATCCACATGTTCCATAGAATCTCTTAAGATTTTTACTTCATTTGATTCTACATTTTCTTTCACGTATAGTGCCACTCCCCCCCCTTGCACTACCTGTTCTGTCCTTCCGATATATTTTGTATCCTGGAATGATTGTGTCCCATTGATTGCTCTTAGTCCACCAGGTTTCTGTGATACCTATTATATCAATATCTTCCGTTATCACAAGGCACTCTAGTTCACCCATCTTATTATTTAGACTTTTGGCATTTGTGCACAAGCACTTTAAAAACTTGTCCCTGTTTGTCTGCCCTTTTCTGATGTCAGATTCTTTGTGACTGTTTATCATCTGATCTGGCCCTTACATTATCCTCTTCCGTCCTCTGTTCCTGACTATAACCTGGAGATTCTCTATCATCAGACTCTCCCCTAAGAGAAGTCTGTGTCCGATCCACATGCTCCTCTGCAGCAGTCGGCTTTCCCCCATCTCCTAGTTTAAAAACTGCTCTACAACCTTTTTAATGTTTAGTGCCAGCAGTCTGGTTCCACTTTGGTTTAGGTGGAGCCCATCTCTCCTGTACAGGTTCCTCCCATCCCAAAAGTTTCCCCAGTTCCCAATTAACGTTAAACCCCTCCTCTCTACACCATCGTCTCATCCATGCATTGAGACTCTGAAGCTCTGCCTGCCTACCTGACCCTGCTGAGCTGGCTTTCCTTACAACCAGAGATTGCACTGGCAGCTCAGCACAGGAGCCAGCTTAGCGGCAGGGAGACAACTGTTGGCCTGGAGGGAGTTCACAGTAGCTTTGTTGTTTGCTGGGCATCTGCCTAGGTTGGGGTGAGGGATCACATCCATGCAGTGGTTTGGGGTCCCCTCAAAAAAATGGGCAGACCTTGATCTTTGCAGCCCGTGGCAGGTCCAGGTAGTGGCATAGTCTATGAATTACTTGAGACTTACAGGTCAGTCACGACAAACTTCTACTAATAGTAGCTCATTTAAATTTTGAAGTCACTGTTAAGATACAAGCTTTCAAAATGCAAGCTGAGATGAGCTTAGGTAGTTGGAGGTCTCCCAACTGATTGAGTATGAGGAATGTCGTATTAGGCTTCATGGGCCACAAAGTGTAGCTCTGGTGACCTGCAGAGATGTCATAAAAAACAAGCTAATAGTGAGGTAATGTGCTGAACTCATCAACGGCTGTGAAAGGGGTTGGGACAGTCAGCAGGTAACCAGTCTGCACTAACACTTTTAGGGTGGCTTCTTCGAAAGCTAGGTTCATTGTTCTGAATACTACTGCTCATCTCCTCTGCACTATGGAGCCACCTTGGGGTTCTGACAAGTGGCAGACATCTTATTAGATGATGTGGTTTTAGGGGTGGAAATAAACTTGCATTCAGAATGTTTACAATTTTGCAAATACTAAAATACAAGGCTGCTGTAGGACATAGCATGAGCTGGAGGATCAATGGTATAAGGGGCCCCACCAAGCCCGCCCACCTCCCTTCAGTCCCTTTTTGCTGCCCGTGATGGCTGCTGGAACTTACCTCATTGCTCAGGCAATCTCACCTAGTGGTTTTCTTCTCCTTTTTTGTGCGTATAGTTCTTGTAGTTTTTGTTAGTTTGATAGTACACTAGTAGTTTAATGTGTTTTGGATGCCTCCACACTTAGTTGGCAAGGCTTGTCCACTCCCCAGTGCTGGGGCATGCCTCAGTCATCAGGCTTCAAGCCCTGTGCTTCCTGCAGCAGATCAATGCCATTGAGCGGCCTGCACTTGAGCTGTGGTAAGTGCTTTGGGGAAGCTCACAGGAAGGACCATTGCCAGATCTGCAGGGTCTTAAAACTCTGCACCTCAAAAGACTAGGCAGTGAGATTGAGGGTCATTCTCATGAAGGCAGCCCTGAGACCAGCACTGGAGCCATGCTTGGACTCTGCACCAAGCACCTCAGCTTCAGGGCGGATTTCTGCCAGTCAAGAATCCCAGCACAGGTTCTCTTGGTGCTTACAGTGCTGCCTCTTAGGCACTGATGAGAAGAGTCATTTCCTGGTGCCAAAAGAAAACAGGGAAGAGGATCGGGATAGAGCGGCCCGATGCGGGTCTCGCACTCTCTCCTCAGCACCACAGCAGCTACCTCTGTCAGCCCTGGCACCCATGCCAGCTCTGCATACTCTGGCATGGGAAGTACCATCTCCAGCAGGCAGTGTACCGAGCAGTTCATGATACTGTCCATCCTGGAGGCATTTGCAGCTGCTAGAGACTTGCTCACATTGCCTGTTCCAGGGTCCACAGAGATCCAGAACTCGGCACTGCCAGTTCCAATGAGCAACAGAGAGCCCTCCCCCAGACTTCACGTGGCACCATGAGCACTCTGGGGAAAACCACCTCTGATCGCCTTGGACTTCTCCACGGCACCTGTCACTGGGACTCATGGATTCAGCCCTGGCTCCCAGCTTTAGTCCTGCAGGGGCAAGCAGGCTCTGCCACAGATCCAAGCTTCAGCCCATGGCAGCATGCTCCCTCTCCTCTGCCCTGCAGCACAGGGGCTTGTGGCTTCAGACCCACAGTGACACCAGGGCTCAGGGTTGCAGCCCTGCAGCTCCCGGCTACTGCCCCGCCAGGGCTCGGGGCTTTAGCTCTCTGACTGTTGCCTAGAAGGGACATTCGGGCACCAGGCTTTAGCCGAGGGACCCAGCAGACCCCCTGAAAGGGCTCACAACCCCCCGGTTGAGAATCACTGGCCTATGGGACTGTGGGGACCAACACCCATGCAGTGATCTTTCTTGAACCTGTCTCGAGGCATTCGTACTCTGTGGCCTCAGAAAGAAGGGTGTCTCTGGTACTGCACTAAGAGACACCAGACCCAGACTTTAATGCCAAACCTCAGAGCAAATTCGCAGGTCTCATTCGAGACAGAGGAAGGAGCAGAGGCCCCTCAACGAGATTTAGCCTCCTCTTCTTCCCCAGATGAGGCGCTGGTGTCTGTCGGTGCATCACCACCCCAAGGTGACCACAACGCTCACCAGGACTTATTAAAGCAGATGGCCTTGAACTTGGTATTCAAGCCAAGGTGCTCAAAGAGGTGGTGCACAGCCTGTTAGACATCTTGTCAGGGGCAGGTCCCTCGAGTGGCTCTGCCCCTTAACAAGGCAATCATGGATCCAGTTAAGGTGCTTTGGCAGACTCCTGCTTCTCTCCGCCTACAGCTAAACACAGAGTGAAAATACTTGTGCCAGCTAAAGGATATGAATTTCTGTTTTCTCACTCTCCTCCAGGATCCCTAGTGGTGGCAACAACCATCAGGGTCTAGCGCCCAAGGCAAACGACCCCAAAAAGCTGGACTTGTTTGGCAGGAAAGTCTATTCAGTGGGTGAGGTATAGCTTTGTATAGCAAACCAGCAAGCTTTGCTAGTTCGCTGTGATTTTAATATGTGGGAGATGATGCAAAAATTTAAGGACCTGCTTCCCCAAGATGCCAATAGGAGTTCTCTTCACTTGTTGAAGAAGGGAAGACAGTAGGCTGAGTCTCCCTGCAGGCAGCCTTAAACTCTGGCAATTCTGCGCCCAGATCAATGGCCACTGCTGTTACCAAGTGCAGGAGCTCGTGGGTATACTCCTCGGGGTTGCCGCAAGAGATGCAGCAAACCCTCCAGGATCTCCCATTCAAAAGGTCCTTGTTCGTTTCAGAGCAGATGCCAAATTGCACAGACTTAAGGACTCTTGAGGCAACCCTGAAATTTCTGGGTCTGTATAAACCATCATCCAGAAGATCCTACAGGCTTCAGCAGACTGGATGCTATTTTGCACGGCCTCCCAGACAGGACCAGTGGAGGATGAAAAACAAGGGGGTTGGGTTTAGAGCCCCTTCCCCCAACCTCCTCCTCCTCAGAGCCCTATGCATTCTGCCCCTAGACATACAGGCACCTTGAAGCACTTGTTTTGACAAGACACTCAAGGATGATATTTCAATCCCCTCAATTCTGGATCCAGTTACCCTTTGTTTTCCAGCCAACTGTCCCTCTTCCTCAGTGCCTGGAAACATATTACCTCAGACCATTGGGTTCTAAACACAATAGAATTACGTTTCACGTACCAATTTTTGTCCACTGCACTGTTCCACCCATCCTCCCTTGTCTCTCTTCTGGGACCCTTCTCATGAGCAGCTATTGGAACAAGATGTCCAATCTCTCCTTTGTGTGGGAGCCGTGGAAGAGGTTCTGCACCATCTATGAGGAAAGGGGTTTTGTTCCCGTTACTTCCTAATCCCAGAAGCTTAAAGATGGAGTGGGGGCTCAGAGCAATCCTAGACATGTGGCAGCTCAAATGCTGTCTCAAGAGATTAAAGTTATGCATGGCTTCCTGGGCTTTTATCATTCCTTCACTGGGTCTAGAGCTTTGGCATACTACCCTTGTCCTAAAAGATACGTACTTCCACATATTGATTTTTTTTCCAAAGCCACAGAAGGTTCCTAAGACTTGTGAACAAGATTCATTAACAATATGTGGTTCTATCATTCAGGCTGTTGGATGCCTCACGGGTCTTCACCAAATGTATGACAGTAGTAGTAGCCTTCCTCAGGAGAAAGTGAGTTCTTCGCTGAGCGATTGCTCATGTGTATTCCACTATAGGTGTGCGTGCTCACCATGTGCACCGGTGCCGGAAGTTTTTCCCTTAGCAGTATCCGCAGTGGGGGAGCCCCGCTGTGACCCCTGGAGTGGCGCCGACATATCGTGCTTTAAAGGGGGCTACACGCTCCCCCCCACCCTCAGTTCCTTCTTGCTGCCAGTTAAGGTAGTCGGAACTTGCTCCAGGCTTGGCTGCAACATTATAACCTTAGTGGTATCCAGTTTCCCTGAAAAGTTCTTTGCTGAATTTTCTCTCGCGAATGCCTGGCTCGTGGCATGCCCCGTGGCCCAGGCTTCAAGTCATGCGACTCATGTCGCAACTTCATGCCCAGAAGCGATCCAAACAGTCAGTGTCTTCGCTATTTGGGCGAGGCTCACATTAGTGTGATGTGTAAAATTTGCCGCTCCTTCAAGCTGTGAACAAAGAAGGCGCACGTTATCCGACTCCAAGCTCTCCTCATGGAGTCGGCATTGGCCCCGGCACCAGCGCGTCGAGCCGTGCCCAGCACCTACATCTCAGATCTCTCCAGGCCTGGCTGGCCACGGCATATTCACCCTTACGACATCATCTGGACATGGTACTTACCATTCCACCTGAAGTTCTTGACTCACTGACTTGGTGGTTGAACCTGTGTAGGAGTACCTTTTTTGAGACCCCAACCATCCATATATCTGATCTCGGACACCTTGGTGCTGGGTTGGGGAGCCCCCCTAGGGCATCTCAGGATTCAAGGTCTGTGGTCTCAAGAACAGTCTCTCCACATCAATAACAGAGCACTCCAGGCAGTTCCCTTGGTCTATCAGGCATTCTTAACCCACATTGCAGACAAGGCAGTTTCAGTTCTCACGGAAAATACAACCACAATGTACTACATCAACAGGCAGAGCAGATGCATTATAGACTCATAGACTTTACGGTCAGAAGGGACCATTATGATCATCTAGTCTGACCACCTGCACAATGCAGGCCACAGAATCTCACCCACCTACTCCTGTGTCAAACCCCTAACCTATGTCTGAGCTATTCAAGTCCTCAAATCGTGATTTAAAGACTTCAAGGTGCAGAGAATCTTCCAGCAAGTGACTGTTCCTCACGCTGCAGAGGAAGGCAAAAAAACCCCAGGGCCTCTGCTAATCTGCCCTGGAAGAAAATTCCTTCCCGACCCCAGATATGGCGATCAGCTAAACCCTGAGCATGTGGGCAAGACTCACCAGCCAGCACCCAGGAAAGAATTCTCTGTAGTAACTCAGATCCCACCCCATCTAACATCCCATCACAGGCCATTGGGCATCTTTACTGCTAACAGCCAAAGATCAATTAATTGCCAAAAGACTATCCCACCCCCTCCATAAACTTATCAAGCTTAATCTTGAAGTCAGATACATCTCTTGCCCCCATTACTCCCCTTGGAAGGCTGTTCCAGAACTTCACTCCTCTGATGGTTAGAAACCTTCATCTAATTTCAAGTCTAACTTCCTGATGATTAGTTTATATCCATTTGCTCTTGTTTCCACATTGGTAGTGAGATTAAATAATTCCTCTCTTTCCCTGGTGTTTATCCCTCTGATATATTTAGAGAGCAATCATTTCACGCACCCCTCCCCCCGCATACCAGGAGGCAATCTGACAGTGGGAGTTCTGCATTACACACTTAATCTACCTAAAAGCAGCAAAGAGTCCTGTGGCACCTTATAGACTAATAGCATGAGCTTTCGTGCATGCATCCGACAAAGTGGGTATTCACCCACGAAAGCTCATGCTCCAAAACGTCTGTTAGTCTATAAGGTGCCACAGGATTCTTTGCTGCTTTTACAGATCCAGACTAACACGGCTACCCCTCTGATGCTTTTAGGTAGATTGAGTATCTTACCTGCTGGGTACACAGAACCAATTTGTGGATCGCCTCAGCAGGTGCTCTTCCATTCACCACGAGTAGTCCCTTCAACTGGACATTGCAAAAGACATCTTCCAGAGGTGCGGGACTCCCCTTACAGACCTGTTCTCTACCCATAGCAATGGGAAATGCCATCACTTTTTCTCCTTTCAGGGCCACAGCCCATTGTCCCTTACAGATGCCTTCCTGTTGGCATGGATAATTCACCTGTATTATGCCTTCCCCCCTCCACCCCCCCCCCCATTCCACTAATTCACAAGTTTCTGTCAAAGATCAAGTAGGACTGAGCACATGTCATCCTTGTAGCCCCAACATGACCCAGACAGCACTGGTTCACCACCCTCTATGCCTTTCAGTAGAGCCTCCAATCTGGCTCCCATTGTATCCACTAGCAACATGCTGACTGTTGCACTTCTCCTGGAAAGTGGTCTTTTTAGTGGCCATCACTTAGGCCAGGAGAGTTTCGGAGATCCCAGCCCTCACATTGAAACCTCCGTATACAATCTTCTTCAAAGATAAGGTACAGTTTTGCCCACATCCAAAGTTCCTCGCAAATGTGATCTCACAATTCCACTGCTGTCAAGCAATTTTTCTACCAGTATTCTACCCTAAGCCACATGCATATAGAGAAGAACAGTGCCTACATTCCTTGGATGTCAGACGGGCCCTGGCATTTTATATTCAGAGGTCCAAACTATTCTGCAGATCGACTCAGCTGTTCATAACGATAGCTGAGAGGATGAAGGGGCACCCCTTCTCCATCCAGAGGATTTCATCTTGCATTACCTCATGTATCCGGGCATGTTACGAACTCACGGGAGTCCCTCTTCCACCTAACGTGACTGCTCACTCCACAAGATCTCAGCCCTTTTCGGCTGCTTTCCTAGCTCAAGTCCGTTTCGGGATATCTGCAGCGCAGCAACCTGATTCTTGATGCACGCATTCTCAGTGCACTATACCATTACCCAAAAGGCCAGAGACGACGCCAACTTCAGCCACTCAGTGTTACAGTCAGCTTGTATTTGAACTGTGTGCCCACTTCCTGTGCAGCTGCTTGAGTCACCTACATTGGAGTGCACATGTCCAAGCACTCGAAGAACCAAAAACACTTACTAAACTTTCTGTAACGGTTGTTTTTCGAGATGTGTTGCACATGTCCCTTCTGAGTCCTGCCTGCCACCCCCTCTGTTGGAGTTGTCGATAAGAAGAACTGAAGGGGTATGGGCTGGGTGTGACCTTTATACTGGCACTATGAGCATCCAGCATCGCGGGCATTGGAGTAAACCTGACAGATCCCACTAAGGGGGAAAAAAAAATTCCAGCAACTGTGCTCGGGGCATGCACACACCTACATTGGAATGGACGTGTGCAAGACATCTCGAAGATCAACAGTTACAGAAAGGTTAGTAACTGTTTTCTTTCACAATGTGACACAATTGATAATCCTTACTTGGGAGGCTGCAACAGCCACTGAAACAAAGAGTAAGGATTTAAATGTTTTTACAGAGCTCTGTTAGCTTCACTTTCTTTAATAGCACTACTTGGAGTGTCTTCTACTTCCTCCCATGTAGAATTACTAAGAATCTTGGGTTTGGGAGTGTGTGTGTGTGTGTGTGTGTGTGTGTGTGTGTCACTTTAATCAGTCTTTTCTTTAAATGACCTTATTTGCTTTATATTTTTCCTAGGAGTGAAATGTGAGCAGTGGTCAGAAGAGGCATCAATAGTGTTTCGAAACCATGTAGAGAAGAAATCTCTGGTGGCACTGATACAAGCAGTTAATGAAAGCACAAGCTCTTGGGATCGAAAAATAGTGATCTACTTAGTGGACACTGCACTACCCGATACTGATATATGGATTCATGACTTCATGTCTCAATATTTTGTGGCGCTTTCAAAGATTAATTAATCACTGCTTCTGAAACTATAGCAACTAATTCAGATTCTTTAGCAATAAAAAATGTAGCAGGCTTTTAAAGAGATTGAACTGATCCTACATAGCCTTGAATATATGAATGCGATAGGTTTGAAAAATCTGATGCCTGTGTTCTGTGAAAAGAGATTTAACAGAAGTTTGTTTTCTTTGAATTGACTTTCAGAAAACTTGCACTTTGTTTACTAGTGTAGTGTTAATCTGTATTTTCACCCCAACATTCTAAGTAAAATGTTATTTATCAATAAAAATTATTGGTGACTTGTTTTATTTTCTTGCTGGACTCTTTTCTTTTTTTTTTTTTTCATTCTTAAACTTAATGGAGTTTGAGGCTGGTCAGAATTTGAGTTTATTTACAAGCTGTTAATTTCGCTTTACAGTTATTCCCCCTCCCTAATGAACACAAACATCACATCTGAACTGATTCCTCACTTTTTGATAGTTTCAGAAATATCATGTCCCTGAATGCAGAATGTAAGAATTATGCTTCTGGCACCTCTATGCAAAAACAAGTACAACAACCTACATATGTCCTGACAGCTGAAAATACTGACCATTTTGAATGCTGCAAACACCTTGCTGTTGCATTTGAGTGAAGAAAATGCTTTTCAACAATCTCTCATTAAAAACAAAACCCAAAAACCCAGCATTCTTGCAGTCTGCTCAGATGGTCTGTCTGTTCTTTATGGTTAGGACCCCTCTCCCTAGCATGCTTTTTTCACTCTGTTCTTGCCTTCATTGGATTTAGGACACTCAAATTCTCTCAAGAATGATTTCTATTAAGTGCACCTTAGTCTTGAGTTGGATCTGTGGTTTTGGTGTATTCCCAGCTGAGTCTCCCAGTTGTCATGTGTACCACTGACTAGCTTGGGCTGATCCTTCTGACATTTGCTGTGGGGGAGACTTTACCATCCCTCTTAGGGGACAGTAAATACAGCTTGGGTTCAGATCCCTGTAAATGGGTATGTCCTTTCTTGACCCTAGAGGGTATTTAAGAGAAATTTCCTCATGCCTCAGTCCTTCACCTCCTGCTACAGGTACGTCAGACACCTCACTCCCCCTATGCATGCAAGGGATGGTGTAGCATAAGCCCATCCAGCTCTAGAGAGCTGAAAGGATTCAGAGATACGTACTTCATCTGCTTGTGGTATCTGATATGCTGAAGGGAAATGAGCCACATCGCTAAGTAATTAAATAGCTTATGGTCTAATGCAGGGGTCAGCAGCCTTTCAGCAGTGCTGTGCCTACTCTTCATGCAGACACTCTAGTTTAAGGTTTCGCGTGCCTGTAATGCATTTGAACGGTTTTTGGAAGGTCTCTCTGTAAGTCTATAATATATAACCAAACTACTGTTATATGTCAAGTAAACAAGGTTTTCAAATTGTTTCAGAAGCTTTATTTAAAATTAAATTAAAATGCAGATGTGATTAGTTTAGTGTGATCCTTGCCCTTGCTTTTCCTTGCTGAGTTTTCCAATGTCTGGTGGCACCTATTTAGATACTTTACACTGTGCATGGGCTTCTGAGTTATAAGTTGATAACTGGCTGGCAGGAGGTCAGCGGCTGGAATCCCAGATTGGCAGCTGAAGTGAGTGGAGCTGGCGGCTGGTAGGGCTGAGCCCGGCCGGAAGCCTGGACCTTGTCTGGCAGGGGGCCTGCGCTGGAACTCCAACGGGAAGCAAGGTGAGTGGGGCTGTGGGGACCCCGGCTGGCAAGGGGCCAGCAGCCAGAACCCCAGAGTGGTGGCGGGCTGACCACTGCCACTCTGGGGTTTCCACTGCTGCCACTGCAGTCTCACCCCACTGCCAGCCTGGGGTTTTTTCCCCCCGGCCAGCAGCGGATACTGAGTGGGGCTGCGGTGGGGGGGGACCCCAGCTGGCAAGGGGCCAGCAGCGGGAACCCCAAAGCGGCAACGGGCTGAGCAGCTCAGCTCACCCCCGCTCTGGGGTTTTGGCTGCTGGCTCTTTGCCAGCTGGGGTTTCAGCCTGCTGCCAGCCTGGGGTTCCTTCCCCCAGGGCAGCAGCAGGTGCTGAGTGGGACCAGGCGGGACCCTGGCTGGTAAGGGTCCAGCAGCGGGAACCACAGAGCTGCGGCGGCGGGCTGAGCAGCCCAGCCCACCCTGTGTGCCATGAAAAATCGGCTCGCGTGCCACCTTTGGCATGTGTGCCGTAGGTTGCCGATCCCTGGTCTAATGTTTCCAAGTAGAAAGAAATCTGGTCTGTCATCACTTCACTAGCCTAGACACCCACTCACAGCAAACATTAACTGAGCTTCACTGTACGCTCTGAGACAGCAGCTTGTCCACGGGTTACATAGCTAGTCAGTAGCAGAGCTCGTTGGTCCTTATGTCCAATCCCCTGCGCCGACCACTGGACCTTCATCTCTCTGTAATGTTTCCTGGTTCAACAGTGGTAGCTTGGGCTTTCATTGTGTGGCAGTGCCCGTGCCATGGCCAGATATTCAGAGGTCTCCTAGTGCTTGTGGCTTTCCTTCCCCAGTGCTAGGTGGATGGGTGCTTAGTATTGTCATGTCTGAGCTGTGCCATGGATTTTCCAAATCTCCCTTAGCTGTAGGCAGGTTAGACAACCAGCAAAAGATCCTTTGCCTCAAAATGAATGTTCTGTCCTTTCTCATTCCAGCAGATGGGATAGTGTCACTATTAGATGGGTGCAGATGATGTTTGGTAAATAAATAATCTGCATCCATCTATTAGTGACCCTATCCTATTTGCTATTCGCCTGTCTGGCTTGTTCTCAGTTCCAGTTTACACACCAAACTTCTCAATTATGCTGCCTAAGCTGCCCCAGATCAAAAAAAGCAGTCAGCCATTACTTTTCCTCATTCACCCTCCCCACCCATCCCTGCCTTACACATTGCTAGGGCCCTACCATATTCAGAGCCATGAAAAATGTGTCAGAGACCATGAAATCTGGTCTTGTGTGTGCTTTTACCCTACGCTATACAGATTTCACAGGGGAGACCAGCATTTCTCAAATTGGGGTCCTCACCCAAAAGGGAGTTGCAGGGGGCTCACAAGGTTACTTGAGGGGAGTGGCATGGTATGATATTGCCACCCCTCTGTGCTGCCTTCAGAGATGTTGGCCGCGTGCACAGCAGCGCAGGCATCACTGCACCAGCAGCGCAGAAGTAAGGCTGGTAATGCAATGCCAGGCCATCCTTCCTTCTGCACAGCTGCTGGCTGGGACCCCAGCTCCGCAGGGAGCAGTGCAGAAGTAAGAGTGGTTTTGTCTTTGGAGCTGGGCGCCCAGCCAGCAGCTGCCACTCTCCAGCTGCCTAGCTCTGAAGGCAGAGCCGCCACCAGGAGCAGCGCAGAAATAAGAGTAGCGCCACCACCACCCACCCACACACACACTAAGCTTGTGACCCTCCCACAACTCCTCTTTGGGTCAGGACCCTACAACTGAACCACTGGGAAAATTCAGATTTAAATAGCTGGATGGGTGGGGTTCTGTGGCCTGCCTTGTGCAGGAGGTCAGACTAGATGATCAGATTGGTCCCTTCTGACCTATGAGTCTATGAGTCTATGAAATCATGAAATTTACTTTGTTAAAAATACTATGACTGTGAAATTGGTTGGACCCTATGCATTGCGAAGAGAATTCTCGAACAACAAAATCAGGACTCTTGTGGGGGGAGGGGTTGCAGGGAGGTAAAACCACAGTGTTATTTCAACGATGCACTGATCCTGCCTACTCTGCTGGGGCACCAGGTGAAGTTGGAGTTGTCCAAGGAAAATGTCTGAAATTGGTGAACTTCTCATCAGTATCCTGGAGCTTGGATGAAAAATGCAATTCTGGCTTGATCAGACAGTGCCAAAGTAGGACCCATTATTCCAGACCCTACATGCATGTGGGTGAGCGAAAATGTGTCAACAGGGTGTGGAGGGTGGTAAGTCCTACTTCTCTGAGGATGTCTTTTGGAACAAGCCTTGGACCTTCCCATGAGTCCACTTCTCTTGTAGATGGGGTCACTGGTGTTTCAACGTAGGCAGTGTATGTTTATTTTATTATTTATATTATTGTGAAAGTGAGAGCACTAGTAGGGGCAGATTTTGTGGCAGACTTGCTCTTAAGGACATAAGAACGGCCCTTCTGAGTCAGACCAAAGGTCCATCTAGCCCAGTGTCCTGTCTTCTGACAGTGGCCAATGCCAGGTGCCCCAGAGGGAATGAACAGAACAGGGAATCATCAAGTGATCCATCCCCTGTTGCCCATTCCCAGCTTCTGGCACACAGAGGCTAAGGACACCATCCCTGACCATCCTGGCTAATAGCCATTGATGAACCTATCCTCCATGAATTTATCTAGTTCTTTTTTAAACCCTGTTATGATCTTGGCCTTCACAACACTCTCTGGCAAGGAGTTCTACAGGCTGACTGGGTGTTGTGTGAAGAAATACTTCCTTTTATTTGTTTTAAACCTGCTGCCTATTAATTTCATTTGGTGACCCCCCTGCGTTCTTGTGTTTATGAGAAGGAGTAAACACTTCCTTATCTACTTTCTCTACCCTGGTGATGATTTTATAGACCTCGATCAGATCTCCCCTTAGCCGTCTCTTTTTCCAAGCTCAAAGAGCAAATGTACTAGAACTTTGCTGTTGGGTCAGGTTAGCATGGGGGTGAGAGTGGGGATTTGTTGGTATTGTAACTAACAGCATCCCAAAGCAGGAGGGCAAGGGACTTGTATCTGGTAGTGTCTCTGCTGGCCTGACCAGTTCAGTGTATCCCAACTAGCTGTCCTAACCTGTATCTACAAGGTGTCATGCTTGTGTGGTGTATGTATGGAGGACAAATTCAAAATTACAAATGTTGGGAATTCTGTTATCGAAGTGTCTGCCTAGCAGGCCTACAGTTCGAGTGCTTGCTCAGGTCAATTCCATGTTAGGTGTGTGTGCCCCCAAGTGTATGGCTGCTGGAGATTTTTCCCTTAGTGGTATCCATTGGGCTCACCCTAGCAACCCCCTGGAGCCCTGTGCTCATATGCCAGTATAAGGGGTGCCATCGGCCCTGTGCCCTCAGTTCCTTCCCACTGCCTGGGACAGTTGCTGGAATGACTTCTCTCTTATGTTCGCAAGTGTTCCTAGTAGTTTTTTAGTTCTGTTGTTCTTGTATTAGGAATTCGTTGTTAGAATAGATAGTAGTCCTATCATGGGATGTTGTCCCAGGGACAGCGCATGCCCCAGGCCCCAGTTTTCAAACATGTGCCACCTGCCATACACCCGTGCCAGTGAGCGACCTGTATGGGAGCTGCTTACAGTGCCTCGGGGAAGCCCACATTAAAGAGAGGTGTAAAATCTTCAGGGGCTTCAGGCCACGCACACAAAAAGGACAGGGACATTTGTTTGAAGGCTCTATTAATGGATGCAGTGCTTAGACCAGCCTTGGAGCCATCCCATTCCGATTGGGCACCGAGCACTTCAGCCTCATAGGGAGTGCCCCCGACCACCGTGCCTTCCTCGGCGCTGTTTGCCATCACTAGTGCTGAGGACATAGTACAAGAAACCCATAACACAAGAACTAGGGGGTCACTGAATGAAGTTGATATTGATAGGCAGCAGATTTAAAACAAACAAAAGGAAGTATTTCTTCACACAACCCAGTCAACCCGTGGAACTCCTTGCTAGAGGATGTTGTGAAGGCCAAGACTATAACAGGGTTCACAAAAGAATTAGATAAGTTCACGGAGGATAGGTCCATCAATGGCTATTAGCCAGGCTGGGCAGGAATGGTGTCCCTAGCCTCTGTTTGCCAGAAGCTGGGAATGTGCAGTGGGCTGGATCACTTGATTGCCTGTTCTAATCATTCCCCAGGGGCACATGGCCTTGGTCACTGTCAGAAGACAGGATACTGGACTACATTGACCTTTGGTCTGACCCAATATGGCCATTCTGATGTGCTTAGGTGACACAAGTCTTGAACTCCTCTGACCCATGATACATTATATGCAGGTGCACTATAATCAGAAACCAACCGCCATGCCTCCCAATATGCACATCTGGGTTCAGGAGAATAATAAAGTTGAGGATGCATTAATTTAACTCTTGTCTTTATTATGATATTACAATAGGTTGTAGAAAAACAGTGCCCATCTAGATTTTTGTCATATGGGAATGGTCTGTAAGGTTTACACAAACCTTGTGATATTATACCTTTAACTTGGCTGTCCTTAATAGCTAAAGCAGCGATTGACTAGTTGATCCCACTCTCTGTCCCCTATCTCATCCTGCTACCCCCTTCAGGATTGCAGTCAGGTAGGGAAGTACATCCCATCTACCCTGCCGCACTTTCAGCCAGAGGTGGTTATTTTCCAGCAGCAGAAATTGCTTTGATACAGTCTATGATGTGTGTCCCCACTAAGCGCTTTAAGTCGGCGGTGTGCGTCCACAGTACTGAGGCTAGCATCGATTTCCGGGGCATTGAGCTGTGGGTAGCTATCCCACAGTTCCCACAGTCTCTACTGCCCATTGGAATTCTGGGTTGAACGCCCAATGCCTGATGGGGCAAAAATATTGTTGTGGGTGGTTCTGGGTACATGTTGCCAGCCTCACCCCCCAATGAAAGCAAGGGTAATAAATAGTTTCTCGCTTTTTTCCTGGGTTACTCATGCAGACAACATACCATGGCAAACATGGAGCCGCTCAGCTCACCATCACCATATGTCTTCTGGGTGCTGCTGGCAGACACGGTACTGCAGGGCTACACAGCACCATCCCCTTGCCTTGCCTTGCCTTGCAGATGGTACAATACAACTGCTAGCCATTGTCATTCCTTGGGTGCTCCTAGCCAACCTTGGTTAGGTTGGTTGGGGGCACCTGGGCAGACATGGGTGCTCCTGGCCGGGCTTGGTGAGGTCAGTTGGGAGAATCTGGAAGAAAATGGGAATGACTCCAGGTCATTCTCTTCTTTAAGTTTTGTCTAATGGAGATTGTTCTGCCTGGAATATCATGGCAGCTGGAGGCTTCTTTCTCAGGCTGCTCTCCCAGTCGGCAGCACCGCACAGTCAGATCTACTCCAGCCTATCCCTTTCTCCCATGGCTCAGGAATCCTGGACCATACTAAGGAGCAGTTCAACTATAGGCTGAGCAAGTGCAGAATGGTGGTAGAATGTGCCTTTGGACGTTTAAAAGCTCACTGGTGCAGTTTACTGACTCAGTTAGACCTCAGCAAAATCAATATTCCCACTGTTCTTACTGCTTGCTGTGCGTGCCACAATATCTGTGGGAGTAAGGGGGAGACGTTTATGGCGGGGTGGAAGGTTGAGGCAAATCGCCTGGCCACTGATTACACACAGCCAGACACCAGGGCAATTAGAAGAGCACAGCAGGGTGTGGTGTGCATTAGAGAAGCTTTGAAAACCAGTTTCATGACTGGCCAGGCTACGGTGTGAGAGTTCTGTTTGTTTCTCCATGATAAAAGCCCACCCCCTTGGTTCACTCTACTTCCCTGTAAGCCAACTGCCCTCCCCTCCCCCTTTGTTTTCCACTTGCAGAGGCAATAAAGTCATTTCAAATTCATGCATTCTTTATTATTTTGTCACACAAATGGGGGGATAACTGCCAAGGTAGCCGGGAGGGTGAGGGAGGAGGGAAGCACAGGGGTGGCATAGTTGTAGGGACACCCCCTAGAGTGGCATGCAGCTCATCATAGAAGTGGCATGTCTGTGGCTCTGACCCAGAGCGGCCATTTGCCCCTCTGGTTCTTTGGTAGGCGTCATATGGCACTGCTGCAGGTCCCTGTTATAACCTCTGTCCTTCACGTCCTTGGAGATTTTTTCAAATATTCCAGCAATTTGTCTTTTAGAATGGAGTTCGGATAGCACGATTCGTCTCCCCATACAGCGATCAGATGCAGTACCTCCCCTTCCGTCTATGCTGGAGCTCTTTTGCGATTCTGGGACTCCATGGTCACCTCTGCTGCTGAGCTCTGCATGGTCACCTGTGCTGATCAGCTCGCTGTTCTCGCCAAACAGGAAATGAAATTCAAAAGTTTGTGGGGCTCTTCTTGTCTACCTGGCCAGTGCATCTGAGTTTAGAGCGCTGTCCAGAGCAGTCACAATGGAGCACTTTGGGATAGCTCCTGGAGGCCAATACTATCGAATTGTGTCCACACTGCTCCAAATTCAACCCAGCAGGGTCGATTTCAGTGCTAATCCCCTCATCGGGGAAGAGTACAGAAATCGATTTTAAGAGCCCTTTAAGTTGACAAAAATGGCTTCGTCATGTGGATGGGTGCAGGGTTAAATCGATGTAACGCTGCGAAATTCGACCTAAACTTGTAGTGTAGATCAGGGCTCAGTACAGCTGAGATGCGGCTCTCTGCGCGAGCCACAGGCTGCAATGCTGCTGTGATAGCCAAAGCGCTGATTTGATGGATGCCTTCTCAGCGGGTGGTGTCGCTGCCTCCTTACACTTGAAACGTGCTTAAAGGAACAGGGAGGTATTGAGAACCTAGGCTGGGCTGGGCTGGGCTCCCTCCTCTGATCCTGAAAAGGAGTCAGCAGAAAACTGCCCATCACCCACTTCCTAACCTGGGCAGGAATGCGGCGCTGCTGCTTCTGCATAGAACAGTTCCAGCAGGGGCCGATGGGTGCTCCCTTGCCACACTACAGCTGGGGCAAGTCCCCCTGGGCTCCCCAGATGCTGCAGTTGGGGGTGGGAATCCCCCTTAGCTCCCCAGCCACGTCCAGCAGGGAGGGAATCCACAGCATCTCAACAGGCGCTGTGGGAGGGGGAACCAACGTTGCCAGTCAAAAGAAGCCCAGCTTGAGAACAGCCCTGATTAAAGGAGCTGCTCCACACACATGCAAGTCGCATCCCACCCCATCCCTCACAAAAAAGCAGCATTAGCCTAGCAGAGGCTGCAGGGGGTTCACAACAACAGCCACCTTGAAATGAAATATTCCAGGCTCCTGACTGGGCCTTGAAATACCATTAATGGAGCAGAGCCTGTTTCTAGGGCAAATCCTGGAGCTCCCAACCAGGCAGGGGACGGGAATCATTGATGCTTTTTCGCTACGAATTCCATCTGGTTTTGATGTCAAAGTCATTCATTTTCGTAACTGGAATAACACAATTCATTTGGTGAATTTGGGATGATGAGTGAGCCGTTTGAGGTGACATTAATGCTGAATAAGGAGAAGGGACTGGCAGGGAAGAGGCTGCACTAACCTCAGACAGGGGAGGGATAGTGCCTCTGCCTTCCTGAAGAAAATCCAGTCACTTCCTGGGATGCTCAGCAAGGAGCATGTGCGGCCAGGATGGTTATTACATGGACAGCTGTGTGCATGTGTTTGTACCACGGTGAGCTGTCCATGTGGGACCGTCACAGTCAGCGTGTCAGCAATAGTGTACCTGGGATACCTGTCGGTTTTAATGGACTGGGATTTGCACACCATGCACACATGCAGGGTGTATGACTGGCCAGGAGAGGTGGGTGTGTAAGGAACAGAGGCCAGGCAGGGGTGGCAGGTTTGTATCATTTTTGGTGGTGCCCAGAACAGGTTCAAGTACTGCCCCCCCACCTGCCTAAGGCTCTAGGAGGGAGTTTGGGTGCAGGCTTGGGGCTGGAGCAGGGGTTGGGGTGCAGAAAGGGGGCATGGACAGATGCCGGGAGGGAGTTTGGGTGCAGGCACTGGGCTGGGCACAGAGTTGAGGTGCAGGAGAGGGTGAGGGGTGCAGCACTTACCTTGGGCGGCTCCTGAAAATGACCCGTACCCCGCCTCTGGCAGCAGACGGGGGGCCAGAGGAGTCTTTGGGCACTGCTGCCCACAGGCATTGCCCCTGCAGCTCCCATTGGCACTCAGGGCAGGGGCAGCATGAAGACACACATCTCCAGGCTGCAGAGATGTGCCATCTGCTGCCAGAAGCAGAGCCGGTGGGCAGGAAGCTGCCTTAGCCCCGTTGCACTGCCGGTGGTAGCTGCAGGGGCCCTGGGCCATTTTAAATTGCAGGGGCAGCAGGTGGGGCCGGGGGAGAGACCCAGCCCCAAACTTTGCTGGAGCTGGGCCCCTGTGCTCTCATACTGGTGGAGCACGGGCACCACGGGCCCATACAAGTCGCTGCCCTGGCCAGGCTACAAGAGGAGCACTTAGCTCGAAGCTAGAGCACTGCTCTACTGTACGGCAGAGCATTCTTAGCCAAATTAGCTCATCCCAGCCAAATCACACCCTTATCAGTATCTTATCCAGTGCCTCCACGCAAAATAAGCTATACTGGCAAACCCCACATTTCCCTCCCTTCCTCTCCCAGTCCCACTCCTATCCCTCTGCTCCACAGGATCACCGCTTTCCTTTCATTCCCAGAGGAGAAGTCACCTCACCTGCTCTTCATCATCTCCTTCCTTTTCCCTAGGAGCCTGGCTCCCCATTCCCCTGCCCCCCACAATCCACCTTCCGTTCTCTGACCCATCTCCCTATCTAACCTCCCCCTGTTCAAAGCTTCAGCAGAGCTGGTTTCCCTGTGGAGCTGATTTGGGCTTCTTTAAAATGTGGCGTGGGCTGGAGTTTTCTCTTCCTGCAATGGGGCAGATAGGATGTAGGCACAATGTCCCCTGAACTTCCCCCTACACGACAAACCAGGACACCCTCCTTTCACGGAGCCCCAGGAGAGAACGGCACTGGGACTCTAGTGATCATGACATGGTGTCATAGCTGTTCACATTTCTTTGGTTTTCCACATCACCAGCAGGGAGAAGGGCCGTTGCAATGACCATGCAGAGCGAGCGAGGGGCTCGACAACCAGCTCTCAGCTGGGCTCTTTTGGGCACTAGAAGACGCGTTGATATCATAGGCAACTTTCATTTGCTAGGAAGTTCCTTCTCCTCCTGCCCCGTTACCTTCAGGTTACAGCTGCCCCTTCCCTGTGCTGTTGGTTCCTCTGTCTCCTGCCTCCTTTCATCCACTTATCCCCCAGTTTTTGCTACTCCTTCTCACCACGTCTCTACTTTTCATCCTTCCTAATGCAGCCTCAATCCCAGTTCGGTATTCACGTCTCTTTTATCCACCCCAGCCCGCTCTTTCATCCTTTTCCTGTTACTTCCTCCCACTCTTTGCTACTTCTGCTGCTGCTGCTACCCCTGGCTGTTGCCTCCTCCCCTCCTGACTACCTGGTGGTCTTGTTCAGGAAGACTGCTGGTGCTCAAGGGGATAAGCTGGGATCCCATGAGAAAGAGCTGGTCCAGCTGCTGTGGAAAGTGGTGGGATCTGGTCTGCAAGAAGGTATTTCTCTGAGTATGCGCCCCCCTTCCCCAAGCCTCAGGAGGGGTGGCGAGGCTGCTAGCATGGATTGCCTGTGCACATTCATCAAGGAGCTCCTTGACAGGGGATTAAAACAATCAGCTAACCAGCTGCCAGGGGAAGTTGGGGCTGGTGCCTGTAAGCATTGAGGAGAAGGTGCTTCCTCGGCTAGGAGCACAGACGCAGTTATGCGACAGCCCAAACCAACCCCGTTACAGGGCTTCTGGTCAAGCAAATAACCTCCACCAAGCCCCATGGCACGCCCATCCACACAGGCTTTTCCCATGGGCTTCCAGACTGTGGGGCAGCTGTCCTACATGCTAGGGGGCACTGAGAGGGAAAATGCAAAGCCAGGGCTTGTGGGAAGCTGGAAGGGGGGTTCTCCTTCGCCTGAGTGCTTGCTCAGGAAGGAAGGTGGCCGGGGGGAAGCAGAGAGTGTTGACTTCTTCCTCCGTTTAGAGCTGGGGAGCCTGAATGAAGCGCTAATCAGATCTGAGCACTTGGACCTAACAGATGAATGCAAAGAAACAACGAAGCTTGAGGGTCCTTTCACTGAAGGTCATTGGGTTTTAGTTCTCTGTTAAATTTACTGAAACTTTATTTCTTCTTTGCATATGAGCCAAGGGTAGAGACAGGCTCCAGCGTGACCGATCTTATTCCCACAAAGTACAAGGGTGCTCTCTTCCTCTTTTCTAATAACCAGGAGGCCCCATAGGTCACGGCACCTTTGGTTGCAAGTGCAGAACTGAAAAAAAGCTTATTGTGCATGGCACGCATGTCTACCACTCAGAGTGTCAGTTAGATTACAGTTTTAGCTTGTGCTCACCTCTTTTCTATTTTTATAATAAAAGAATACATACCTAGCTAGCTAGCATTAACAATGAGTGACAAACCAGACAAGCTAAAAAGAAACCAAAACCCTACAACTTCCACTTGGAATGAGAAAATGAATTTCTGTTTGCAACAGTGAAAGATAAGTGCATACCTCTTCTATGTCAGACAAGTATATTGATAAGTAAAAAGGAGAATTTAGAAAGGCACCACAAAACAATGCATAGCAAATTCCAGGACAGTTTCCCCTTGAATAGCTCTGTACAAAGAAAGTTAATGAATTGAAGGCTGTTTTGAAAACTCAATAGCTGTGTTTTACTAAACCAGCAGCAAAAGGGAAGGCCTCCACTGAAGCATCGTTTCGTGTTTGCCATCTGCTGGCAAAACACAAGAAATCATTTACGGATGGAGAAGTATTTAAAGAGGCAAAGACTGTTGCAGCAGGCTCCTTATTTAGAGACTTTAAAAACAAAGAGGAAATAATGATGGCAATCCAGACCATATCACTTGGTGCTTCCACAATAGCAAGACAGGTGGAATCTTTGTCCAAAGACGTCTTTCAGCAACTACAGCAGGATTGGAATGACTGCTAATGCTTTTCACTGCAGTTTGATGAATCGGTCGACATGACCAACACAGCCCAGATAATTGTTTTTGTTCAAATGATTTTTAAGGATGCGACAATTAAAGAGGACCTTCTGACTGTTTTGCCCTTTAAAGAGAGAACAAGAGGTGAAGATATCTAAAACAAATTCAAAAAGAACATGCTTGAGAAAATCATTCCAATCAAGAAACTTGTTTCAATCACAACAGATGGTCACCTGCCATGCTTGGCATACATGCAGGCTTTGTTGCATTTTGCAGAAATGATCCAGATTTTCCTTCATTATAATCCATCAGCAAGCACTAGTGAGTAAAGTTATGGACTTCTCACATGTAATGAAAATCATTGTCAGAACTGTAAACTCGATTTGAGCAAGAGCCCTCCAGCACCACCTGGTTAAATCTTTACTTGGCAAAGTGGATGCTGCTTATGGTGAGCTGCTCCTCCATGCAGATGTGAGGGGGAAAGTCCTGCACAGATTTTTTGATTTAATGCCCGAAATCCTCACTTTTCTAAAATCAAGGAACAAACTATGCAATGAGCTGTTAGACAGTTCATGGCTGCTATACTTCAGGTTCCTTACTGACAGAACGTCCAAATTGAACAAGCTGAATTGCGAACTGCAGGGAAAGGCTAGAGACTTACAACATATGATCAGTGGGGTGAATGCATTCAAACTGAAACTGGGTCTGTGGTCCTCCCAGTTGAAGCACTTCTTGAGTCTGGAGAAAATACTAGAAAAAATTGAAGACACAAAAATATGGTTCCACCCAGAAAAGTTCTGTGCACCGCTGATCAAATTAGCAGAGGAGTTCAATAGGCAATTTCAGGAATTAGACATGATGGAGCCAATCATCATGTGTATCTCAAATCCATTCCTTCCAGCAGACTTTGGTGGGTGGGCTGCAACATTCCATCAGGTGTTTGATTTACAAAGTAGTAGAATTAATAAAGAGATAATGACCATGCAAAGTGACATTGAGCTGAAAGCCAGATCAAGGGACAGTGATTTTGAGGGACTTGTAAATCAAGAAGAGTAGCCCCTTCTATTGTCCTGTGCTTTAAAAGTGAAAGGTGGAACCAAAGTAAGCTATCTGTGTGACATGGTGTTCTCACAAATGAAGATTATCAAGTCCAAGTATCGCACCCACCTCACAGATGCACATCTGCAGGACTGTATCCAACTAGCTATTTCAAATTACAACCCTAATTTCAAGACAATGGTAGCAATGTGCAGTCACAAATGTTGCACTGAGACTCAGTAAGCAGGGAAAATGTATAATTATGTATATTAAGCAATTGATCTCAGCTTTACATATCATAATAAACTGTTATTTCTACATTTTCTTTGAGGTAGATCCTGGGTTGTACCTAAATTCAAAAGATGATTGTGGTTAAAAAGGTTGGAGACCACTGATTGAAAGGAAAACTACCTATCTGTAGGATCTCTGTCTGCATCAGGAGGAAAATCAGCCTGTCTACGTGGAGGGTGACAGCTGAAGCAGCAGCCTCCCCGTTTGTGGGGTGGGGTAGGTGGGTGACAGCTGAAGCTGCAGCCTCCCCACTTGTGTGGGGGGATAAGGGGGTGACAGCTGGAGCTGCAGCCTCCCTGCGCGGGTTGGGGGCTGACATCCCTGGTTCTGACTCCAAGGGCTTGTTTGTTACACCTCAGCCACACTCTGATCTCCTGCAGCCTTGGTTGCTACTAGCCAAGTGACCCCAACACACCCCGAATTTCCCAAAAAACATCCTCCTTGAAACTTCCAGCCCTCTCCTGGAGCGTTCAGAGGAGCAGTAAGGTCCATTGTGCCTTTAAAGAGACAAAAGCACTGCATTTTGTTACTTTAGCTGGAGTTAACAATCATTCCAAGTCAATCACAGCACTGGGTCGGTTCTCTCACCCAGTCTCCTTCCCACCCTGGCCAAGACCATCGAAGAGATCAAATCTCTTGGTTTATTTTTTGCTATAAGGTGAAGGATGCAGAAGGAGTTTCTCTGTATTCCTTATATTTCCACAGGGATTGTTTCCGTCTTTCAAGTCAGGAAGGTCTCCTGGTGATTCAGTCTCCTGTGTCCCTGGGGTGCAGGAGTCATGCTAGTTCTCTGTCTCTTGAGGTCAGGCTCAAGATCATCCCTACTGGTTTAGCTTGAGTGCTTTGTTATGGCTAATATGTAAATTGAGGTAACCCACAGTCCTTTGTCTACGACAACCTGTTTATCACCGTTATATAGCTAAGCTCTCATCGTCTTATAAGGGGAATTCATAATGTCATGTGTAAGGTTAACACACGCATTTTACAAGGTTGTTAATAATCAGCATGTTATTAGTTTCCGTGTGATACCTCACAAGTCATACTTTGTACACATTACTGCAGTGTGAATCCAACATATTTAGAGTTACAAATGATAAATATTGTCTCAAAACTGCTGCTGCAATTTCACCAACCAAGTAACAAGTGTGAACTCCTCAGGCACTATGACAACCTCAACAGGGAAGAGACAGTCCCCTTGAGTAGCCAATCCATCGTGCCGCCCAGCCAAGCCTGCCTCTGTGATGGTCCCTTGCACCAAAAATCCCAATATTAAGCTTGCTCCCAGTCCCAGAGGAGCAGTCACTTACCCGAGGTCATTTGTACTCAGATCTCAGACCAAAGACAACGCTTGTAGCCAATCCTGTACCAAACTAACTCAAGGTTTATTAAACAGGAAAAAGAACTAGTTATTTACAAGGTTAAAGCAGGTAACATGTTCACACCAATGAGGTACAATCTTTAATTTAAAAGGTAATAGAAGCTTCCATAACAAGCAAGCTTTCATGTCCTTTGGGGCTAACCCACGCCAAACAGCATGGGGATCTCTTGCTTATGTTTAGAAATCTTTGCCCCTCAGAGTCCAGAGAGCAGAAAGATTTCCCAATTTCTCCTTAACAGGCATTTTCTTCCCTTCCTCCTGCATTCAAGCTGCAATGGGAAGAGGGCTTGTGCACATACCCTCTTCCAGGGTGTGAGGGAAGCAATCAGCAAAGTCTTTTGTCCACAATGGCTTGTCTGATGTCTGTGTGTATACTGTGATAGACCCAGACCAGTTGGGAACAGCAGAGTAGCAGAAGGCAGATATACTGGCCACTGGATTAATAGTTTTCTGTTCCCTGACTGACCAGAGCAGGGGCTGCTCCAGGCCAATAAGAACACCTGACTCCAATTAACCTGCAAAGAGTCAGGTGAGGCCATTAAGCTAATGTGACCACCTGACTCTAATTAAGGCCCTGCTGATACTATAACAAGGGCTCACACCAGTCAGGCTGGGGAGAGCCAGGGAGCCAGAGGAGAGGAAGTGTGGCTGAAGGGCTGGTTGATGAAGACACCCTCAAACCATCGTTAAGGGAGCCCTAAGGTAAGGGTGAAGAAGGGAGAAGCAGGAGAGCTGTGGGGAAGTGGCCCAGGGAAACATAGCAACTCTGGCAGTGAAAGGTTGGCTGCCAACAGCTGCTACCATTAGGGTCCCTGGGCCGGAACCCAGAGTAGAGGGCAGGCCCGGGTTTCCCCCAACCCACCACTACAGGAACATCTCTTGGGAGAAGTCAGGCTCCTGTCAGGACAGGAGGCTAAACTGTTCTGAAATAAGCCCCAGGGACAATAGAGGCTGTGGGAGTTCTCTCACCAACTTCCTTGCTGGCCTGTGATGTAAAAGGCTCAGCAGACTGTAACCCTGGCCCTAGAGAGAGAAGGGCTAGGTGGAGGGTCACAGTGAGCCACTGAAGCTAGCGTAAACCACCTAGAAGCTCAGGATCCATGGGAGCAAGGTCAGAGCTCTGCCAGAATATATATATATAGACAACAGTCGATCCACGGATCATCAGGTGTATATAAGAGGTCTAGTCAAGAGCCACACAGCTTGTTACAAATTTCACAGATCCATGTGTTACCTGAGTTAAAATCCAAGATTACAGCATGCTGCTTTCTTCTTTCTTGCTTTGCTTCCATCCCCTGGATCATGCTGAGTGGAACACAGTACTCCCTCCAGATTGGACAGGACTTGGCGTGCTCCTCCCAGCTTTCCACATTCATGTTGAATGACTTCATATCATTTTTGCACACGTGGTGGTACTGCCATAAAGGGCGACCCTGCTTTCTAGAGCCATCTCAAATCTCGCTGTACAACATATTCTTGGGGATACAGTCGCCTCCCATTCTCCTGACATGACTGAGCCATCGCAACCTCCTCTTCAGAGTGGTTCCTAAGTGTGTCAGCCCTGTGCACCACAACACCTCCGTGTTTGGTATTTTGTCTTCCCACTTCAGGATCTTGTCCAGGCATCTCATCTGGAAGCTGTTCAGCCTCCTGACTTGCCTGGCATATGTAGTCACATTTCTCAACCATAAAGCAGGGATGACAACACACAAGTCTCATAGATTTGCATCTTCACCTTAGTCGACAGTTTGCAGTTATTCCATGCAAGTTTCTGTAATAGCCTGAAATTCTTCCCCGCTTTTCCGATTCTGATAGTTCAGCCTGAACGCTGTAGAACCCAAGTAGCAAAGCCTGTTGATGAAACCAGGGTGATGTCAGGATTGGCTCTTCCACCTTTTGGTACATGATCACAGTCTTCATGAAACTAATTGTCAACCCGAAGCTCTTGCATGCACAGAATATCTACTCAAGAGATTTTACAGGGAAGATTCACTGTGGGCAACTAAGGCTGTGTCATCCGCAAACAGGAAATCTCTCAGAACCAGCTCTTTCACCTGGCTCTCTGCTCTAAACCTTGTAATGTTGCGCAAGACTCCATCTAGTCTGGTTCAAAGATGGACACCATCATTGCTGTCCTTAAATATATGAAAAAGCAAGACTGAAAAGTAGATGTTAAAGATCATGGGGGCAAAGACACACCCATTTCACTCTGTTATTGATGTCAAAGGCATTTGATTCTGTGTTTCCATATGGTACAGTTGCCCTCATTTCTTAATGTAATGAACGAATGATGTTCAACAATTTTTGGGGTGGAGGGGACCCAGTTTCTTCAGCACAATAGAAAAGTCCTGTCTGTTGAGCACATTGAAGGCCTCCGTCAGATTGATGAAGGCTATGTACAGTGGTATTCGTTTTTCTCTACACTTCTCTTGTAGTTGCTTTGACTGAAAATATCATCTCAGTGGTGGAGAATCCTGAGCAAAAACCACACTGACTCTCAAGATATATTCTCTCACCTAGAGATTGCAGCCTAGGGCACATAATGTGAGTGATAACTTTTCCAACGATGTTCAACAGAGATCAATGTAATGGCTTTCTGCAAATCTTCTAATGGAGCCTTGTTGTCCAAATTGATCATAACTTCAAAGTGTGCTAATCCTTCAAGCTCCTCGTGTCTGATTTCAGTCTCACTGGTGTATAGAATTCTGTAAGTTGTTTTCATGTATCAATAATGATATTTCCATTTAAATCATTCAGTGGGGCTGTTTTCTTGCTTGGACCAATTGCTTGTTTGATGCTTTCATACATTCCACAGCTATCACCTCTGTCAGCTGCTTTCTGAATGTCATCACAGAGTTTCACCCAAAAATCTTGAGCACACCTCCTGGCCTCCTTTTGCATTTCTCTTCAAGCCTCTCTCATTTTTCAATGTCATGGTGCTGGGAGATTTTTTGTAGATGGTTCACACTGTCCTTTTGTTCTCAACCAGTGGTAGAATGATTTTAGAATGCTCTTCAAGCAAGAAAAAAACAGCTCCGCTGAAAGATTTAAATGGAAATATCATTATTGATAAATGAATTAGAAAGCGGTCACGAAGAACTAAGGAGGCTTTTCTCTGTGAGGCTATGATGCACTCAGCCGCCGAGAAACAGGAATTGAAGGAGTGGCGGGACAGCGTGAAGAGGGACCGAAAGGAGAACGCAGCACACCAGAAAGAAGCCACAGAGCGGCTCTTAAGAGTTATGGAGCACCAAGCGGACACACTCCAGGAGATACTAGCTCTCCAAACCGAGCAGCTCCACGCTCGCCCTCCCCTGCAGCCGCTGTCGCAAAACTCTTTCCCATGCACTCCCCCCCGCCACACACACACACTGCCAACACACTGTTATCAACCTCCTGGCTCCACTCTCTACCCACAGCATTCCACTCCTCCCTCCTCACAGTCTAGCAGTGTGGATTCCCACTACCCACTGCACTCAACACCCATCCCTCTGCAGTTTGGCCCTGCTGAAGTACAGCACCCGCTGCATTGTACTCCAAAGGACAAGGTTGTGTATGACCCCTGGACATACACAAAACTGTAGCCGTCCTGGGACCTCTCCTCCTCTTGAGACCTTCTATTCCTTCCATTTCCCCCATCCCCCTCCCTGCTGATGATTTTTTTTGTTTGACTCTCTCCTCTGGTTGTTGTCTTTCAATAACAGAATTGTGATTGTTTGAAAGCAATCTTAATTCTAATAAGTGAAGCAAAAACAGCACAGCAAAGCAACATACATTTATGTTAAGGCCCCTTCTTGCATCATATGCACCAATCACCTCCTAGCATTACAAGCACTGCAGTCCTGAGCACAGCAACAAATATTAGTGGCTTTCAGCTTCAAATTGCTGCCTCAGAGCATCCCTGATCCTCATGGCCCTGTGCTGTGCCCCTCTAATAGCCCTGGTCTCTGGCTGTTCAAACTCATCCTCCAGATGCTGATCCTCTGTGGTCCAGCCCTGAGTGAAGCTTTCACCCTTCCCTTCCCAAATATTATGGAGTGTACAGCTATATGCTTATATATAAGCATAGAAAATTTTGTCATCGGCCATGTCCAGCTTCCCATACAGGCATCACCAGCAGGCTTTTAAACAGCCAAATGCAAACTCCACAGTCATTCTACACTTGCTCAGCCTGTTGTTGAACCGCTCCTTGCTGCTGTCAAGTTGCCCCGTGTATGGCTTCATGAGCCATGGCATTGAGGGGTAGGCAGGGTCTCCCAGGATCACAATGGGCATTTTGACTTCACCCATGGTGACCTTCTGGTCTGGGAAGAAAGTCCCTGCTTGCAACTTCTTGAACAGGCCAGTGTTCTGAAAGATGTGTGTGTCATGCACCTTTCTGGACCAGCCTGCATTAATGTCTGTGAAATGCCCATGGTGATCCACAAGCACTTGGAGAACCACTGAGAAATACCCCTTCCACTTAATGTACTCGGTGTCTAGGTGGTCGGGTCCCAGAATTGGAATGCATGTGCCATTTATAACCCCTATGCAGTTAGGGATGCCCATTTGTGCAAAGCCATCCACAATGTCATGCACGTTGCCCAGAGTCACGGTCTTTCAGAGCAGGATGCAATTAATGGCCCTGCACACTTCCATCAACACGATTCCAATGGTCGACTTTTCCACTCCGAACTGGTTAGCGACTGATCGGTACCAGTCTGGAGTAGCCAGCTTCCACAGTGCGATCGCCATGTGCGTCTCCAGCAGCAGGGCAGCTCTACTTCCCCTGTCCTTGCACTGCAGTGTTGGAGTGAGCCCATCACACAGTCCCATGAATGTGGCTTTCCTCATGTGAAAGGTCTGCAGCCACAGCTTGTCAGCCCAGACATGAATCACGATGTGATCCCACCACTCAGTGCTTGTTTCCTGAGCCCCAAAGTGGCGTTCCGCAGTGGTCAGCACCTCCATGAATGCCACAAGCAATCTCATGTCTCATAGCTACTACGCGTGGTGAGATCAATGTCGAACTCCTCTTGCTTTGTAGTTTAAGGAATAACTCCACTGCCACTCATAACGTGTTGGTCAGTGCGAGCAGCATACTGGACAACAGCTCAGGATCCATTCCTGCAGCCCGAAAGCAGGGCTTGGCGCACAGTACACAAACCATTGAAAGATGGCGCCAAATGCAGACGGAAGCACAGGGATTGCTGGGATGCAAAGCAATGCATCATGGGGCATTGGGACAGGACCCAGGATGCCCCGTGACCCCTTCCGCCTTCCCACTAGTCAGCGGCAAAAGAGGAAGCAGTGCTCTGTGGGAAAGCTGCCCAGAGTGCACCACTCCGAATAGCGCAGCAAGTAGTGCAAGTGTGAACACACTAGTGCACAGGCAGCTGTCAGTGTGAACACACCAGTGGTTTCCCTTCGGCGCTCTCTGAGCGGCACTGTAACTCTGCCAGTGTAGATGTGCCCTAAGGCATGATCAGTGTCACGGGCAGCACTGCGATAAGATCTCGTGTACAGGTTTTCTTACAGGTGGTTGCGCCTGGCCAGTACAGATCTAATTGGTGCCAGTGCCCTGATCTTGGATGTTTCCACGATGCCTTCCTTGTGATTTTCCCAGTGAAGCAGGTGTTGATAACAAACAGATTTTGACTTGCAGAGAGTTCTAACGCTCACTGGCTGTTTTCATTCATTTGATCAATTCCGTGTTTTCCCAGAATACCGGGCCAGTTCTCAAAACTACATCCAGCTCTTGCACTGAAGTCACCAAGTGTTATAATGGTCTCATTTTTTTGAGTTGTCAGTCTCAAGCTGTTGGCAGAAAATGTTCTTGTTGTCATTGCTAGATCGAAGTGTAGGGACATAAACGTGAAATAAGGTGATGAAAGCAGTCTGTGTGCACCTGGGTCGGATAGACACAGCAGTCGGGCTTTCACAAGAAGATAGTAAGCTGGTTCTAACAGCAAAGCCGACTTCTTGCTCTCTTCTTTCTCCTGCTGGTTCCCCATCCTGGAACACAGTCTAATATTAAAAAGAACAGGAGTACTTGTGGCGCCTTAGAGACTAACAAATTTATTTGGGCATAAGCTTTCATGGGCTAAAACCCACTTCATCGGATGCATGCAGTGGAAAATACGGTAAGAGGATATACATACACAGAGGACATGAAAAATGGGTGTTGCCATACTAAATATAACGAGGGTGTCATAAAACATACAGCTAAGGGTAGCCTAAAATCCCTCTTTACCCTGTAGAGGGTTAATTCCTCTTTTACCTGTAAAGGGTTAAGAAGCTCAGATAACCTGGGTGACACCTGACCAAAAGGATCAGTAAGGGGAGAAGATACTTTCAAATCTGTGGGGGAAGGTTTTTGTTTGTGTCTCCCAGAGTCAACAAGAAACCAGGGGCAGGGAAAATACATCTCCCTAAGCCGTATCTGAACTAAGCATCTAGTATTGCAGACATAGTAATAATAGCAAAGAAATGTGTTAATTATCTTTTGTTTTACCTTGTGGATTTTCCCTGTGCTAAGAGGGAGGCTTATCCATGTTTTTGTCACTTTAAAGTTTTACCTAGAGGGGAAATCCTCTGTGTTTTTAAGTCTTTTGTTATTCTGTAAAGTACTTACCATCCTGATTTTACAGAGGTGATTCTTTTACCTTTTCTTCAATTACAATCCTTCTTTTAAGAACCCGATTGATTTTTCATTGATCCAAGGGTTTGGGTCTGTGTTCACCTGTTTCAATTGGTGAGGATATTATTCTCAAGCCTTCCCAAGGAAAGAGGGGTGCTGGGCTTGGGGGAATATTTGGGGGGGAATAGGACTTCTAGTGGTCCTTTCCCTGATTCTTTGTCTAAATCACTTGGTGGTGGCAGCATACTGGTCAAGGTGGAATTTGTGCCTTTGGAAAGTTTTTTACCTGAGCTGGTAAAAATAAGCTTAGGGGATCTTTCATGTGGGTCCCCACATCTGTACCCCAGAGTTCAGAGTGGGGAAGGAACCCTGACATGGTGGCAGCGCGGTGGGATCATTTTGAACCAAAAGCCCAGTAGGATTTTAAAAGGACAATTTTTCCCCCTTTTTGGCTGCTTAGAAAGCAGAGAGGTTTTTTTTCCTCTGCCTGAGGGCAGGGTAGTTAACTTCCTGCAAGGGAATTCACAAGTGTTTTTTTCTTTTCTTTCTAACTGTCGGGTTAAGCAGAAAGGCTAGGATGACAGAAAGTGACATCCAGAAAAAACTGGAATTAACCAGATTTGAAGCTGAGGAAAGAATAAAAGAACATGATAGACAGATAGCCAGGAAAGAAACAAGAGGGCTATGGAGGCCCAGAGGGAGGGCCAGAAGCGTGAACTGGAGTTAGAGAGGGCAAGGGCTAATCAGAATGTACCAGACAACCCTAGCAATCCTCCAGGTACCGCTTCCCATCCCAGAAAGTTCCCCACCTACAAGGCAGGTGATGATACTGAGGCCTTCTTAGAAAATTTCGAAAGGGCCTGCCTTGGGTACAGCATCTCTACAGACCAGTATATGGTGGAGCTGAGACTGCAGCTCAGTGGACCCTTAGCAGAGGTGGCAGCTGAAATGCCTAAAGAACACATGAACAGCTATGAACCTTTTAAAAACAAGGCCAGATTTAGAAAAGGGCTAACACCTGAGCATGCCCATCGGGGGTTCAGAGCCCTGAAATGGAAACCAGACGTGGCATTTTCCCAACACGCCTACCACATTGTAAGAAATTGGGATGCCTGGATATCAGGAGCAAGCATTAAATCTCTGGAAGATCTGTCTTTCCTAATGCAAATGGAGCAGTTCTTAGAGGGTGTTCCTGAGGAAATAGAAAGGTATATCCTAGATGGGACTCCCAAAACTGTAATCAAGGCAGGGGAATCATAGAATCATAGAATATCGGAGCTGGAAGGGACCTCTGGAGGTATCTAGTCCAATACCCTGCTCAAAGCAGGACCAGTTCCCAATTAAATCATCCCAGACAGGGCTTTGTCAAGCCTGACCTTAAAAACGTCTAAGGAAGGAGATTCCACCACCTCCCTAGGGAACCTATTCCAGTGCTTCACCACCCTCCTAGTGAAAAAGTATTTCCTAATATCCAACCTAAACCTCCCCCACTCCAACTTGAGACCATTACTCCTTATTCTATCATCTGCTACCACTGAGAACAGTCTAGATCCATCCTCTTTGGAACCCCCTTTCAGGTAGCTGAAAGCAGCTATCAAATCCCCCCTCATTCTTCTCTTCTGCAAACTAAACAATCCCAGTTCCCTCAGCCTCTCCTCATAAGTCATGTGCTCCAGCCCCCTAATCATTTTTGTTGCTGTCCGCTGGACTCTTTCCAATTTTTCCACATCCTTCTTGTAGTGTGGGGCCCAAAACTGGACACAGTACTCCAGATGAGGCCTCACCAGTGTCGAATAGATGGGAATGATCACATCCCTCTATCTGCTGGCAATACCCCTACTTATACAGCCTAAAATGCCGTTAGCCTTCTTGGCAACAAGGGCACACTGTTGACTCATATCCAGCTTCTCGTCCACTGTAACTCCTAGGTCCTTTTTCTGCAGAACTGTTTCCTAGCCATTCGGTCCCTCGTCTGTAAGAGTGAATGGGATTCTTCTTCCCTAAGTGCAGGACTCTGCACTTGTCTTATTGCACCTCATCAGGTTTCTTTTGGCTCAATCCTCTAATTTGTCTAGATCCCTCTGTATCCTGTCCCGACCCTGCAGCGTATCTACCACTCCTCCCAGTTTAGTGTCATCTGCAAACTTGCTGAGAGTGCAGTCCACTCCATCCTCCAGAACATTAATGAAGATATTGAACAAAACCAGCCCCAGGACTGACCCTTGGGGCACTCCTCTTGATACCAGCTGCCAACTAGACATGGAGCCGTTGATCACTGCCCGTTGAGCCCGACGATCTAGCCAGCTTTCTATCCACCTTATAGTCCATTCATCCAGGCCATACTTCTTTAACTTGCTGGCAAGAATACTATGGGAGACAATATCAAAAGCTTTGCTAAAGTCAAGGAATAACATGTCCACTGCTTTCCCCTCATCCACAGACCCAGTTATCTCCTCATAGAAGGCAATTAGGTTAGTCAGACATGACGTGCCCTTGGTGAATCCATGCTGACTGTTCCTGATCACTTTCCTCTCCTCTAAGTGCTTCAGAATTGATTCCTTGAGGACCTGCTCCATGATTTTTCCAGGGACAGAGGTGAGGCTCACTGGCCTGTAGTTCCCCGGATCCTCCTTCTTCCCTTTTTTAAAGATGGGCACTACATTAGCTTTTTTTCAGTCATCTGGGACCTCCCCTGATTTCCATGAGTTTTCAAAGATAAATGGCCAATGGCTCTGCAAGCACATCCGTCAACTCCTTTAGCACCCTCGGAGGCAGGGTATCCAGCCCCATGGACTTGTGCTCATCCAGCTTTTCTAAATAGTCTCGAACCACTTCTTTCTCCACAGAGGGCTGGTTACCTTCTCCCCATGCTGTGCTGCCCAGTGCAGCAGTCTGGGAGCTGACCTTGTTTGTGAGGACAGAGGCAAAAAAATCATCGAGTACATTAGCTTTTCCCACATCCTCTGTTACTAGGTTGCCTCCCTCATTCAGTAAGGGGCCCACACTTTCCTTGACTTTCTTCTTGTTGCTAACATACCTGAAGAAACCCTTCTTGTTACTCTGAACATCTCTTGCTAGCTGCAACTCCAAGTGTGATTTGGCCCTCCTGATTTCCCTCCTGCATGGCTGAGCAATATTTTTATACTCCTCCCTGGTCATTTGTCCAATCTTCCACTTCTTGTAAGCTTCTTTTTTGTGTTTAAGATCAGCAAGGATTTCACTGTTAAGCCAAGCTGGTCACCTGCCATATTTACTATTCTTTCTACACATCGGGATGTTTTTTTCCAGCAACCTCAATAAGAATTCTTTAAAATACAGCCAGCTCTCCTGGACTCCTTTTCCCCTCATGTTATTCTCCCAGGGGATCCTGCCCATCAGTTCCCTGAGGGAGTCAAAGTCTGCTTTTCTGAAGTCCAGGGTCCGTATTCTGCTGCTCTCTTTTTTTCCTTGTGTCAGGATCCTGAACTCAACCATCTCATAGTCACTGCCTCCCAGGTTCTCTTCCACTTTTGCTTCCCCTACTAACTCTTCTCTGTTTGTGAGCAGCAGGTCTAGAAGAGCTCTGCCCCTAGTTGGTTCCTCCAGCACTTGCACCAGGAAATTGTCCCCTACACTTTCCAAAAACTTCCTGGATTAACTGTGCACCACTGTGTTGCTCTCCCAGCAGATATCAGGGTGATTAAAGTCTCCCATGAGAACCACGGCCTGCGATCTAGTATCTTCTGCTAGTTGTCAGAAGAAAGCCTCATCCCCCTGGTCTGGTGGTCTATAGCAGACTCCCACCACCACATCACCTTTGTTGCTCACACTTCTAAACTTAATCCAGAGACTCTCAGGTTTTTCTGCAGTTTCATACTGGAGCTCTGAGCAGTCATACTGCTCTCTTACATACAATGCAACTCCCCCACATTTTCTGTCCTGCCTGTCCTTCATGAGCAGTTTATATCCATCCATGACAGTACTTCAGTCATGTGAGTTATCCTACCAAGTCTCTGTTATTCCAAATCACATCATAGTTCCTTGACTGTGCCAGGACTTCCAGTTCTCCCTGCTTGTTTCCCAGGCTTCTTGCATTTGTGTATAGGCACTTAAGATAACTCACTGATTGTCCCACTTTCTCAGTCTCAGACAGGAGTCCTCCCCTCTTGCACTCTCCCGTCTTGCACTCTCCTGCTCATGCTTCCTCCCAGTATCCCATTGGAGATTGGAACCAAATGGGTGGAGGTAGCAGAAAAGAAAAAAACTAGTAGCAGTTAGAGCAAATATCAGAAGGGGAAACCCGAAACAAAACCCTATCACCGGGGGCAGCCCAAGGCCTCACCAACATCCCAAGGAAAACCCCAAACCCCTTATCATCCCACCACACCAGTCTCCAGCAACTCACCTCGCCCAAGTGACCAGTCAGCTGGGTGATGTTTTAAATGTAATGAGCTGGGGCATATAAAGGCCAAGTGCCCCAAGAACCCCAACAGATTGCAGTTCATTACACCAGAATCACACCAAAGGTCCCCAGATACCCTCAAGCGAAGGGAAACTGAGTGTGGGTGGGAAGAAGGTTATCGCGTGGAAGGACAACAGAGCACAGGTGTCAGCTATCCACCAATCCTTAGTGGACCCCAAATTCATCAACCCAGAGGCCCAGGTAATGATTCAACCCTTCATGTCAAACTCTCTAAATTTGCCTAAGACAAGTTGACTGTCCAGTGCAAGGGCTGGTCAGGAATGTGGACCTTTGCACTCTATGATGATTATCCCATTTCCATGCTGCTGGGAGAAGACTTGGCTAACCAAGAGGGTGGAAATGGTTACCCGCAGCCAGGCTAAGCAAACGTTCACACCTAGCTCCCTTCCTGCAACTTCCACCAGGGCCCCATCTGTGTTACCAGAGACCCAGAGAGAGGTGGTGGAACTGGACCCCATGCCCATGTCTGCAGCAGCAGTGGTGGATCCAGTCACAGAGACTCAGATAGAGCCAGTCCCAGAACTGGAACTGGTGGAGCTGTCATGGCATAAATCCCCACTCTGAACCTTAGCGTCCAAAAGATGGGGTACCAGCATGAATCCCCCTAAACTTAATTACCAGCTTAGATCTTGTAGTGCTGCCACCAACCAGGACTTGCAGTGCCTGGTAAACTCTGGTCCCCCCAAAACCTTCTCAGAGGACCCCAAGACCCAGACCCCCTGGATCTTACACAAGGAAAGTAAACCCTTTCCCTCACCGTTGCCTCTCCCAGGCTTTCCCTCCCTGGGTTGCCCTGGAAGATCACTGTGATTCAAACTCCTTGAATCTTAAAACAGAGAGGAATGCACCTTCCCCCTCCTCTTTCCCCCTCCCCAAGAGGTAATACAGATTCAAGCTCCATGAATATAAAACAAAAGGATTCCACCTTTCCCCCATCCCTTCTCTCTCCCTGTCTCCCACCAATTCCCTGTTGAGTACAGACTCAATTCCCTTGAGCCTCAGCAAGGGGAAAAAGTCAATCAGCTCTTAAAAAGCAAAACTTCTAATAAAAAGAAAAAAAGTAAAAGTTGTCTTTGTAATTTAGATGGTAAATATTACAGGGCCTTTCAGCTTATAGACACTGGAGAGGAGTGTCTCCCCCAGCACAAATACACATTAAAATCATTCCAGCAAAATACACATTTGCAAATAAAGAAAACAATCAAAAAGATTAAACCGCCTTCTACTGTTACTTACTATTTGAACAGAAAATTAGAGAGCCCGTAGGTACGTCTGGTTACCCTCTCAGAACCCAGAGAGAACAACAGACAAAGAAAACACACAAACAAAGACTTCCCTCCACCGAGATTTTAAAGTATCTTGTCTCCTGATTGGTCCTCTGGTCAGGTGTTCCAGGTTCACTGTTTGTAACCCTTTACAGGCAAAAGAGACGTTAACCCTTAACTATCTGTTTATGACAGGAGCAACCAACGCTAGAACCATTCCCGGCACTGAATCCAGCGCTTGCAACTCTGTCTACAACTCCAATGCCAGAGGGCGCCAGCGAGCCTGCACTGGTAGCAGCAGATAAACCTACACAAGAGGCTCAGCAGGCACCTGAAATACAACATAGTGCACCAGAGGAGAACGGTTCACAGTCAATGGAAACAGCCCCATCACCTGCATCGCTTCCAGAGGGACCAAGCCCAGGTTCACAATTCAATGGGGAATTGATGTTTCCACCATCAAGGGAATAGTTACAGGCCGAGCAGGACGCAGATGACAGCCTCCAGGGAGCCTGAACAGCAGCACGGAGCAGCCCACCACCTCTCATCTCTTCTAACCAATCCCGGTTTGTTGTAGAACAAGGACTTTTATACAAGGAAACCCCTTCTGGTGGACACCAGGAAGACTGGCACCCTCAAACATAGTTGGTAGTTCCAACTAAGTACCGGGTAAAGCTCTTGAGCTTAGCCCATGATCATCCTAGTGGTCATTCTGGGGTGAACAGGACCAAAGACCATTTGGGGAAGTCATTCCACTGGGAGGGGATGGGCAAGGACGTTTCTACTTGTGTCCAGTCTTGTGGGGTGTGCCAAACAGTGGAAAAACCCCAAGACCAGGTCAAAGCCCCTCTCCAGCCACGCCTCATAATCAAGGTCTCATTTTAGAAAATAGCTGTGGATATTCTGGGTCCTTTCCCAAAAGAGACACCCAGAGGAAAGCAGTACATACTGACTTCCATGAATTTTGCCACTCGATGGCCAGAAACAGTAGTTCAAAGCAACACCAGGGCTAAAAACGTGAGCCAGGCATTAACAGACATTTTTGCTAGGGTAAGTTGGGCCTCCAACATCCCTATGGATTTGGGATCTAATTTCCTGGCAGGGACCATGAAAAGCCTGTGGGAAACTCATGGAGTGAATCACTTGGTTGCGAGCCCTGACCACCATCAAACCAATGGCCTGGTGGAGAGGTTTAATGGAACTTTGGGGGCTATGATAAGTAAATTCGTAAATGAGCACTTCAATAATTGGGACGTGGTGTTGCAGCAGTTGCTTGTTGCCTACAGGGCTGTACCACATCCCAGTTTAGGGTTTTCACCATTTGAACTTGTGTATGGCCATGAGGTTAAGGGGCCATTACAGTTGGTGAAGCAGCAATGGGAGGCACCTTCTTCAGGAACTAACATTCTAGACTTTGTAAGCAACCTACAGAACACCCTCCGAAACTCTTTAGCCCTTGCTAAAGAAAACCTAAAGGATGCTCAGGAAGAGCAAAAGACCTGGTATGATAAACGTTCCAGAGAACAGTCCTTCAAAGTAGGAGACCAGGTTGTGGTCTTAAAGGTGCCCCAGGTCCATAAGATGGAAGCATCATGGGAAGGGCCATTCACGGTCCAAGAGCGCCTGGGAGCTGTTAACTATCTCATAGCATTCCCTACCTCAAACCTAAAGCCTAAAGTGTACCACGTTAATTCTTTAAAACCCTTTTATTCCAGAGAATTAAAGGTTTTCCAGTTTACAGCCCAGGGAGGAGATGACGCTGAGTGGGATGAAGGTGTCTACTACAAAGGGAAAAGTGATGGTGGCATGGAAGAGGTGAACCTCTCCATGACCCTTGGACATATGCAGAGACACCAGATCAAGGAGCTGTGCACTAGCTTCGCGCCAATGTTCTTAGCCACCCCAGGATGGACCGAACGGGCATACCACTCCTTTGACAAAGGTAATGCTTGCCCAATTAGAGTCCAACTCTACCAGGTGTCTCCTCAAGCCAAAACTGCTACAGAATAGGAGACCCAGGATGTGCTACAGATGGGTGTAATCTTCCCCTCTAACAGTGCATGGGCATCTCCAGTGGTTCTAGTTCCCAAACTAGATGGGGAAATACGCTTTTGCATGGACTACCATAAGCTAAATGCTGTAAATTGTCCCGACAACTATCCAATGCCTCGCATAGATGAGCTATTGGAGAAACTGGGACATGCCCAGTTCATCTCTATCTTAGACTTAACCAAGGGGTACTGGCAAGTACCGCTAGATGAACCTGCCAAGGAAAGGTCAGCCTTCATCACCCATGCAGGGGTGTATGAATTTAATGTGCTTGCTTTCGGGCTGTGAAATGCCCCCACCATGTTCCAGGAACTGGGAGAATCTGCCGTCGCCTACCTTGATGATGTGGCCATTTTTTCTGATTCATGGACAGAACACCTGGAGCATTTACAAAAAGTCTTTGAGTGAATAAGGGAAGCAGAACTAAAAGTGTCAAATAGGCCTAAACAGAGTGACTTACCTTGGACACCAGGTGGATCAAGGAACTATCAACCCCCTATAGGCCAAGGCGGATGCTATCCAAAAGTGGCCTGTCCCAAAGTCAAAGAAACACGTCCAATCCTTCCTAGGCATGGTCAGATATTACAGGCAATTTGTTCTGCACTGCAGTCAAATCACCACCCCACTAACAGACCTGACCAGAAAGACACAGCCAAATGCAGTTCAGTGGACTGAAGAGTGTCAGAAGGCCTTTAACCAGCTTAAAGCAACACTCATGTCTGACCCTGTGCTAAGGGCCCCAGACTTTGACAAACCTTTCCTAGTTACCACGGATGCGTCCGAGTGTGGTATAGGAGCAGTTTTAATGCAGGAAGGACCAGATCAAGAATTCCATACTGTTGTGTTTCTCAGCAAAAAACTGTCTGAGAGGGAAAGCCACTGGTCATTCAGTGAAAAGGAATGTTACGCCATTGTATACGCGCAGGAGAAGCTATGCCCATATGTTTGGGGATGGCGTTTCCACCTGCAAACTGACCATGATGCACTGAAGTGGCTTCATACCGTCAAGGAGAATAACAAAAAACTTCTTCGGTGAAGTTTAGCTCTCCAAGATTTTGATTTTGAGATACAACACATTTCAGGCGTTTCTAACAAAGTGGCTGATGCACTTTCCCATGAAAGTTTCCCAGAATAAACTGGTTAAAATCATCCTTGAAATGTGGAAAATATTAGTTTTTACATCATCAATAATATATCTAAAGGTGCATGTGTCTTATTAATTCTGTTTTCTCCTAGAGCTCCAGGAAGAAATCACAGCCAGTGTGGAACCAGCAGTCCAACACTGTATGATTTGGGGGGGCGTGTCATAAACATACAGCTAAGGGTGGGCTATTATCAGCAGGAGGGGGAAAAAAAACTTTGTAAAATAATCAGGAGGGCCCATTTCTAACAGTTGACAAAAGAGGTGCGAGTAACAGTGTGTGGGGGGGAATTAGCATGGGGAAATAGGTTTTAGTTTGTGTAATAACTCATCCACTCCCAGTCTTTATTCAAGCCTAATTTAAAGGTGTCAAGTTTGCAAATTAATTCCAATTCTGCAGTTTCTCGTTGAAGTACGTTTTTGAAGTTTTTTGTTGGAGTATTGTGACTTTGAGGTCTGTAATCGAGTGACCGGAGAGGTTGAAGTGTTCTCCAACTGGTTTTCTTGACATCTGATTTGTGTCCATTTATTCTTTTGCATAGAGACTGTCTGGTCTGGCAAATGTACATGGCAGAGGGGCATTGCTGGCACATGATGGCATATATCACTTTGGTAGATGTGCAGGTGAACGAGCTTCTGATAGTGTGACTGATGGGATTAGGTCCTAAGATGGTGTCACTTGAATAGATATGTGGACAGAATTGGCAATGGGCTTTGTTGCAAGGATAAATTCCTGGGTTAGTGTTTTTGTTATGGTGTGTAGTTGCTGGTGAGTATTTGCTACAGCGAAGCTCTAAGATACAATTGCATTTGCTCCAACCCCTCAGACAGAGACAAACACCTATAAGATCTCTATCAATCAATCATTCTTAAAACTACAATACCCACCTGCTGAAGTGAAGAAACAGATTGACAGAGCCAGAAGAGTACCCAGAAGTCACCTACTACAGGACAGGCCCAGCATAGAAAGTAACTGAACGCCATTAGCCGTCACCTTCAGCCCCCAACTAAAACCTCTCCAGCGCATCATCAAAGATCTACAACCTATCGTGAAGGACAGTCCCTCACTCTCACAGATCTTGGGAGACAGGCCAGCCCTCCCCTACAGACAACCCTCCAAGCTGAAACAACCACACACCACACAACAAAAACACTAACCCAGGAACCTATGACAACTGTTTTGGCCCCGCTTTTCTAGGGCATCCCTAAAGAGCTAAGCAGGCCACCCTGCATAGGGCTGCTTGGAGGCCTTGGCAGCTGCCTTAAGCTCCAGATGCCCTGACAAAATCCTGCCACCCTCACACCCCAACTGTCACTGCGTATGCCTGGGCTGTGCCTCGGGTCACTAGCATCGTCCGCCAAGGAGTGTGGATTTGACTCTCTAACAATGGCTAAATGACCAGCATGCCCCACCGCTCGTGGCAAGCCATAGTTTGGAAGTGAATCAACTTGTTTGAACAGAGGAACAGTTGTTATCACTGTTACGGATCAGGTTAGTCTTGGCTGAAATAATTGCTTCGTTCAGGGGTAGGCAACCTATGGCACACATGCCAAAGGCGGCACATGAGCTGATTTTCAGTGGCACTCACTGCCCGGGTCCTGCCACTGGCCTGGGGGGCTCTGCATTTTAATTTAAAATGAAGCTTTTTAAACATTTAAAAAAAACTTATTTACTTTACATACAACAATAGTTTAGTTATATATGATAGACTTATAGAAAGACTTCTAAAAACATTAAAATGTATTACCGGTATGCGAAACCTTAAATTAGAGTGAATAAATGAAGACTTGGCACACCACTTCTGAAAGGTTGCCAACCCCTGGCTTAGTTCCAAGTGACCATGTGTAATAATCAGACTGTACGTGACAGAACACAGCCTGCACCACTGCAGCACTGCCACGCTTCTGCCATGAACCTGATGGGGCAGCACGAAGCCATGCTAAAGCCTGATCTTGCAAATGCGCACCAATGAACGTTCCTTAGCTCAGGAACCCCTGAATTCTCTGAGGCCCTGATGCTCGGCTGTGACGTTGCACTCTATTCGATTCTATGAAAATATGCTGATGAGCATGAATATAATATAACTATAATATACTTCATGCAAAAGGTCTCTTGTAAGCTATCATTACAAAGCTTATAATCTACTGACTGTTCATCCTATTTGTATAAATGTATCACTCTTGTATCTGAAACTAGAAATACGAAATAGAACTCTATTATAATTTTGCAACGTGTGGGCCATTAATGGTGGTGTGGAATTTTGATGGCTCTCATTAACCAGGACCAGCTCTGTTTTACTTGTAAGTCCTCCTGTATGTGTGTGCTGGCAAGTGGACAATGAAGTCTTACAGTGACATGTGATCATGTCACCTGAACTGGAATCCATCTTTAACCTGATGCATTTCCATTCAGAAGGAGGGATGGGAACCCAGAGAGGCGGGAATCCTTTGTCCCTTGTGCAAAAGGTATATAAATGGGAGGAACAGAAAAAAGGGGAAGCCATCATGAGAAATCCTGTAGCTACCACCTGATCTGGAACAAGGGCTGTACCAGGGGAAAGGATTGTACCCAGACTAATAAGGCATCCAGTCTGTGAAAGAAACTTATTGAAACATCTCTGAGGGTGAGATTTTATCTGTACTCAGTTTTATTACTATATTAGGCTTAGACTTGCATGTTCTATTTTATTTCACTTGGTAATTCACTTTGTTCTGTCTGTTAGTACTTGGAACCGCTTAAATCCTACTTTCTGTATTTAATAATATCACTTTTTACTTATTAATTAACCCAGAGTATGTATTAATACCTGGGGAGCAAACAGCTGTGCATCTTTCTCTATCACTGTTATAGAGGGCGAACAATTTATGAGTTTACCTTGCATAAGCTTTATACGGGGTAAAATGGATTTATTTGGGGTTTAGACCCCATTGGGAGTTGGGCATCTGAGTGTTAAGGACAGGAACACTTCTTAAGTTGCTTTCAGTTAAGTCTTTAGCTTTGGGGCACATGGTTCAGACCCTGGGTCTGTGTTGGAGCAGATGGGTGGGTCTGGCTCAGCAAGCCAGGGTGCTGGGGCCCTGAGCTGGCAGGGAAAGCAGGGGCAGAAGTAGTCTCAGCACATCAGAAAAGGACCTAGGAGTTACAGTGGATGAGAAGCTGGATATGAGTCAACAGTGTGCCCTTGTTGTCAAGAAGGCTAACAGCATTTTGGGCTGTATAAGTAGGGGCATTGCCAGCAGATTGAGGGATGTGATCATTCTCCTCTATTCGACATTGGTGAGGCCTCATCTGGAGTACTGTGTCCAGTTTTGGGCCCCACACTACAAGAAGGATGTGGAAAAATTGGAAAGAGTCCAGCGGAGGGCAAAAAAAATGATTAGGAGGCTGGAGCACTTGAGGAGAGGCTGAGGGAACTGGGATTGTTTAGTCTGCAGAAGAGAAGAATGAGGGGAGATTTGATAGCTGCTTTCAACTACCTGAAGGGGAGTTCCAAAGAGGATGGATCTGGACTGTTCTCAGTGGTACCTGATGACAGAACAAGGAGTAATGGTCTCAAGTTGCAGTGGGGAAGGTTTAGGTTGGATATTAGGAAAAACTGTTTCACTAGGAGGGTGGTGAAGCACTGGAATGGATTACCTAGGGAGATGGTGGAATCTCCTTCCTTGGAGATTTTTAAGGTCAGGCTTGACAAAGCCCTGTCTGGGATGATTTAGTTGGGAATTGGTCCTGCTTTGAGCAGGGGGTTGGACTAGATACCTCCTGAGGTCCCTTCCAACCCTGATATTCTATGATTCTATCAGTTAGCAGCCCCAAAGGAGTTTCTGTGATCCAACCCGTCACGGTGGGAGGTTTAGTGGGTGGGATATGGTGTCTGGGGAGCAGGATTGGATGCTGGGTGTTCGGGAGGGTAGGAAGGCTGGATTACGATTGATGAGGGGGATGGATTAGTGAGATTAGGTCTGAGAAAGAGGATTAGAAGCAGTGGAGGTCTGGAGAGGGGGTGGAAGGGTGACTGGGGTTGGATTAGGGCTGGGGATGGGGTGGAAAGTCTGGGAGGGAGTAGGTCTCAGTGGGGGTGGAAGGTAGATTGGAGTGCTTGGGGAGATTAGAGCAGGGGTGGGGGTGGAAGGGCGGTTGAGGGGATTAGGGCTGGGGAGGGGGTGGAAGGTAGATTAGGGGTGGAAGGGTGGTTGGAGCAGGTGAGGTGGGATTGGGGCTGGGGAGGGAGTGGAAGGTCGGTTGGGAGGATTAGGTCTCGGTGGGGGTGGAATGTAGATTGGGGTGGTTGGGGGAATTAGGTCTCGGTGGGGGTGGAAGGTCGGTTGGGGGGATTAGGGTTGGGGTGGGGGTGGAATGTAGATTGGGGTGGTTGGGGTGGAAGGGTGGTTGGAGAAGGTGGTGCGGGATTGCGGCTGGGAAGGGAGTGGAAGGGCAGATGGGGGGATTAGGGTTGGGGTGGGGGTAGAAGGTAGATTGAGGAAGTTGGGGGGATTAGGTCTCGGTGGGGGTGGAAGGTCAGTTGGGGTGACTAGGGTTGGGTGGAAGGACTATTGGAGGGATTAGGTCTTGGTGGGGGTGGAAGGTTGGTTGGGGTGGGGTGGAAGGTAGATTGAGGTGGTTGGGGGGATTAAAGCTGTGGGGGTGGAAGGTCTGTTGGGAGGATTAGGGATGTGGTAGGGGTGGAAGGTAGATTGCATGGATTGGAATTGGGGTGGAGGTAGAAGGGTGGTTGGGGGGACTAGGGCTAGGGTGGGGTTGAAGATTGGTTAGAGGGATTAGGTCTGGTTGGAGGTGGAAGGTACACTGGGGTGGTTGGGGGGATTAGGTCTCAGTGGGGGTGGAAGGATGGATGGGGGAACTAGGGTGGGGTGGAAGGGTGGGATTAGGGCGGGGTGGGGGTGGAAGGTAGATTAGGTCTTGGGAGGGATGAAGGTAGATTGGGGTGATTAGGTCTCGGGGGTGGAAGGTTGGGTTGTGGTGGGGGTGGAAGATAGATTGGGGTGGTTGGGGGGATTAGGGGTGGAAGGGCTGTTGGGGGGATTGGGGATGGAGGTGGAAGGGCGGGATTAGGGCTGAGGAGGGGGTGGAAGGTAGATTGTGGTGGTTCGGAGATTAGGTGTGGAAGAGCTGTTGGGGGGATTGAGTTGGGGGTGAAAGGGCGGGTTTAGTGCTGGTGAGGGGGTAGAAGGTAGACTGTGGTTGGCGGGATTATGGGTGGAAGGGCTGTTGGGGGGTTGGGGTGGAAATGGCGGGATGAGGTATAGGGAGGGGGTGGAAGGTAGATTGTGGTGATTGGGGGATTAGGGGTGGAAGGGCTGTTGGGGGGATTGGGGTGGGGTGGGAGGGCGGGATTAGGGCTGGGGAGGGGGTGGCAGGTAGATTGGGTTGGTAGGGAGGATTGGGGTGGAAGGGCTGTTTGGGGGTTTGGGGATGGGGTGGAAGGACAGGATTAGTGCTGGGGAGGGGGTGGAAGGTAGATTGGGGCGGTTGGAGGGATTAGGGGTATAAGGTCTGTTGGGGGGATTGGGGTAGGGTGGAAGGGCAACATTATGGCTGGGGAGGGGGTGGTGGAAGGTAGATTGTGGTGGTTGGGGGGATTACGGGGGGAAAGGGTGGGATTAGGGCTGGGGTGGGGTTGGAAAGTAGATTGGGGTGGTTGAGGGGATTAGGGGTGGAAGGGTTGTTGGGGGGATTGGGGTTCGGATGGAAGGGCGGGATTAGGGCTGGGGAGGGGGTAGAAGGTAGACTGTGGTTGGGGGGATTAGGGGTGGAAGGGCTGTTGGGGGGATTGGGGATGGGGGTGAAAGGGCGGGATTAGGTCTTGGGAGGGGGTGGAAGGTAGATTGTGGTGGTTCCGGGGATTAGGGGTGGAAGGCCTATCGGGGGTATTGGGATTGGGGGTGAAAGGGAAGGATTAGTGCTGGGGATGAGTGGAAGGTAGATTGGGGTGGTTGGGGGATTAGGGGTTGAAGGGCTGTTGGGGGAATTGGGGTTGGGGTTGGCGTTGGAAGGGCAGAATTAGTGCTGGGGAGGGGTGGAAGGTGGATTGGGGGGATTAGGTGTGGAAGGGCTGCTGGGGGGATTGGGGTTGGTGGTGAAAGGGCGCAATTAGGGCTGGGGAGGGGGTGGAAGGTAGTTTGGGGTGGTTGAGGGATTAGGGCTGGAAGGGCTGTTGTGGGGACTAGGGCTGGGTTTGGGGTGGAAGATCGGTTAGAGGGATTAGGTCTGGATGGAGGTGGAAGGTAGATTGGGGCAGTTGGGGGTTTAGGTCTCGGTGGGGGTGGAAAGTTGAGTTTTGGTGGGGGTGGAAGGGCTGTTGGGGGATTGGGGTTGGGGGTGAAAGGGACGAATTAGGCCTTGGGAGGGGGTAGAAAGTAGATTGTGGTCGTTCGGGGGATTGCGGTTAGAGTTGAAGTGGCGGGATTAGGTCTGGGGAGGGAGTGGAAGGTAGATTGGGGCGGTTGGGGGTATTGGGGTGGAAGGGCTTTTGGGGGGATTGGGGCTGGGGAGTGTGTGGAAGGTAGATTGGAGTGGTTGGGGGCATTAGGGGTGGAAGGGCTGTTGAGGGGATCGGGGTTGGGGGTGAAAGGGCGGGATTAGTGCTGGGGAGCGGTGGAAAGTAGATTTGGGTGGTTGGGGGAATTAGGGTTGGAAGGACTGTTGGGGGGGATTGGGGTTGGGGGTTAAATGGCCAGATTAGGGCTGGGGAGAGGTGAAAGGTAGATTCGGGTCGTTGGGGGATTAGCAGTGGAAGTGCTGTTGGGGTGACTGGGGATGGGGGTGAAAGGGCGAGATTAGTGCTGGAGAGGGGGTGGAAGGTAGATTGGGGTGGTTGGGGGGATTAGGGGTGGAAGGGCTGTTGGGGGGATTGGGGTTGGGTGGAAGGGCGAGATTAGGGCTGGGGAGGGGGTAGAAAGTAGATTGTGGTTGGCGGGATTAGGGGTGAAGGGCTGCTGGGGGCATTGGGGATGGGGGTGAAAGGGCAGGATTAGTGCTGGGGAGGGGTGGAAGGTAGGTTGGGGTGGTTGGGGGATTAGGGGCGGAAGGGCTGTTGGGGGAATTGGGATTTGAGGTGAAAGGGCGGGATTAGTGCTGGGGAGGGGTGGAAGGTAGATTGTGGTGCTTGGGGATATTTGGGGTGGAAGGGCTGTTGGGGGGATTGGGGTGGGGTGGAAGGACAGGATTAATGCTGGGGAGGGTGTGGAAGGTAGATTGGTGTGGTTGAAGGGATTGGGGTGGAAGGGCTGTTGGAGGTCTTGAGGGGGGGTTGAAGGGCGGGATTAGGGCTGGAGAGGGGGTGGAAGGTAGATTGTTTGTGGTTGGGGGGACTAGGGGTGGAAGGGCTTTAGGGGGGATTGGGTTGGGGGTGAAAGGGCGGGATTAGTGCTGGGGAGGGGGTGGAAGGTAGATTTGGGTGGTTGGGGGGGATAAGGGGTGGAAGGGCTGTTCGGGGGATTGAGGTTGGGGGTGGAAGGGCGGGATTAGGGCTGGGGAGTGGGTGGAAGGTAGATTGGGGAGGTTGGAGGAATCAGAGGTGGAAAGGTTGTTGGGGGGATTGGGGTGGCGTGGAAGGGCGGGATTAGGGCTGGGGAGTGGGTAGAAAGCAGATTGTGGTTGGCGGGATTAGGGGTGAAGGGCTGCTGGGGGCATTGGGGATGGGGGTGAAAGGGTGAGATTAGTGCTGGAGAGAGGGTGGAAGGTAGATTGCGGTGGTTGGTGGGGTTAGGGGTGGAAGGGCTGTTGGGGGGATTGGGGTTGGGGGTGAAAGGGCAGGATTAGTACTGGGGAGGGGGTGAAAGGTAGATTGGGGTGGTTGGTGGGATTATGGGTGGAAGGGCTGTTGGTAGATTGGGGTGGGGTGGCAGGACGGGATTAGGCCTAGGAGGGGGTAGAAGGTAGATTATGGTTGGGGGGATTAGGGGTGGAAGGGCTGTTGGGGGAATTGGGGTTAGGGTTAAAGGGCCGGATTAGGGCAAGGGAAGGGGGTAGAAAGTAGATTGTGGTTGGGGGAATTAGGGGGGGAAGGGCTGTTGGGGGCATTGGGGATGGGGGTTAAAGGGCGGGATTAGTGCTGGGGAGAATGTGGAAAGGAGATTGTGGTGTTTGGGCAGATTGGGGGTGGAAGGGCTGTTGGGGGGATTGGGTTTGGGAGTGGAAGTGCGGGATTAGGGCTGGGGAGGGTGTCGAATGTAGATTGGTGCTTTTGGGGGGATGAGGGGTGGGAAGACTGTTGGGGGGATTGGGGTGGTGTGGTAGGACGGGATAAGGGCTAGGGAGGGTGTGGAAGGTAGATTGGGACGGTTGGAGGGATTAGGGGTGTTGGAGGGATTGGGGGTGAAAGGGTGGGATTAGGGCTGGGGAAGGGGTAGAAAGTAGATTGTGGTTGGGGGGATTGGGGTTGGGGGTGAAAGGGCGGTATAAGGGCTGGGGAGGGGTTTGAAGGTAGATTGTGGTGGTTGGGGGGGATTAGTGGTGGAAGTGCTGTTGGGGAGTGTAAGCCAGTCGTGTCGGGACTCGTCCCCATCAGGCGCGGCGGGGAGCCAGGGCGCCTCCTTATGCACTGCAGTCCGGGTAGGCTTAGCCCCTCGGCAGGTGTTGAGCGGGGTATAAGGTCTGTAAACAAGGTAGAGACCCGGCCCTCTAGCCGGGGTCGGGGCTCTCAAAGTAAAGAAGCCCCAGCCCTTGGACAGGGCGGGCAGTAACAATCCAGGCTCAGGCCTCTAGCAGGGGCTGAGCAAACACAGTCTCAGCCCGGGCCCTTGGCTCGGGCGGGCAGTAATAGTTCAGGCTCAGGCCTCCAGCAGGGGCTGAGCAAACAGTATCAGCCCAGGCCCTTGGCTCGGGCGGGGCACCAAACACAAGTCTAATTAGCTCTGGCCCTTTGGGTCAGGGAAGAGCAGTGGCAAAGTCAAAGGGGCCCAGCCCTTGGTTCAGGCGGGGCACCAAACACAAGTCTAGTTTAGCTCTGGCCTCTGGGTCAGGACAGAGCAATGGCAAAGTCAAAGGGGCCCAGCCCTTGGTTCGGGCGGGGCACCAGACAGAAGTCTAGTTAGCTCTGGCCCTCTGGATCAGGACAGAGCAGTGGCAATAGGTGGGAAGAGGGGGAGTCTGCCACCCGGTTATGGGTGGCAGGGGGAACGCAGGCCCTCCCACTCCACTGCGTTCCAGCCCGGGGCCCTAGCAGCGGTCAAGACCCGCTGCAGTCAGTGGGGATCCTGGCCGCAACACACTGACATGGGTTCGGGCTCTTCCAGAGCCAAACCAGGGTCGGCTACCCCCGGGCCACTTCCAACCTCCCCCTCTCTGGGTACCTGGTCCTTGCCGGCATCATCTGGGGGGTCCCAGACCATGGGCTCCTCTGGGTACTGGTCGTGGGGAAGCTCAGGCCACTCCTCGGGGTATCGGGCACACGGCAGGTCCGGCCGACGTTCCTCCGGGTACCGGGTCTGAGGCAGGTCCGGCCGGCGCTCCTCCGGGTAGTGGGCGCGGGGCAGGTCCGGCCGGCGCTCCTCCGGGTAGTGGGCGCGGGGCAGGCTGGGCCCGGCGGGAGCCTGAGCACTAGCATCTGTCCTCTCCGGCAGCCTGCCTCCAACTGAGCGCTGGGGTTGGGCTTTTATACTTCCTGTCCCGCCCCTTGACTTCCGAGGGGGGGGGACAGGCAGTGCTGACTCCACCCACTGAGGCACCTGCTCTGGCTCATCCCTCTCAGGTGCGGCGGGGAGCCAGGGCGCCTCCTTACAGGGGGATTGGGGTTGGGGGTTGAAGGGCGGGATTAGTGCTGGGGAGAGGTGGAAGGTAGATTGGGGTGGTTGAGGAAATTAGGGGTGGGAGGGCTGTTGGGGGGATTGGGGTTGGGATGGAAGGGCGGGATTAGGTCTGGGTAGGGAGTAGAAGGTAGATTGGTGTGGTTGAGGGGATTGGGGTGCTAGGGCCGTTGGGGGGATTGAGGTGGGGTTGATGGGCGGGATTAGGGCTGGGGAGAGTGTGGAAGGTAGATTGTGGTGGTTGGGGGGATTGGGGTGGAAGGGCTTTTGGGGCGATTGGGTTGGGGGTGAAAGGGCAGGATTAATGCTGGGGAGAGTGTGGAAAGGAGATTGTGGTGGTTGGGCAGATTGGGGGTGGAAGGGCTGTTGGGGGGATTGGGATTGGGGGTGAAAGGGTGGGATTAGTGCTGGGGAGGGGTGGAAAGTAGATTTGGGTGGTTGGGGGAATTAGCGCTGGAAGGGCTGTTGAGGGGATTGGGGTTGGGGGTTAAATGGCCAGATTAGGGCTGGGGAGGGGTTGAAAGTAGATTGTGGTTGGAGGGATTAGGGGTGGAAGGGCTGTTGGGGGGATCGGGCTTGGGGTTGGAAGGGCGGGATTAGGGCTGGGGAGGGGGTGGAAGGTAGTTTGGGGTGGTTGGGGGATTAGGGGTGGAAGGGCTTTTGGAGGGATCGGGCTTGGGGTTGGAAGGGCGGGATTAGGGCTGGGGAGGGGGTGGAAGGTAGATTGGGGTGGTTGGGGGATTGGGATGGAAGGGCTGTTGTGGGGATTGGGGTTGGGGGTGAAAGGGCGCGATTAGGGCTGGGGAGGGGGTGGTAGGTATATTGGGTTGGTTGGGGGGTGGGGGTGAAAGTGCGGGATTAGGGATGGGGAGGGGGTGGAAGGTAGATTGGGGTGGTTGGGGGATTGGGATAGAAGGGCTGTTGTGGGGATTGGGGTTGGGGGTGAAAGGGCGCGATTAGGGCTGGGGAGGGGGTGGAAGGTAGATTGGGGTGGTTGGTGCGGTTGGTGGTGGTAGGGCTGTTGGGGAGATTGGGGTTGGGGGTGAAAGGGCGGGATTATGTCTGGGGAGGGGGTGGAAGGTAGATTGGGGTGGTTGGGGATTAGGGGTGGAAGGGCTTTTGGAGGGATTGGGGTTGGGGGTGGAAGGGCGGGATTAGGGCTGGGGAGGGGTGAAAGGTAGATTGGGGTGGTTGGTGGGGTTGGGGGTGGAAGGGTGGGATTAGGGCTGGGGAGGGGGTGGAAGGTAGATTGGGGTGGGTGGGGGATTAGGGGTGGAAGGGCTGTTGGGGGGATTGGGGTTGGGGGTGAAAAGGCAGGATTAGGGCTGGGGGGGGTGTAAGGTAGATTGGGGTGGTTGGGGGGTTGGGGGTGGAAGGGTTGTTGGGGGGATTGGGGTTGTGGGTGGAAGGGCGGGATTAGGGCTGGGGAGGGGGTGGAAGGTAGATTGGGGTGGTTGGTGGGGTTGGGGGTGGAAGGGCTGTTGGGGGATCGGGCTTGGGGTTGGAAGGGCGGGATTAGGGCTGGGGAGGGGGTGGAAGGTAGTTTGGGGTGGTTGGTGGGGTTGGAGGTGGAAGGGCTGTTGGGGGGATTGGGGTTGGGGGTGGAAGGGCGGGATTAGGGCTGGGGAGGGGGTAGAAATTAGATTGTGATTGGTGGGACTAGGGGTGGAAGGGCTGTTGGGGGGATTGGGGTTGGGGGTGGAAGGGCGGGATTAGGGCTGGGGAGGAGTGGAAGGTAGATTGGGGTGGGTGCGGGATTAGGGGTGGAAGGACTGTTGGGGGGATTGGGGTTGGGGGTGGAAGGCGGGATTAGGGCTGAGGAGGGGGTGGAAGGTAGATTGGGGTGGTTGGTGGGGTTGAGGGTGGAAGGGCTGTTGGGGGGATTGGAGTTGGAGTGGAAGGGCGGGATTAGGGCTGGGGAGGGGGTGGAAGGTAGATTGGGTGGTTGGTGGGGTTGAGGGTGGAAGGGCTGTTGGGGGGATTGGGGTTGGAGTGGAAGGGCGGGATTAGGGCTGGAGAGAGGGTGGAAGGTAGATTGGGCTGGTTGGGGGAGTTGGGGGTGGAAGGGCTGTTGGGGGGAGTGGGGTTGGGGGTGGAAGGGCAGGATTAGGGCTCGGGAGGGGGTGGAAGGTAGTTTGGGGTGGTTGGTGGGGTTGGGGGTGGAAGGGCTGTTGGAGGGATTGGGGTTGGGGGTGGAAGGGCGGGATTAGGGCTGGGGAGGGGTGGAAGGTAGATTGGGGTGGGTGGGGGATTAGTGGTGGAAGGACTGTTGGGGGGAGTGGGATTGGGGATGGAAGGGCGGGATTAGGTCTGGGGAGGGGGTGGAAGGTAGATTGGGCTGGTTGGGGGGGTTGGGAAGGGCTGTTGGGGGGATTGGGGTTTAGGGTGGAAGGGCGGGATTAGGGCTGGGGAGAGGGTGGAAGGTAGATTGGGTGGTTGGTGGGGTTGCGGGTGGAAGGGCTGTTGGGGGGATTGGAGTTGGGGGTGGAAGGGCGGGATTAGGGCTGGGGAGGGGGTGGAAGGTAGATTGGGGTGGTTGGTGGGGTGGGGGTGGAAGGGCTGTTGGAGGTATTGAGGTTGGGGTGGAAGGGCGGGATTAGGGCTGGGAAGGGGCTGGAAGGTAGGTTGGAGTCGTTGGGGGGGGTTGGAGGTGGAAGGGGTGTTGGAGGGATTGGGGTTGGGAGTGGAAGGGCAGGATTAGGGCTGGGGAGGGGGTGGAAGGTAGATTGGGGTGGTTGGTGGGGTTGGGGGTGGAAGGGCTGTTGGAGGGATTGGGGTTGTGGGTGGAAGGGCGGGATTAGGGCTGGGGAGGGGGTGGAAGGTAGATTGGGGTGGTTGGTGGGGTTGGGGTGGAAGGGCTCTTGGGAGGATTGGTGTTGGGGGTGGAAGGCGGGATTAGGGCTGGGGAGGGGGTGGAAGGTAGATTGGGGTGGTTGGTGGGGTTGCGGGTGGAAGGGCTGTTGGGGGGATTGGGGTTGGGGGTGAGAGGGCGGGATTAGGGCTGGGGAGGGGGTGGAAGGTAGATTGGGGTGGTTGGTGCGGTTGGTGGTGGTAGGGCTGTTGGGGAGATTGGGGTTGGGGGTGGAAGGGCGGGATTAGGGCTGGGGAGGGGGTGGAAGGTAGATTGTGGTGGTTGGGGGATTAGGGGTGGAAGGGCTGTTAGGGGGATTGGGGTTGGGGGTGAAAGGGCGGGATGAGGGCCGGGGAGGGGGTGGAAGGTAGATTGGGGTGGTTGGTGGGGTTGGGGGTGGAAAGGCTGTTGGAGGGATTGGGGTTGGGGGTGGAAGGCGGGATTAGGGCTGGGGAGGGGGTGGAAGGTAGATTGTGGCGGTTGGGGGGATTAGGGATGGAAGGGCTGTTGGAGGGATTGGGGTTGGGGGTGGAAGGGTGGGATTAGGGCTGGGGAGGGGGTGGAAGGTAGATTATGGTGGTTGGTGGGGTGGGGGTGGAAGGGCTGTTGGAGGTATTGAGGTTGGGGTGGAAGGGCGGGATTAGGGCTGGGGAGGGGGTGGAAGGTAGATTGGGGTGGTTGGTGGGGTTGAGGGTGGAAGGGCTGTTGGGGGGATTGGGGTTGGGGGTGAAAGGGTGGGATTAGGGCTGGGGAGGGGGTGGATGGTAGATTGGGGTGGTTGGTGGGGTGGGGGTGGAAGGGCTGTTGGAGGTATTGAGGTTGGGGTGGAAGGGCGGGATTAGGGCTGGGGAGGGGGTGGAAGGTACATTGGGGTGGTTGGTGGGGTTGGGGTGGAAGGGCTGTTGGGGGATTGGGGTTGAGGGTGGAAGGGCGGGATTAGGGCTGGGGAGGGGGTGGAAGGTAGATTGGGGTGGTTGGGGGGGTTGGTGGTGGAAGGGCTGTTGGAGGGATTGGGGTTGGGGGTGGAAGGCGGGATTAGGGCTGGGGAGGGGGTGGAAGGTAGATTGGGGTGGTTGGGGGGGTTGGTGGTGGAAGGGCTGTTGGAGGGATTGGGGTTGGGGTTGGAAGGCGGGATTAGGGCTGGGGAGGGGGTGGAAGGTAGATTGGGGTGGTTGGTGGGGTTGGGGGTGGAAGGGCTGTTGGGGGGATTGGGGTTGGGGTTGGAAGGGCGGGATTAGTGCTGGGGAGGGGGTGGAAGGTAGATTGGGGTGGTTGGTGGGGTTGGGGGTGGAAGGGCTGTTGGGAGGAGTGGGGTTGGGGGTGGAAGGGCGGGATTAGGGCTGGGGAGGGGGTGGAAGGTAGATTGGGGTGGTTGGTGGGGTTGGGGGTGGAAGGGCTGTTGGGGGGATTGGGGTTTGGGGTGGAAGGGCGGGATTAGGGCTGGGGAGGGGGTGGAAGGTAGATTGGGGTGGTTGGTGGGGTTGGTGGTGGAACGGCTGTTGGGGGGATTGGGGTTGTGGGTGGATGGGCGGGATTAGTGCTGGGGAGGGGGTGGAAGGTAGATTGGGGTGGTTGGTGGGGTGGGGGTGGAAGGGCTGTTGGGAGGAGTGGGGTTGGGGGTGGAAGGGCGGGATTAGGGCTGGGGAGGGGGTGGAAGGTAGATTGGGGTGGTTGGGGGGGTTGGTGGTGGAAGGGCTGTTGGAGGGATTGGGGTTGGGGTTGGAAGGCGGGATTAGGGCTGGGGAGGGGGTGGAAGGTAGATTGGGGTGGTTGGTGGGGTTGGTGGTGGAACGGCTGTTGGAGGGATTGGGGTTGTGGGTGGATGGGCGGGATTAGTGCTGGGGAGGGGGTGGAAGGTAGATTGGGGTGGTTGGTGGGGTTGGTGGTGGAACGGCTGTTGGAGGGATTGGGGTTGGGGGTGGAAGGGCGGGATTAGTGCTGGGGAGGGGGTGGAAGGTAGATTGGGGTGGTTGGTGGGGTTGGGGGTGGAAGGGCTGTTGGAGGGATTGGGGTTGGGGGTGGAAGGGCGGGATTAGGGCTGGGGAGGGGGTGGAAGGTAGATTGGGGTGGTTGGTGGGGTTGGGGGTGGAAGGGCTGTTGGAGGGATTGGGGTTGGGGTTGGAAGGCGGGATTAGGGCTGGGGAGGGGGTGGAAGGTAGATTGGGGTGGTTGGTGGGGTTGGGGGTGGAAGGTCTGTTGGGGGCATTGGGGTGGGGTGGAAGGGCGGGATTAGGGCTAGGGAGGGGGTGAAAGGTAGATTGGGGTGGTTGGGGGATTAGGGATGGAAGGGCTGTTGGGGGGATTGGGGTTGTGGGTGGAAGGGCGGGATTAGTGCTGGGGAGGGGGTGGAAGGTAGATTGGGGTGGTTGGTGGGGTTGGGGGTGGAAGGGCTGTTGGAGGGATTGGGGTTGGGGTGGAAGGGCGGGATTAGGGCTGGGGAGGGGGTGGAAGGTAGATTGGGGTGGTTGGTGGGGTGGGGGTGGAAGGGCTGTTGGAGGGATTGGGGTTGGGGGTGGAAGGGCGGGATTAGGGCAGGGGCGGTCTGGGGTCTTGTTCACCCAATGCCCCCCGGGTCCCTGTAGCGCAGCCTCGGGCAGCGCCCGGCGGCCCCGCGTGGGGCTCGCCGCTCCCGGAGCCCGGCCCCCCGCTTGAGTGGCAGCCGTGGGAGGCTGCGGCGCGCCCGGCTTCGGAGCCGCCTCCCCGGCAGGACGCGGTGCAGGTCAGCGCATCTCGCAGCCCCCGGCAGGACGCGGCCGCCGCAGCCCGTGCGCCCCTGGCCCTGCGCCCTCGCCCCGCGCCCCGAGCCCGGTAAGCGCCGCGCCCGCGGGTCCCTCGCGGCCCCCAGCGCCCCGCGCCCCGGCTCCCCGCGGCCCCGGCCCATATCTGGGCAAAATATTCGGCTGTCACCAAGCGGGACCAGCGGCAGCAGCGGCTCTATAAATAGCGCCCGGCTGGCGCTGCGAGCGAGGCGCCGCTGCAGGGCCGCGCCGGGGGCTGGGCACAGGGGCTGGGAGCCGAGGAGCAGCCCGGGAACCACAAGCAGCGTCGGGGTCCTGCGCTTCCCTCCCAGGGCTGCACGGACTTGGGGGCGGGCGAGCGGGGGTGTCCCGCTCTGCCAGGGGCGTGGGGACTGTAGGGGATGGGGCCCTGGCCGCTGGGCACCGCTAGGCTGGATCCCATGGCTGGGTCATCTGTCCCAGTCCCATGCCTCCCCGAGATGCTTGAAAGGGACGTAGGAGACTCCCTGCAGTTCTGGGCTAGCCTGGCCCAGGGAGAATCTCCTCTGAGCCCCAAAGCAGACGGCTAGAGCCTTTAACAAGCTCTGGTTATTGGTTTACCTTTTACCACTGAATTTTACCAGTAAGTGCTCAAAGCTGTTCTGAACCCTGCTGAGCTCACACCCGCCCGACAGTTTATTTTCTATTTGTTTCACTTTGTATAACACATTGGATCCACAGCCCTGGCAAATTCCCTAAAGAATGAGCCTGACAACAATTTAATGAGGCACAAGTTAAATTAGACCGGCACTTGCAGAGAACCTGATAGCCACAGCTAAGAGGGACTTTCATGAACATTGGCATCCATTCCAAATATCCATGAAAGACACAGATCCCCAGCTCTGCCCTTCCTGTACATGAGGTGCCTAGTTTATTTGTTCCCCTATTTCTGTAAAGCGCAGCTGTTCACTGGACTTAATCTTTGCCTTTGATAAAATCCTCACTCCCAATCTTGATTCAGGGCTTGCTGCCTGTGGATAGTGTGATGTAGAACCCTATTCACATGACACATCCATTTTCAGCTCTTCCACCAAACTTTCCCAGGAATAGGATTCAGATCCACTCAATCAAAAAAATCATTCTGTTAAGATGATGTAATTTGTGAGCCTGTCCTTGTACTTTTGGTCATTGTGAGTGGTGTTTTGTTAGGAAATGGCTTGCAGAAAGAGGACTCTACTTCATGTTTAGTGTGTTGAAAGTGTTTATAAGTATACGGCACTAAGTGCCACATCTTTGGGAACGCTAGGAGCCAGGTCCTAATACCTCACAAAGTAGTGCATTGTGATTTATTACCCATTATTTCTTGAGCACTTGTTTTGATCCATTTCACAGTATTCATATCAAAGGCAGTTTGAATTAATTTTTCAAGTAAGGTGTCATGAATCACTGTGTTGCAATTACTGTATTCTCTGCTTCTGCTAAATTTGTAATTCCTTCCCCAAAAGCAATTCCTTGTGATTTATCCTTTGTAAATCCATTGCTGGTTTATTGTCCATGACTTCATTCTCTTCCAAGCACTTGCAGATTTTTTAACTCAATCTGTATTTCATTATTATAGTTTGAATTAATGATTTAGCTTAATTAAATATTATAGGCCAGATTTTCTATTCATTACACCAGTTTTATGCTGGTGCAATTCCTGTTATTTCATGGAGCTATGCTGGTATGGAACCAGTGTAACAGAATGGAGAATCGGGCCCTGTCCTTAATTACTTACAAGCTATTTTAGTACAAAGAATTTTAATTTTAGCTCTGCAGTTCACCTGTAATTAGAATGTGTGCTGCTGCAATGCCATAATCCGTGTTACTTTTCAGCTGAGATCAGACATAGCAGTAGGCGTTTAAGGACCCCAGTAATTAATCTCTGAGGTGCATTCGCTTCAATAGTTTCTATCTATACACATGTATCTTACATATATATATTCCATTTTAATGAAATGTGTTCCAGTGGGATGGGCCAGTTTGACAGCCCCTCTCTTAATCCAGAGAACAGGTATGGCCATTCAGCATTAATGTTCTGGGTTAGGTCCTCATCTGCTGTAGAGCCACTGTAGTCGACTGGCTTGGAGCAACACCAAGTTACACCAGCTGAGGATCTGCCTCTTTACCTTTGCAGTTCACTCCTATGATGCAGTTCTAGTCTGAGGAGTGACATCATCTTAGTGTGTAAACTTGGGCCTGTGTATATTCAGATTCCTGTACATGTATGTTCCTGGCTAACAAAAGCTTTTATCCTGTAACCCTTCTGCCAAGTGGTGTTGGCAGCAAGAAGAGCCAGGTTCAATAACTGGGGGGGAGAGGCTTAGCATTACAAAATAGAACCATCTTGAGCCCCCTCCCAGAAATCTGAGAAAACTAAACATCACCTCTGGATGCTTCTAAAGCTACATCTACTCTAGAGGCCGGGGTTCTGGGTCCCAGCTGGAACAGACATACTCTACTCCTGGGGGAATTCTGTGCCAACAAATAAAAAATAATGCACACAGTATTTTAATATTCTGCAAAATTCTGCATATTTGTCAAAATCACACAATATAAGCACAATATAAGTTTCAATTATTTTGGCAATTTATTTCGGAATACCTGTCAACAAGTATGTCTGCAGCAATACAAACAACAAAAAGATTCAGGAAGTGATTTTTGACAAATAGATTCCTTACTAGGTATATTAATACAGAACTCTGAATAATAGCTGCAGCACCTCTCCAGCAGAGTGCATTTTCTATGGGGGAGAAAAAATGTGCGGGGGACATGAATTCTGCATGTGTGTAGTGGTGCAGAATTGCCCCAGAAGTAATACGTGCACTAGGTCTCATTGAGCTACCGTGCTAAAAATAGTTGTGTAGCTGCAGCTGCAGCAGCAAGGTCTACAGCATGGGCTAGCCGCCCCAAGTACAAACCCGCCTGAATCTGATGGTTATGAACTCTGGGCAACTAGCCCATGCCACTGCTGCTTGTGCTACCATGGCTACACTACTATTGTTGGCGTGGTAGCTCAGCTGAGAGCTAGCATGAGTGTATCTATGCGAGCTGGGAATCGCATCCTTAGTTTGCAGTGTAGATAGTGTAAATGTAGATTAAGAGGCAATGCTGCCCCCTCACAAGCACTGAGTCGTGTATAACAAGTGAAAACTTTTAGTTAGAGGGAACACAGCATTAATTTGGGAAAACACCACAACAGCAGGGACAGCCCACAACATTTTGGCAGGGGAGCTCAAATGATGCCCCCATGCCCCCTCACTTGGGCCAAACATTTGAAAGTTCTCAATTCTGCATTCTTCCCTGTTCTACCCCTCTCATGATACTGCTCTGCTATCTACGCCAATAAAGGAGAACAAACAGCTTAAAATGCCTTGTTCAAAAATTTTAACACTTAACTTTCAAATGCCTGAACAGCAAATGTAACTTTTCTTGTCTGCATAGTAAACACTGGCATTTTTATCTGTTTGAATAATCAAAGTGGTGCTTTCTGTGCCGCCTTGGTTGCAGAGATTTGATCTGCTTCCTGAAGGTCCACAGTCTGGGCCAGCTCATGCTCTACTGAGATGGTTGCAAGGCCAACCAGCCTCTCCTGAGTCATTGTGTAGCATAGATGTGTTTTTATTAACTTCAGCTTGGAGAAGCTGCGTTCTCCACTGGCAACTGTTACAGGAAGTGTTAGAAGTATCCACAGAACAACAAAAAAATTTGGAAAGAGGATGGTCATCTTATGTGTGCACATATATTCCAGAACAGCCTTTGGAGCTGATCCTGCTGAAATATATCTTGAAAGGGCTTTCAGTTCATCACCTAAATCACTCGCATCAATATCGTGCACATGTCATCATGTGTCAACAGTGTCTCTAGTGCTCTGCATTGCTAGTGTAGGTCTTCTTCAGGCATAATGAGGAGTTTTGGAATATCATACAACATCCCAAATATACTGCTGCGTTCCTTGAGCTGCATGAAACGTTCTTCAGCTGACTGTATTGCACAATCTAGCACCTGGATAAAGAATTCAACTTTGAATTGTTGTTTGGGGTCTCTTATGGGAATATCCCGTTCCTCGTAATCAAAATGTCGTCTTCTTCAGTGACTCTTGTATTCTTGAATGGGTGGGAAAATAGCTTCAGTGTGAAGTTCCTCTGCCAACTTCTGTGCACTATTCAGAACATTTTGAAATCCCTCATCTGACCGGTAAGACTGTAGGTATGACTTTGCTTTGTCCAGTTGTTCCATTACTCCAGATATATCAAGGACAACACCTTGGAGTCTCTTGCATACAAGATTTATTTCAAACAGTATGTCATGCTACAAGACTAAGCCACACAGTAATGTGAAGTTATGTATGTTTCTAGTGATTCCATTTCCCTCTGCTACTGTTCTCCCACGAACAGTTCCTGTCATAGCATTATCCTCCATAATGGCAACTTATGGCATCATCTGTCTTCCCAATGTGGTGTTTGATAGGCTTTATCGCCTCCACTCGACTTTCCCATCATGTGGCACTCAGTGGTTTGAGCCTCAGAGAGGATGTTCCGAGATGTTGTTTCAAAATTTGCCATTGATGAGTTGATGCAGAGAAAAATACATGGGTGCTTTGAATTACATTAAAAAATTCAGCAGCCTCACTAGAAGCTGATGCTGCATCACTGACCACCAAGTTCAATGATTGAGAACTGCATGCGACAAAAAAAGCTCGAGGGTTTAACTCTCGGATCCGTGTCTGCACTCCTCTGTTCTTTCCTCTCATGTTGGCACCATTATCGTAGCCCTAACCTCTCATGTCAGCTATCACAATTCCCCTATCTTCCAGCTTTTTAAGAAGCACATTTGTCATACCAGCTCCTGTAGTATCATCAATGTCAACACATTCTAGAAAATGCTCTCGGACAGTCACCATTGCAGGGACATTTTCACTAGGTTCTGTTGTTGTTATAAAATGCACCATTAAAGTCATTCTTTTCCGAATGTCTGATGTCAGGTGTGCAGTTCAGAATAACAGAGTAATATCTTTCTGACTTCAGATCTGCCACAATCTTCTGTTTGACTTTTGTTGCCAGTAACTGTATGATCTCATTTTGAATTGTTTTTCCAAGGTCGTGGTGTGTGTACATTTCGTGGGTGGTGACTCTTCTTAGATGCTCCTGGAGTACAGCATCAAACTCTGCCATCAGCTCCACAATTTTAAGGAAGTTTCTATTGTTTGGCACATACAGCTGATCTGAAGTGCCATGCAGTGCTAGGTTTTGGGTAGCAAGCATTCTCACAATGCCAATGAGCCTTTTCGAAACATTTTGCCAGTAAAGAGACTCTGATGCAATCTTCTCTTGATGCTGATCACATATGGTGGCCTTTAACCTTAATCTCATCTCAAGCTCTTTCCACCTATGGAATGCTCTCTGGTGGTTTGCTGCCTTCTCTTGGTGTGCCAGATTTCTAGCCAGATTTTTCCAGTCCTTTGTTCCTGTAGAACCCAATGTGGCTGGAACATTAGACTGGAAGAGTTTGCTACAAAAACACTATGCAGCATTCTGGGTTTTTGAGTACATGCACCATGGCCTCTCCACTTTGTCACCATTGGGGATTTCACGCGAGTAATGTGTTGGATGGAAACTTCTGTTTTCATTGTCTTTGGGGAACATGAAGTTTTTCACTTGCTGTGGCCCAGGCAGTACAAGGAAGTCCCTCAGGCTACTTCTCAAGTGGGTCCACAGTCCTGGATCATCTAGATATAAGGAACTAAACTCAGCAGCAGCTGTTCCTTGCGCCTCCACCCACTCTTCTCTGATCTACACATTTCTTCAGGAATGTGCATAGTTACATCCATTGGAGATGGAGATATGGATGCTGCAGTAGCTGTCAGGTCACCTGCACTCTGACTAACTGGAAGATCAGGCATCTCTTCACCACTCGCATCCTCACTGGGGCTGGAAGGCTCACCGTGAACATTTGTGTCTCTGTATCTCAGGGTAGCTCCTTCCCGCTTAGACAGAAAAGCTTCCTTTGCTTTCTTGCTTTTTCTGAATGCTGCCCCAGAGGGGCGTTTTCTTCTTCCACTCATGACGGCTGTTCTGTGCCAGCTATAGTGGCTCTCAACACTCAGTTGAAGGGGACAAATAAGCGGGCTGGTAGCAGGGCCTGAGTGAGGGAAAATATCAGCGTCTTAAGGGCCAAGTGGCTCCTACTACTTCAGCTGACTGCCTGTTCTCCTCAGGTGGGTTCAGGGAAGCAGCAGGAAACAGGAAGCTCCCTGAGAAGCTGGTGTGAATTGGTCCAGGCTCCTTGGGGTGCTGGAGAGGTACATAATAGGTGCCTCCTCCTCTCTCTCCCTGCAGCTCCTGCTGCTTTCTGTTATTCCCTCTCACCTTTTCTCCTGCCTGCCTGTTATGTCTCTCGTGCCCTCCTTCCTCCAGCACAGCACTCCACCATCTCTGTGTGTCTAGAGCAGAGAGAATACATATGCACCAGCAGCAGACACAATTTTCTACACTCTGGGTCCTAGTGACGCCCCCTCCTCCCCACCTAAGTCTGGCACCTGAGGAAACCGCCTCAGTTCGTCTCATGGTAAGGCCAGCCCAGCACAACAGTGACCCGAAAGTACCTCCTGCTTAGTGACTAAGGTTCCAGTTAGGATGATTCCTTTAAATTAAGGCATAATAAATAAATTAGAATAGGCATATTAAGTATAGGTCTGGTGCCCTTTCCTCATACAATAATGATAACCTCATTTAATTACCCCTGCATGAAAGACTTAAGTGAATTTTAACCCCAAACAGCCAAATTGATTACTTTGGCAAAGCATGTGTGTCTGTCCAAATACGATCTGCTCCTGAGGTCTCTTCCCCCAGTTCCTCAATGGAAGGCAGGGGAGAGCTGAGTCAGACCTCTGCTTACACTGCTGTTAGAAGGGCAGACAAGAGCTGAAACGCTTCTGGGGAGCTGGAATCTGTTCTGGCCCAGGCATCGTACAAGAGGAAAGGAAGGTGCAGTGAGAGTCAGTGGGAGCCCTCCTTGGTTTTCATGCAGGGCTGGCAGTTAGGAAATGACCAGTGGATCTATAGTGGCTAGACTGCCCCTTTGGTTTCTTGCCAGTCTTGGAGCCCAGTCCAGGTGCAGTGTTCCCAGGGCATTCAGTGGGAGTTTCAAAGGGTCAGCAATGTCAGGATTGGTTTCACAACCTGACGGGGAATTTACTACAGTTGAGAGTCACTCACCCCATTTGAGCAGTGAGAAACCATAGAAATGTGAGCCTACTCAACTTTCCACAGCTCCAGCCATTGCATCTCCTGGGGGTCTAATGTTTGCTATGTTTTCATCGAGACTGCTGAAAAGGCAGCCACAGGTGTGCCAAAAACCCAGAGCACCGACACTCAGGAACCTCCAAGAGCTACTCTGCAAAGCAAAATGTACTCTGGAGCCTACCTGCTGAGCTAGCCATTGTCAAAGTACAACCCTGGCACCTTCCCAATGTAGCTGTGATGCAGTTAGCTCAGCCTGGGTACAGATCTCTTCCTGAGCAGCCTTCTCCATCCCCTCTGCCTCTGTGCTTGCAATATTTACACTCACCCGTCGCATTAGTTGGTTTTTGTAATTGGCGGGAGCTGAACTAGGAAGGTGCACAAAGACTGGCAGCAACAATGAGAGATTCAAGAGCATAAATTAATAGGGGCAGAAGATGAGTGTGTCTGCTCTTGAAATGAAAGGGATCAGACTCTGTCCTGACTTCCACCCTGGGTAATCCCACGTGCTCCTATATTGTCACACAAGGAAGTTTGGATAGGGCAGAATTTAGCTCTCCGTTCTGCAAAGGATGCGTTATTTAGTGGCATCTTTGCAGTGAATCTCTCTGTAGCTCTGTCTGTTTCAGCCTCCCGTGTGTTAGAGGCAGCAGTGTGGACTTGAGCAGAGAAGGGGTGTTTGGCACAGTCGCCGGGGTCCATATTTATCACTTGTTAAAAAGGTACTTTCCTTTCTGACTAAGAGAATGAAATCAGCCAGAAAACAAATCAGCGCACACATGTCAGAAAGCAGCCCCATAAAAGGACAGGTCTTAGGTATTTATTCTTGCTCTCCAGACCGAAGACTTGACACTTGGTAATAGTAACAAATATTCACGTCTCAGTAAGCATGCTTCATTTAAAGCTAGTGCCTGAGATTAACTGCGCATTGACTGGTCCACCGCATGAGTTGAGAGCATGGTCTAGGGCACTGATCATGGGACTGAGAGACAGGGAGCATAATTCTCCAGGGCCCTGCCCCTTGTGTCATTGTTAACACCTATGCAAACTGCGTGTAAATGGTCTCAGCTCAGAGTGGCTGCATTTTACACCCATCAGCACAGGTGTAAGGGACAACATGAGGTGCAAGGCAGGAAAGAAACATGATCAGAGAAGTCTATTTCTGAATATGCTTACACCAGTGTAAACTCTCTAGATTTCCTCCTGATTCAAACCAGTGCAAGTGAGATCAAGAAGGATCCTCCCGAGTTCTAGACCTGACACCTTCATTGATTTGCTGTAAGTCCTTGGGCAAGTCGCCTGGGCCCAAATTTTCTGAAGGATTCACTAAGGACCTGATCCAGTGTCTGCTGGAGTCAATGGGTGTCTTTCCCTGCCTATGTCTCCAGTGGGTAATAGATCAGCCCCTAATTCTGGGCACTTCTGCACGAGACACCGAGGTCCTGGTGTTCCCAAAATGCGGAGTGCTCACAACTCTAACAGAAGTCATTGGGATCTGTGAGAGATCAGGCTTCCTGGGATCCAGGATCTCAGGGTCCAAAATTAGAACATTTAAGGCCCTAATCTCTCTGTCTCTTCACTGTAACCCCCTGCCCTCTCAGGTTGTGCCTTAGATATAACCCCAGCCCATGCAATTAACACTAAATGTCGTCACAGAATGTTTGGTTATCATTAACTTTTAATGATTGGGCACCTACTGTGTATCCAATGTATCTCTTGTTTATCTCGCAAATCATACTACGGGCCAAAGAAAAAACAAAAATGTTTGCAGCAGCTGCAAAGAGGGTGATTTATGTGAAGTTTATATAATTTAAAAATAATGGTTCTGACTTATGACTCAGATTTTACTTAACTCCTGCAAAAGGATCATATAAATCAAAACACTGCACACTCCCATGAGGGATGGTCCTAGAGCTAGGGCAATCCAGAGCAAGCCTTGCGCAACCTACTAGTGAAATTTAAAAACAAGGCTGAATTTATAATGTAGAGCATTTTGCTGCACTTCTCTCTGAAAGTTGGCAGCTTGACTTAGTCAACTGATGTCACATTAGGGAAAAAACTCCCTTGTTTGCTTCTCCACCTGTAAACCTGGGAGATATTTTCCTATAGATTTTTGGCTTTTGTCAGGCAAGCATTTATTTGTCTCCTTATATTTCCAATCTGGAGTTGTAGCTCACACTGCTCTGATCTGTTTACCTGTTGCTTTAGTATGTAATCAGTGATTGCCATGGCTCTGGCAATAATAATACCTAGCACTTACATAGCTTGTCTGATCACCACATTGCAAAATGCTTTACAAAGGTAAAGATTCAAACAGAATCTTTATCTCCATTTTACAGATGGGGAAACTGAGGCATAGGGTGACTATAACAGCTCTCATATGGCCTATGGATATCTGTGCTTCTCCTGGTTCATGTCACCTTCTTTACCACAGCAAACACTGAAATCTGCATGGTAGCTCGGATTGATAGTCAGCTTTATCAGGGGGACAGCTGTATGAGTACTTCATTTAGGCTAAGATTAGGCATGATTGATCAATTACACAGCAGCAGAAAGAAGCCTGCTAAGAGGAGGTGTTTACAGTCTCAAGGTCACAACTCTTTGTTTCCTCTTGGCACTTTCGTGTAACTAGAATCCAGATGACCTCTGAATGGTATATGTGCTGCTGTTCTGTAGTGATGTACAGCGTGAGACCACCAGGGAGTGAAAAGGAACGGGGCTGGTTACCAAGCATGAGAGAAAATTGTCAGTACTATAATGAAGCGTCTTCAAGGGCTATAAATCATTCATGGTTCTGAGGGTCATTTTGTGTTTAAATTTGTATGACCGTGTGCTCTTGTGTGTGATCAAAAACAATTCTTAAACACAAAACCAGCCAAGGGATTTAAATGTAAAATATTTAATCAATGTTGGGTTATAGCTGAGATTTCAAAGGTGCAACAGTCTGGGAATTCAGAGTTAGGGTTCCAATAACTGCCTGAGCTTGGCTACCTTCAGAATACATTGCAAAGGCAGAGCAAGATGGAATGGTGGAAATTGAAGCTACTCCGATTCAGACTGGAAATAAGGTGCAACTGTTTAACTGACGGTAATTAACCAGTGGAACAACTCATATGAGGGCATGGGAGATTCTCCATCACTTGGAGTCATTAAATCCAGCTGAAGTCTCTTTGTCAAAGAAATGCTCTAGCTCCATCAGAAATTATCAATTTGATACAGGAATTCCTGAGTAAAATTCTCTGGTGTTTGTTATGTGAGAGGTCATTGAGGGAGGAGTATGTTTGAATTTCCTGACATTTGTGCATTTACAGCCACATCCATAGTATGGCACTAGTGTGGTTAATTCTTTTTGTGATTAAAACATGTGAGTAGGGTGAGCAGACGTCTTGATAAAATCGGGACCATCCTGCTATTTAGGTGTTTGTCCCGCGTCCGACTGATCTTTTGTTGGGATTCAATTTTTTAAAATGTTTATTTATTTATTAATTTTGCTTCACTGGCAGCACTCTTTTTTTTTTCGCTCCGCCAGCGGACCCCCATGTGTCCTGATATTTTCTCCCTCTCATCTGGTCACCCTACATGTGAGTGAAGTTAGCGGGCTCCTCGCTGGATGCCCTTGGGACCAGTTGCCGTTCGGGCTGACTCTGTCAGTGCCCTGGCTGGTGGTTTAGTGCGGGCGGGGGTGGGCAGGGGCTGCAAAGGGGAGATTCGCAGAAGGTGGGTGCCTTGCACTGTTGGGAAATCGCACTGGCTCTGGTGGAGAGTAGACTGATCAGCTCCTCTGGGCTAGTGAGGAGGGGGGTGCTTGGAAAGGGGAACTTGCCACAGAAAGGGGTGGAGGACAGGGTGAAGACTGCTCCACCTCAGAGATGACTGACCACAGATTGGTCAGCCAGACCTCACAGCCCTGAAGCTGCATGGCCCAGTGGGAAAGCAGTGTCCCAAGAGGAGGGGCTGGAGATGGACCATGGACCCTAACTGAAGACAGTAGAGCAGCTGATCAACGAAGCCCCCAGGGCTGGCCCCAGACAGACGGCTTAAGAGACAGGGCACCTTTGCCTTTCTTTTCTCTTCCTTTGACCCCCTCTCACAAGGAAAGCAAGGGAAAGGGACCTTTTTTGTCTTTGGGTGGAGAACCCTTTGTGTGCTACAAACAGGGAGGTCATTATAAATAACTTGAATTGGGGACTGTAAGCGAGCAGACTCACGCTGTGGCGCCTCCTGCTGGTGTTCTAGGGAATTAGCGTCCAGGGCGCCCTCTGCTGGCTGGTGATCCACATTTCTGCTTGCTGTTGGCCCCCCGTGTCCCTCCCAGGACCCAGTGCCCCTTTTACCTGGGGTGCTGCTCCCTGGCAGTAACCTCTTTCTCTCAGGGTCTCCCCCTCCCAGGGGAACCTCCACCCACTATCCCCACCTCGCCTCAGTATCAGGCTACTGCCACTCACTGTCTAGGCCCCCGCCCTGGGGCAGACTGCAGGATCAGCCACTCATCACTGGCAAGGTTGGGTTTGGACCTGCTGCCTTTGCCTACCCTTGAGCCGCCCTCTGCAACACCCAGTACCTGTTGGCCCAATGTTAGGCCTCAGCCTGGGGCTTTTCAGGCTGGAGTTCCCCAGCTCCTCTGCCCTTCCCCAGCCCTGCTCCACTCAGGTACCCTATGTCCAGCTCCCTGCAGCCAGGCCCTTCTCCCTCTACAGGCAGAGGGAGACTGCTGAACTCCTGGCTCCCAGCCTCTTTATACAGGCCAGCTGTGGCCTCATTGGGGCGTGGCCCAGCTGCAGCTGCTTCCCCAATCAGCCCAGCTTTTAGAGCTGCAGCCCTCTCCAGGGCTGTTTTTTAAACGCCTCAGGGCAGGAGCAGGTAACCACCCCACCACAGGGACTGTGGGGACACAGAAATGCCCTAGCCCCCCACAAGGCCCCTGCTGCATGTCTCACATTGGGCACCCACAATCCCCCATCACCTTAGCCAGTGTTGGCCATTTGTCCTAGGGATCGGAGAGGTGGTTTCCTGAGGAACAGGCTGTTGGCTCTCGCATGAGGCCATCTGGCTCCATTTAGGCGGTCTATCACCAAACCAAACCTCGTACTTCCCTGTTATACTGCTAGTGCCTCGGTCGTGTTCTCTACGGTCATAAACACTGGTCCTTCAATTCCACTACGCTAGCAAATACCTCAGTCGGCCGGGAGAGACTTCCACATGCATTGCTCGGCCTCTGGGGATAGCAGCTCGGGTGTTCACACCTGTCCTTGGCAGTCACAGCTGCAAACTTTGCTCTGTGCTGCAGGCCTCAGATCACTCCCTCGCGGATGCTTTTGAGACCTGTAGGAGTCTAACACCAAACTTTGGGACACGCTTTCCAGCAGCAACGTCCCAGGCTGCTGTCTGCAATCAAACCCTTCCCCCGCCTTTGTCTCCCTCTCAGCATGGGTGAGTTAAAGGTTAGATTGCTACAGAGTCACTTGCTTTGCTGGTCTCTGCCTGTTTTGTGCTAGGTGTGGAGCCACATCCTTTTGTTGTGGAGAGAGGAACTACATCAGAGTTAAGGTTGCAACCAACATAGGCATTGCCACCCAGGGTCAGTGCAGGCCAGCAGGCACACAAAGTGATTTTTGAACCATGATGCAGATGTCAGCGTATCAGATGAGCTCATTCAGTCTGTTTCTCTTTGGTTATTTTATTTTTGCACAGCACAAAACAGGACCCAACCCTGAGACATGCACAGTGCCCTCAGTTCATATTGACTCAGCACTTTCATAGAATCATAGAATCTTAGAAGAATAGGGTTGGAAGAGACCTCAGGAGGTCATCTAGTCCAACCCCCTGCTCAAAGCAGGACCAACACCCACTAAATCATCCCAGCCAGGGCTCTTTCAAGCTGGGCCTTAAAGACCTCTAAGGATGGAGATTCCACCACCTCCCTAGATAGCCCATTCCAGTGCTTCACCACCCTCCTAGTGAAAAAGTTTTTCCTAATATCCAACCTAAACCTCCCCCACTGCAACTTGAGACCGTTGCTGTTGCTTCTGTCATCTGCCACCACTGAGAACAGCCTAGATCCATCCTCTTTGGAACCCCACTTCAGATAGTTGAAGGCTGCTATCAAATCTCCTCTCACTCTTCTCTTCTGCAGACTAAATAACCCCAGATCCCTCAGCCTCTCCTCGTAAGTCATGTGCCCCAGCCCCCTAATCATTTTCGTTGCCCTCCAATGGACTCTCTCCAATTTGTCCACATCATTTCTGTAGTGGGAGGACCAAAACTGAACGCAATACTCCAGGTGTGGCTTCACCAGTGTCAAATAGAGGGGAATAATCACTTCCCTCGATCTGCTGGCAATGCTCCTACTAATACAGCTCAATATGCTGTTGGCCTTCTTGGCAACAAGGGCACATTGCTGACTCATATCCAGCTTCTCATCCACTATAATCCCCAGGTCCTTTTCTGCAGAACTGCTGCTTAGCCAGTCGGTCCCCAGTCTGTAGCGGTGCATGGGATTCTTCCATCCTAAATGCAGAACTCTGCACTTGTCCTTCTTGAACCTCATCAGATTTCTTTTGGCCCAATCCTCGAATTTGTCTAGGACACACTGCATCCTATCCTTACCCTCCAGTGTATCTACCTCTCCCCCCATCTTAGTGTCACCTGTGAACCTGCTGAGGGTGCAACTCATCCCCTCATCCAGATCATTAATAAAGATGTTGAACAAAACTGGCCCCAGGACCAATCCGTGGGGCGACTCCGCTTGATACCGGCTGCCAACTGGACATCGAGCCATTGATCACTACCCGTTGAGCCTGATGATCTAGCCAGCTTTCTATCCACCTTAGAGTCCATTCATCCAGCCCATATTTCTTTAACTTGCCGGCAGAAATACTGTGGGAGACCGTATCAAAAGCTTTGATAAAGTTAAGATATATCACATTCACCACTTTCCCATATCCACAGAGCCAGTTATCTCATCATAGAAGGCAATCAGGTTTGTCAGGCATGACTTGCCCTTGGTGAATCCATGCTGACTGTTCCTGATCACCTTCCTCTCCTCCAAGTGCTTCAAAATGGATTCCTTTGATACTTTGCAGAATTGGGCCCATCCAAACTAGACATGAACATTAAAATAACAATGAGAATCTCCTCCCATTCAGTCACCCCGAAAGCCTATCCCTTTCTCTGAAACCCAATGGAGAGGGTCTGCTTTGCAGCTGGCCCAGAAGGCTAACCAGTCTGGGCTTGGGAACAAGGGCCCTACATGAATGACAGACACCCTTCCACCCTCCCTGCTCAGCAGCACTCCCCTGGGTGAGAGATGTCTGAGCGCTAGTATATCAGTTGTTTAACACTGCAAATCTACTTAAGCAACATTGGTGATTAGGAGTATTGGAATCCAAAGCTGTTCCGTTGCGTCCAAGTGCCAGATCCAGAAAATGCAAATACAATTTGTGCTTCCTTCTCCGGACTCCCGGGTTATATTATTCCTGCCCTCGATATGCCTGGCCCCAATTTAGCAATTTAAAACAGACGAGTCCTGCTAGTGGCTCATCCCTACTGTATCAAGCCTGAGCTGATGTCGTCATGCCTGGAAAATAGTGACTGCTTTTAAATGGGATTGTGTAAAGAGTGCGATTCTGCAGTGGCAAAGGGCACGCAGACTTTGAGCAAAGGAAATGGATGTTATATTTGAATTATGATCACAAACATGGGAAGCAAAGTATTTGCTGGCTGCCTAAAACTTAATACCATGCTGTCAAATGTTGTATGTTTAATGTTCACTTTTGTGACCAGTGTAAAGGTTATTTTTCTAATCAGAACAGCAGTTGTGATACAGGAAGTTCTCAGTTAATGAAAATGTATAGGGGAAGTAAAATATACCCTAAAAGTGCATGATTGGCTGTGGATTGGTTTGGGAAAAGCTAGAGAAGTCTGGCTAGGGCTGTGCAGCACAAAAGAACTCAAGAGAAAGTGAAGAAGCTAAAATCAAAAAGGTAAAATGGTCATTTACGGAGATAGGGAAAAATTCCAGTTTAATGAAAAGGAGGCATATGAAACATATGGGCTCATACATTATCCTCTTCCAGATACTACAGAAGACAATGGCAAGAGAAGATCCCTGCCCCCCCACCCCTTGAAATTGATAGGATAGGTGATGTTTGTAATGTTTTTAAAGCCATCTAATTTCCATGGGACCTACGGGAAGGAACTTAAGTGCTTTGAAAACTTTATGTATCAAAAGCAAACTTTCCAGGTGAAAAATATAAGTAAATATATTTTTAGGTATGCCTGGGTGCATATATGTGTATGTGTTAGCTGTTATTTCAGGTTGTTATAATACCTTTTTAAATATCTAGAGTTTTAAAAGAACTACATCTTAACAGCTAAGTCTCCATTATTGGCTGTTTTGTTAATTCCATTTAAATGTATCAATTACTGCACTGAGAGGTGATAGCATCTCCTCTCTCTATATATGCATCATTATTTTATATTAAGTACATGAGAAAAAGCCTTGCTCATAATTGATTGACAAATCATATGGTCAGTTAGTTAGTTTCCATTGTTTACCTTCTCAGAGGTAAATAATATTAAAGTGTAGAACTACATTAACCAATCAGTTCACATATGCAGATAAGTACATCATGATGGCATGCATCATTTTAGCAAAGCTTACTGAACTTGGATTACTTCCTGAGTTACATATGCTGTGTATCTGCTTCCTGATTCTTCCAGACTTCTCTCTTCACCTCCCATTTAGAAAGTTAATTTAAAAGGAAAACTGCTGCACTTCTGAGACTCATGGCCTTAGTCCAGATTTTTAGAGATTCTGAATGGGTGCAGAAATGCACAGAGCACCAGCTTGCGCCACCCTGCTGATCTGGAGCATTGCTTTTCAGTAGGGCTGGCCACAGAGGAAAGTATTACTCGGTTTGAGTAAGGTTACCAGAATTAGATCCCATGGGGAGTTTTTGTTTTGGTGAAAGTAGTGATTTATTGTCCCTCCAGGAAAAAAATGTGGGCCAAGGTAAAATGTGGTCACTAGATTCTTCTCTGCGCAGTCATTGCTGATGTTCACCTTAACAGAAGTAAATTTCTAGTACGGCTCAGAATGCTGAGTCCTTCCCCGCAGCCTCACTGTGGGACTAGGACTCGGAATGTGAGCTCATGCTGCCCTTTTACTTGCTTCTTATACATCAGCAGTTACACATTTGAAGAATATCTTGCATTCCAATAGCAGTAGTGGTGTGAGCTCCATTTTCACGTTGCCCTTTTTTTTTTTATTTTAGGTCACCCTTCAGCATAAAACGTGAGAATTTAAAACCTGAGATTTCTCTGAAATGTCGTACAGACAGGAATTGGAGAAATACCGGGATCTGGATGAGGATAAGATCCTTAGTGCATTGACAGAAGAAGAACTCAGGACACTGGAGAATGAACTGGAAGAGCTAGACCCTGATGTAAGTAGATTTTAAATGACCTCTAAATGGCTAATTCTGAGTAACAGTGGCAAAAAGCTTTATATCTTTTGGGTGGATCTGTCAGTATTTACTTCTTTAATCTGCTAAACTCTCTGTCCATCTCCTGAAACTGTAGTTTATGTGGTCTGAATTCATGACTTTGTGTGTTCTTTTTATTTCATTTAATGAGTTATGTGAGAAATTTAATACCTAAGCAATGTAGTTGCTCCTCTGAAAAATGCAGGCCACTCATGCTGTTACACAAGGTCTTACTCCAGTTTCTCAGTGCTCCTGTGAATACAATGGCAGGCGAAGCCAAGCAAAATCTGGAACTGGAGCAGAGGTCTGCTAAAGAGCAGTGTTACTGAACCACCTCTTTTCTGCTGTGATGGGTGAAGTGCCAGCTTAGACTGAGGGCCAGAGTCTGCTAACTTTAGTGACGTTCTATAGTCTATGAGGTGCCACAGGATTCTTTGGTGCTTTTACAGATCCAGACTAACACAGCTACCCCTCTGATACTTTAGTGACATGGAGTAGTTTCGTATTATGCTAGCAGTCCCATTGAATTCAGTGGGATCACTCAGAGCCCTTATTCTGTGTAAGGATGGCAGAATTGGGCTGTACGTTTGCATCCTGTTTAAAAACCCTCCCAGCCCTGTCCCTGTCGGTAGAACTCATGCTCACAAGATCCAGATCCCAAAGAACCTATGGTATGTGTGCTGTCCCACTGACTTAGTTAGGTGATAATTCATTGTTCTTCCTGCAGCACTGCCTAGAACAGCAGCTGCTGCAGAATGCAAACAGGCCACTGCCACTGAGCCTGGGCAGAGAGTTCAGAACATCAGCCTCCCTGGGCAGAAGCACTCCTGCTGATCCCAGCTCCTCGGAGCCGGGCTCCAAGGAGATGGTGAATATTCCACCTACTCTGTATCAAGCTTTCCTGGAGATGGCACGGCGGACTTGGACCCTGATCCTGCAAACACGTACACACATGAGTAGCCCTGTAAGTTCATGGGAATTGCGCAGATGTATAAAAGACAGCAACTCACATGCATAAGCATTTGCAGGGTCCAGGTCTTAGTAAGGACTCACCAGTTTGCCTAGTTTCAAGAAAATATTTGCCTGCTGAGCACATGCTGTTCAGTGTTTCGATGGCGTAACTCTGGGCTGTCAAGCCTGTAGGGAGGACAGGGCTGGATTCCATATTTGTTTATAGTCCACAAGTTGGGATATCAGTTCAGAACCTCATAGTCCCCTCAATCCACAGTGGATCCCCCCTGCTGTCAAGGGGAAGTTACACACCGAACATAGGGAGAATCTGCCCTCTCATGTTTTTTATTTATTCGGTCCCTTATTGTCACATTCAGCATCATGCTGAGAGAATTTAGGCTCCCTTGAAGCCCTGCTACTGCTGCTCTTTATCCTTCTGCATAGCCTGCCCTCCTTTCTCTGCCCCTTCTCTCTCTGCATCTCCTCCTTTCTTTCCCCCACATTTCCTCCTTCCCGGCAGCAACTCCCACTTCTTCCAGGTTTCGCTCCCCCCCGTCACTTCCTCTCGCTGTGTCCATTTCTGTGTCTGGGAAATAGGAGTAATGATACTGACCTCCTTTGTGAAGCTCTTTGAGATCTATGGCCAAGAAGTGCTGTGCAAAAGCTAGGTGTTCCCTTTGCTCCCCTTCCATCCACTAACAGCATCAGCAATGGAATAGCTAACGTTAACACTGAAGTGTCATCCCTCGGCTTTAGAATGGGCAATGCGATGAGGGGAATAGGAACTGGGAGTTTGCCCTTTGGAGTCACTGTTCCAGGCTCTCTGCAGACTCTGGCAGATGTTGCTGCATGACTTGCACTTGATCCACATTTGGAAGCTAATCTCTGTGGGCATGAGGGCTAGAAACTTACTTCTGCGAATGAAAATGGAGATTCTGCAGAGACGGGTGCACTACACGAGTCCATGCCAATGTGATGCAGGAGACCCTCTATCAGTACTTTGCCAATGCAGGAACTGCAATGAGAATACATTGCTTGGACTCCAATGCAGTGCATAAGAATGTACAGTGGAATCTCAGTTTTACAAACACCAATTTTACAAACAACCTGTCTACAAGCCCTTTTTCCTGAGAGAAAATACAGTGATCACATAACAAAAGTGATGTCACTGAAGAACTAGTCAACATCCTTTCACATTCCAGTGCCTTCAGTGCACTGGAAATCGCTTTACCGAGGTCAGAAGGACAAGAAGAAGATGTCACGTTGCACCCACTGTTCTCTGGAGATGATCCATTTTATAAACTTTTTGATTTTATTAACTGCACAATCACCAATTAGCCTGTAAAACGGGGGTTCTACCGCAGGCTGACTGATTTGAGTCACCAGCTTCCTGACACAGTAGAACTCCTATTTTGATTATTTTTTCCCCATGGGGAACAACGGTTTGTATAACTGGTCGTTTGTAAGACTGGTGTTCATCAAGTCGAGGTTCTAGTATGTGGAGTAATGCGTGAGGCGGGGCTGCAGGAGGGAATAGGAATGACTCTGTCAGATCATGGGTTCTGTCGTGTACCTCACCCATGTGACATTCACGGTAGCGTGACAGACGGGCACTCGCTTGTACATGAACGATAAAAATGAAGGCCTGTTTAATAGCAAACGGGGGTTCAGGGAAGGCAACAGTGTGCAGATTCATAGAGCGGAGCTCTGTGGTGACCAACCCTTGCAGACAGTCCAGCAGACATTGGGTATGAGCGGTGTGGGGGGCATCGGCCCACTACACTCTACTATGTTCCTGTCGCTAGTGCAAGCTAGTGCCACACTGCTGGGCCTGACTGCTCCTGGGCTCTTTCCTAAAGGTGGCTTGCAAACCCTCCATGTTTTGTCTTAAGAGCAGAGCCTGGCTTGCTATCTTCATTGCCCAGTACATTGCAGGCCCCAGGTGTGTGTATTTCCATCCGCAGCCTCAGGCTGTCATCATCCTACAGCTGCCTCTTCATCCGGTTTCTCCTGCGTGGCTTCACATCCTGCCATTGTCTCACTGCATCACCAGGAACATTTCAGCCTTCAACAGGCGGGGCAGAAGCAGCAGCCGGAGGAGCCATGGTGGTATGCAGGGCCCCTTTGTGTTCACTCAAGACACTGGCGGTGAGGCAAGTCTAGGTTCCGCCATGCTTGCTCCTGTTGAGTGGTGCGGTAACTCCGCAATTCGTCCTGCTGATTTCAGAGGGAACACAGCCCTGAGTCAGCAAACAGCGAGCATGTGGTTAACTCCTACTAAGCTCGATCACATACTTCACTTTAAACACGTTGAAGTGCTTTGAGCCATGGCCATCAGGGAGAGTTTTCAGACTGTAGGCTTACTGATTGCGGGTGAACGTTAGAGAATCTAGTCTGAGGTGTGTCGAGTGATGCTTGTTGGAGTCATGAAAAGCACAGGAAGGCAGAAGGGGCGGCAGGTCTGAGTGGGGCGGCAGAGAACGTGTGAGGGAAGTTGACAGTCCTGCTAGGTGAAATGACATCAGCATCACAGTTAAGTAAGCAACTGGGCAAGAGGTTATCGCTCCAGGCGCAAGGTGAATGGAAGAGGGATCACAAGTGGGATGACCCAGGAGCAGGTTGTAAAACGTTATCCTGATGTATGGGACAGTTCCCGCGTGAAGAGCCTGTGTTTACCTCATTGTTCACTTCTGCTCCCAATCTGTCTGCTCCCAGCTGGGGTCTCAGTCTCTGCCCCAAAGGGTGACCAGACTAAGACAATCTTTTTGTTCTGCACGGTGGGGTCCTGGGGCACGACTGGGACCCCTAGGCACTACAGCAGTACAAATAATAATTTATGTTGATCCTAATGTATCGTCTGTACGTGGCAGTAGAAAGCTCCCTCTTCTGCTATTGTGTCTGCAATTGTTCATTGAAAGAAGGCAGGCGTGACTGCAGATGTGCCCAGTAAAGGGCAGTTTGGTTGTGACAGAGAACGAGGCTGCTGCGGGGCAGGGGCATCCTGTTGCGGAGGCATTCTGAGTGTGTTCAGACTGCAGGGTCCTGACTGTCAGAGCTGGCTGAAAAATCCTCATGACACCCTTCTCCAGTCGAAAAATGCTGTTTTCTTGGAACCAAAATGTTTCATGGGAATGTATCAATTCAACAAAAATTATCCTGGGAAGAGGGGAACAGCCACCCTCAGAATAGGCAGTAGCCCTGTGATTAGAGCACTCACTGGGTGTGTGGGAGACCCTGCTTCAAGTCCCAGCTCAGTTCATTCTAACTGCTGGGCTACAGAGCTGGTCTCTGTCAATATCCACCGCAGTAGAAGGGGGCCAGACTCCTTGGGGACAGGCTGGTTTGAGTGGCTAGGAGGCAGTGCAACTAACAGCAATAGGGGAGGGTAAAAAGAGGGAAGAGCTGAGCACTCCGCACAGAATTGAGATATTGAGAATAAAAGTAATCAAGGAATCAAAGGCACGAAGAGAACAAATTCTTGAATAGCCTAGACAGCAGCGCTGCGAGCCAGGGGAGCAAACAACAGAAACTGGAATTGCGCATTTATTATTAAAACCTAGTGGGAGCGCCACCCCTCTCCGCTCCTAGCACCTGCCCCGGCTGCTGGCTCTGTGCCCGGGAATCCGGCTGCCGGCCCCACGCCTGGGGCATCGGCTGCCAGCCAAGGCCCCTCGCCGAGGCTCTGCTCCCACCCCCACCCACAGCTATGGTCCCAGCCTCGGCTCCCTTACCGCTGTCTGCGCCCCCCCTGGCCTTGGCTCCGAGGGGCCGTGTGGGGGTTGCAGACAGGGGTAAGTGGGGGTGCACAAGGTAAATTTAGGGACCACTGCCATATTGGGTTAAAAAACTGGGTTAGAAGGGAAGTGAAGTGAAGGCAGTTATAATAATATGTATATACTAGACTATTGATAAGGGAAGCAAAGGGACACAAAGAGAACTCTGTGGCCAGCAGAGTTAAGGACAGGAAGGAGTTTTTAAAGTATGTTAGGAACAACAAGAATCCCGACAATGGTTTTCATAGAATCATAGAACTGGAAGGGACCTTGAGAGGTCGTCTAGTCCAGTCACCTGCACTCAAGGCAGGACTAAGTATTATTTAGACCATGCCTGACAGGTGTTTGTCTAACCTGCTCTTAAAAATCCCCAATGATGGAGATTCCACAACCTCCCTAGGCTATTTATTCCAATGCTTAACCATACCATCCTGACAGTTAGGAAGTTTTTCCTAATGTCCAACCTAAATAGCCCTTGCTGAAATTCAAGCCCATTGCTTCTTGTCCTATCTTCAGAGGTTCAGAAGAACAATTTTTCTCCCTCCTCCTTGTAACAATCTTATATGTACTTGAAAACTGTTATCATGTCCCCCCTCAGTCTTCTCTTCTCCAGACTAAACAAACCCAGTTTTTTCAATCTTCCCTCATAGGTCATGTTTTCTAGACCTTTAATCATTTTTGTTGCTCTTCTCTGGACTTTCTCCAATTTGTCCACATTTTTCCTAAAATGTGGCACCCAGAATTGGACACAAAACTCCACTTGAGGCCTAATCAGCGTGGAGTAGAGCGGAAGAATTACTTCTTGTGTCTTATTTACAACACTCCTGCTAATACATCCCAGAATGATGTTTGCTTTTTTGCAACAGCGTTACACCATTGACTCATATTTAGCCTGTGATCCACTATGACCCCCAGATCCCTTTCCACAGTACTCCTTCCTAGGCAGTCATTTCCCATTTTGTATGAGTGCAACTGATTGTTCCTTCCTAAGTGGAATACTTGTATTTGTCCTTATTGAATTTCATCCTATTTACTTCAGACCATTTCTCCAGTTTGTCCAGATCATTTTGAATTTTAACCCTATCCTCCAGAAGACTTGCAGCCCTTTCCAGCTTGGTGTCGTCCACAAACTTTATAAGTGTGCTTTCTATGCCATTATCTAAATAATTGATTAAGATATTGAACAGAACCAATCCCTGTGGGACCCCACTCATTATTCCCTTCCAGCATGACTGTGAACCACTGATAACTACTCTGTGGGAATGATTTTCCAACCAGTTATGCACCCACCTTATAGTAGCTCCATCTGGGTTGTATTTCCCTAGTTTGTTTATGAGAAAGTCATGCGAGACAGTATCAAGAGGCTTACTAAAGTCAAGATATACCACATCTACCACTTCCCCCCATTCTGTTACCCTGTCAAAGAAAGGTATCAGGTTGGTTTGACACGGATTTGTTCTTGACAAATCCATGCTGACTGTTGTTTATCACCTTATTATCTTATAGGTGTTTGCAAATTGATTGCTTAATTATTTGCTCCATTATCTTTCCGGGTACAGAAGTTAAGTTGACTTGTCTGTAATTCCCCGGGTTGTCCTTATTTCCCTTTTTATAGATGGGCACTATATTTGCCCTTTTCCGGTCTTCTGGACGGTCTCCCGTCTTCCATGACTTTTGAAAGATAATTGCTAATGGCTCAGATATCTCCTCAGTCAACTCCTTGAGTATTCTAGGATGCATTTCATCAAGCCCTGGTGATTTGAAGACATCTAACTTGTCTAAGTAATTTTTGACTTGTTCTTTCCCTATTTTAGACCTACCTCATTTTCACTGGCATTCACTATGTTAGGCATCTAATCACCACCAACCTTCTTGGTGAAAACCAAAACAAAGAAGTCATTAAACACCTCTGCCATTTCCACATTTTCTGTTATTGTTTTTCCCCGCTCATTGATTAATGGGCCTACTCTGTCCTTGATCTTCCTCTTGCTTCTAATGTATTTGTAGAATGTTTCCTTGTTTCCTTTTATGTCCCTGACTAGTTTGATCTCATTTTGTGCATTGGTTTTTCTAATTTTGTCCCTACATACTTGTGTTATTTGTTTATATTCATCCTTTGTAATTTGACCTAGTTAGATCATTGAAGATCTCCTGGTTAAGCCAGGGTGCTCTCTTGCCATATTTCCTGTCTTTTCTATGCAGGGGGATAGTTTGCTGTTGTGCATTTTTGTCCATTACTAGATGAAAATGGTAGAATAATCAATAATAATGCAGAAAAGGCAGACACATACACAGGGCCGGCTCCAGATTTTTTGCTGCCCCAAGCAGCAAAGAAAAAAAAAGAAAAAGAAAAACCTAATTGAGCTGCTGCCAAAGTGCCACTGAAGAGGAAGAGAGGGAGGGAAGGACCCACCGCTGAAGACTGAAGCAGAGCAATGAGTTGCCACAGACCCGGACGTGCCGCCCCAAGAACAGACGGACTGCTGCCCCTTTCTATTGGACGTCCCAGGCACCTGCTTCCTTCGCTGGTGCCTGGAGCCGGCCCTGCATATACAATATGTATTTCTGTTCTGTATTTCTGGGGAAGAAGCAGGTGAAGTCATATCATATGATAGCACTCTCTTCATTCCACTAGTATCTTAGGAGGATGTTAAACAACAACTGCCAAAGTTAGACATTTTTAAATCAGCAGGTCTAGATAATTCAGATGCAAGAATTTTAAAAGAGCTGGCTGAGGAGCTCACTGGACTGTTAATGTTGATTTTCAATAAGTTTTGGAGCATTGGGAAAGTTCCAGAAGACTGAAGAAAGCTAATGTTGTGCCAGTATTTAAAAATGGTAAATGAGATGAGCCTGTCAGTGTGACATCAGTCCCAGGCCAGAAAAAGGAGTAGCTGATACAGGACTTGATTAATAAAGAATCAAAATGAGGATAATATTATTAATGCCAATCAACATGGTTTATGGAAAATAGATCCTGTCAAACTAACTTGTTACCTCTTTTGATCAGATTACACTTCGGTTGATAAAGGTAATGGTGTTGATGCAATATACTTAAACTTCTGTAAGGCATTTGTCTTGGTACCAGATGATATTTTGATTAAAAAACTGGAAAGAGATACATTTAACATGGCCCACATTAAATGGATTAAAAGCTGTTTAACTGATTGGTCTCAAAATGTCATTGTGAACAGAGAATCATCATCGAACTGGTGAGTTTCTATTGTGGTCCAACAGGGGTCAGTTCCTTGGCCCTCTGCTATTTAACATTTTTATGAATGACCTGGAAGACAACATGTAATCATCATTAAGTTTTCATGTAAACCCCAAACTGGAGAGTGGTAGATAATGAAGAGGGCAGGTCACCACTATAGAGCGATCTTGATTGCTTGGCAAGCTGCGCACAAACTAACAATATGTGCTTTAATGTGGCTAAATGTCACTGTGTGCCTCCAGGAACAAAGAACGCAGGCCATACTTACAGGCTGGGGGAGATTGTCCTGGAAAGTAGTAATTCTGAAAATGATTTTGGGGTTGTGGTGATGGATAATCAGGTGAACACGAGCTGCCAGTACGATGTTGTGGCCAAAAGGGCTAGTGAGATCCTGAGATGCATAGACAGGGGACTCTCAAATGGGAGTAGAGAGGTTATTTTATCTCTATTTGGCATTGGTGCAACCACTGCTGGATTGCTGCGTCCAGTTTTGGTGCTCACAATTCAAGAGGGGTGTTGATAAATTGGGGAGGGTTCAGAGAAGAGCCATGAGAATGATTCAAAAACCTGCTTTGTCGGGTATGTCTACACTGCAAAGAAAATGTCAGGGCACTGAGTCACAGAGCCAGAGTCAATTGACTTGAGCTAAGGCTGCAGAAAACAGCAGTGGATACGCTCCTACTTGTGCTGGAGCCTGGCTCTGAGGCCCTCCCCCCTCCCTGGGTTTCAGAACCTGGCTCCAGCCTGAGTGGGGATGTCTACACTGCTGTTCTTAGCCCCACAACCTGAACCCCACAAGCCTGCATCATTTGACCCAGCTCTGAGTCTCAGTGCTATGGGGTTTTCTTTGCTGTATGGACATACCCATAGTGATAGATTCAAGGAGGTCAATCTATGTAGCTTAACAAAGAGAAGGCTCAGAGGTGACTTGATCACAGTCTATAAGTACCTACATGGGGAACAAATATTTAATAATGGGCTCTTCAATCTAGCAGGCCAAGGTATATCACAATCCAATGGTTGGACATTGATGGCAGACACATTCCGACGGGTGTAGCAGGGCGACGATTCACCAGCGCGGTGTCTCCTGCTGGTCATCCAGGGAATTACCTCTTCCAGCCTAGAGCGCCCTCTGCAGGCCGGTGTCTCGCCTGTCACTGGCCCCTGTGTCCCTCCTGAACCCCGGTGCCGCTTTATATCAGGGGTTCTGCCCCTGCAGTACCCTGCAGTCTCTCTGGGTCTCCCCTCCCCAGGGAACCCCCAACCTCCCTCACCTCGCCTCAGTCTTTGGCTACTATCAGTCACCATCTAGTCCCTGCTCACTAGGGCGGACTGCAGTCTAATTGCCACTCATCCTCAGTCGGGGGGGTTGGACCAGCTGCCTCTGGCCTAGATCTGGGCAGCCCCTCTGCAGCCTAGTACCCTCTAGTGGGCCCTTACTTCGGCCTGCAGCCTGAGGCTTTGCAAGGCTGTACTCCCCAGCTCCCTGGCGCTTTCCCAGCCCTGCTCCACCCTAGATACCCTACTCAGTTTCCCAGGCAGCCAGATCCCTCCCTCTCCAAAGGCTAGAGAGAAAGTGTCACTTGGCTTCTGGCCCCAGCCCTCTTAAAAGGGCCAGCTGGGCCCTCATTAAACCAGCCACAGCTGTGGTCAGCTACCCACTCAGCTTCCCCAGCCGTTCTTAATTTCTCTTACCCTGCTGAAGCAGCCCTCTCCAGGGCCGGAGCTGGGTCATCACCCCGCCACAATGGGAAATGAGGCCTACATTTTAACAACAAGTGCTCTTAACCACTGGAACAATTTACCAAGGATCGTGGTGAAATCTCCATCACCAGCTGGTTTTAAAGCAGGATAGGGTTTTTTTTCCAACCATTCTGCTCAAGGAATTATCTGGGGGCAGTTCCCTGGCCTGTGTTACACAGGAGGTCAGGCTAGATGATCACAATGGTCCCTTCTGGCCTTGGCATCTATTAATGTCTCCTGTTGGAGCATCTCCACTTTGTAGACATAATTAAGCACTCATTGGGCCGGAGAGAGAGAGACTCTAGAACCTAGTGGCTGAGGTACCAACATCCCATGTGAGTGCTCTCATCACTGGCTATTGGCTGCTCTCGGGTAGAGGGTGTCTCTCTTGTGCTTTTTGCAAAACATTTCAAATAGGTCTTGTTTTCATTCCGCACTGGAATGGAAACACGCATCGAAACTTTGACAGTTTTCAAACTTCTTGTTTTCTGGGGAGCCCTGGTGACCATCCCAGCAGTTGCATGTCAGAGCTGCCAATAGAATCTAGAGAAGTCCCACATGTGCAAATGATGGGGTGGTTGGGTTCCAGAGAGTTAAATGAAGCCATGTAGCTGGAACAGTATTTTATACCCACACTAAGACCTGTATAGAGCCAGCTGGCAGGCAAACAGATTGTTCCAACACTAGGGTGGGTAATGCCATGTACAGTGGGATGAAGACTCTCCCTGTTATGCACATTAATATCCCATGGGAAAGCAGTGGGTTGTGCAGATTACCCTGGGGATTAAAAGTGCCAGTGACATGATACAAACAAAGAATAATCAGACATTCAGTGATCTTCCTGAATTATACTTATTGCTTCCCCTAACGAGGCTGAGCCAGAGAGTGTCCTGGTAAAGCTAATGATCAAAGAAAACATCAGTCAAAGACACAGTGTGGAGCAGCTAAGGTAAAGTGTGTGGGTCGTGGCCTCTCAAGGTGTCAGGCCTGAGAAAGCCAAGGGCAGAACCATTCCAAAGCATTCGGATTAGCGCATTGCAGTTCAGCATGGCTCTCTGCATAGTCAGCTAGTGGTGACTGAATCTGATGCTTACAATAATCTGCCTGGTTTGTAGCTTTTTGTATTTTGACTCAATTAGCAACTAATGATTTCATGTATTAGGCTAGACATTGGGAAAAGCAACCTCTTGCTCCCAGTTCATGAGACTTGGTAATATGTAAATTTTGGCCCTGTTCCAACAAAGCACTCAAGTGTGTGTTTCATTTCAAGCAGGCAGTAATCCTGTTGACTTCAATGGGATTATCCTGTGCTTAAATGTAAGCATGTGCTTAAGTGCATTGCTATGTCAGGCCATTGCTGCCTACCCACCATGGCTACAATGGCTGCATACTATGTAGTTACTATTTAAAAGGCATAAGGTCTATAACATTTTTTATTCTGCAGTAAGATAATAGACACACTATTTCTAAAATGACCTTCCCCCCAAAGCCTTGCAGGTAACTGGCTCTCTCTCAGAGCTATGCAGAACATTGGGGAGGGGAAAATGTGTGTGAAACCTCATTGTACATTTGTCATGTCATGTCCTTTCAGGTGATTTTATATTCCTGATGCTCTTTTTCTGTTGTTCCATGTAATGCACCGACGTGGCTGTTTTCACACTGGAAATGTGTCAAACCCCAAATTTGCACATTTTCTGGGCCAAGCCAACTTGGCTCAAAAATAGGCCTCTGACGATGCAAGCCCCAGCCTACATGGGCTCCAGATCTCTGTACTGTCACCTTTAACGCTCTCTGAGCAGCAGGTTCTTTCTCATGTGGTCCTGTTCTCCTCACTCCTCAGGCTGAGCGAGGAACTGACACACGAGGATAGGGGGGATCACATCTTGCTTTCCTCGCATGAGTCAAGTGAGAGCAGGATTTGGCACTTAATGGATAAATAGATCAAGGTAGTAAACTGGGAGAAGAGGTCAGGCAAAGACCATTATAACCTAAAGGGAGGGGGAGAGAGAACTTCTGGTCTACACTCAGTAGCAATAGCAGGTCCAAGGTCAGCGACTGGGTGCTCTGGCAGAGAGCTGAGAGGGTAAATGGACATAAATTGTGTCAGAACTATACAAATGTGGAGTTCAACGGTGAATTCATTTTCCCGTTTGCAAGACAAATGATGGGCACAAAGAAAACAATTCAATAAAAGAGAGAGAAAAGATGATGGAGTCGTTTGTTTTAATCTGAATAGCTAATCTTGGTGTCCTGCTCTTTGAATCCAGAATGATCTGCTGCCTGTGGGACTCAGACAGAGGGACCAGACCAAAAAGACACCAACTGGCCCATTCAAAAGGGATGAGCTTCTGGACCACCTAGAAAAGCAGGCAAAAGATATGAAAGATCGAGAAGACCTGGTCCCTTTCACAGGAGAAAAGAGAGGTATGGCTGCATGTGGCTTTGGTTGTAACACATGCTGTAATGCAGAGGATCCCCGGGGCAAACAGAGATCTTACAGTGAGGGCTGCTGTGCATCGTGAGTCAGTCCAGAGGAGGAAGACATGACCCATGTACATGATGGAAACGACTGTGTCTGAGATCTGGATGTTGAATGCAGCAGCTTCCAAGCTGCTGGTGCTGACCCCACCGGCATGACAGCTGTTCTCAACACCAGCTGGTGGCAGAGGCAGATGCCAGTCTGGCACATGGAGCCAGATTTGGTCACGTAGACCAAGCCAAGGCTCTTGGAAGCAGTTGTGTGTGGGTGAGAGATTGCAGCACACACAGGAAAACTACAGCTCTACCCTCCCTGACTCCTGTGTGAGAGCATTGCTCATGTCTTCCTTCTCCCCCCTCAGCTCGCATGACTGCTCTTCACTCCTTCTACCCCGACTGCTTCCTTGATGGGTCCTCTTCCCTTCTCCCACTGCCTGTGGGACTTGCATAGTTCTGGGGCCTTGTCCCCAGCATGCCCTGTCCCTGGCTGGTCGATCCCACTTGTTTAGTTTCAAGCAGTCTCTGTGCTGATGTGCTGATGACGCGGAGATGTTCCCCTCCACTCCTGACCTCGTCTGACCAGTCCCACATGCCAGGCTCTCGCTCTGTCATCTCACTCGAACATCGAGCTGCAGTTTAAGCACGATATGGCCAAAACGGCACTCCTTATTTTTCCTATTTAGCCTTCTGTTTCCCCCGTCCAATGCCCCTGTTGAAAATGCTCCCAATTTCCCCATCCCCGAGCCCCTTGATGCCGGGATCAGCTTTTCCTTCCTCCATCTCTAGACTGTCCAAGTCCTGCCAGTTCTTCCTCCACCATGTATCAGAGTTCTCAAAGTTCTTCCCCCTTCCTGTCAGCATCCTGAGTGTTGCTTGGGCTTGGCTAGAGAGAGAGCTGAGGGTGGCGTCTTTACACTTGTTGAGAAGGAGACCTGGAGCTGGTTGGCATCTGTGTATCGCTGGCACTTAAGCCTGTATTGACTCATTAGCTGTCCCAGTGGCTTTGGGAACATGACCGAGCCTTGCAGGACTCCGTAGGTGAGGGCCTTGCTGGTGGAGAAACAGATGCCCATAATGATTCATTCTGAGAGGATGGGATATGGGTTAGAAGCCTAACTCTGGGTGCCCATTTAGGAGACCATTGGCCTCTGTCTGTTGGCCTCTGGGGTGACGGCATGTGGAATAACGTACCCAGTTCCAGGTGCCGTGTCTCCAGGGGGAGCCTGACAAATTGGAGGGAGTTCTACAAAACAACAGACTGATTCTGGGTCTGTGGGAATGGATTGGGGAGGGAAGATTAAATGAACTTATTACGTACAGCTTGCCTAAGGGAACACTAAAGGGGATCGTGATAACCGCCTGCAAATACGTGAAAGGTGTAAACACAAGGCTGCAATGACACGCTGTGGTGCAACTGAGAGGTTACAGCTGGGATCAGTGGGATGAAACGAAGAGGGAATATCATGATAAAATTCTCCACAACGGGATTTATTTGCCTGTGGAATAAGCCCCCAAAGGATGAGGCGGGAGGCCCTTCACTTGGCATGTTCAGCCCTGGACTGCCCGAGCACCAGCTAATACTCCCATACCAAACCTTCATCAGGAACCTCACTCTGGTTCATTTCCTGACAGCGCATTCACTAAAACCCAGAAATCGCCAGCTAGCTCAGTAGCCATGTCCACACAAGCCTCCTCCAGCATGCCTTCCTTCCCAGCACCCAGCCTCCTCAGAAAACGCCCTTTCAGAGCCATCTGGCAGCCAGCCAATGTGCACTCAATGCCCAGCCTTCGCTTAGTATCAGCTGTAAATTACAGAGACACATGCTCTGGCAGAGCCTGGGACTGGGGTACTTGTAGAAGAAGCAGTGAGATGCTGGGGTTAGGGGAGTGTGAGGAGCAGGGCTGTGTTGAGGGGTTATGGGTAGGGCAGAAGGGCTGTGTGGGTATTATGGAAGAAAGAGAGCAGGGTTTCTGGTTAATGGGCAAGGGTTGGGGAAGTGGTGGAAAACAGCTTTCCTCTGCTGATCCTTAGGAAGCTCATTAGAGCTCAGCTCCTCTGTGGTTACATGTCCCTCCTCTCCTGCCCCATAACCTCATTGAACATCCCCCTCTGCCCCAGCCCATCCCATCCTGCCCATACTCCCCTGTAGCTCTGATGAATTCCCTGTGGCTCCTCAGCATGCAGCTCTTCTCTGGTCTCACTTCTCCCTCCAAACCATGGCCCCATCCAGCAGAAACCCCTTCCAGCTCCCTCCCCACAGCATCTAGTCAGTGGGCTTGTCTGTGAGAATGCAGCTGGGGAGTTGGTGGTTGGCTGGGCGGTGCTGGTGGGTCTGAGCAGTTTGTCAGCTTCCCCCTGCACTGGCCCTGAGAGCTGCCCTAGTCCTGTGCTCTGGCGTTGATCTGGGTGCACCACAGCGCTCAGGGCTCTTTCCTCTGCCATAGTCAGTACATTTTAGTGAAAATGCCGTTGTCCTTGGCAGAGGCATGATGATAAATGAAAGGACTAAATTCAGTGGCCATGGTGTAAAATAGAAGGATTAAAATGCCTTAAGTATCAAGTCACAGCACAACCTTAACTAGCCAATGTGCCTCCATAAGGCAATAGGCAGTGGTGCAGGGGGAATGTATTATAGGCATTTAGCCTCTCCAGAGTCTGAGGTATTAGGAATTGTAATTCCTTCCAATGATCTTTACAGCTAGATAAAGTGTTTCTAACACTCTGTGGAGGTAGATATGTATTTATATTACATTTAGATACAGAGATGTTAAGTGACTTGCCCAAGGTGACAGAGCCAGGAATAGGACCCAAAAGTTGCATGCATTTGCTGACAATCCTGGCTTTAGTTCTCTGCTCTAACCAGGGAACTAAAAGTCAGATGGCAGATGAAATTCAGCGTTGATAAGTGCAAAATTATGCACAGTGGGAAACATAATTCCAACTATACATACAGAATGATGGGATCTAAATTAGCTGTTACTACTCAAGAAAGATCTTAGAGTCATGGATAGTTCTCTGAAAACATCCACTCAATGTACAGCCACAATCAAAAAAGTGAACAGAATGATGGGAACCATTAGGAAAGGGCTAGATATTGAGACAGTAAATACCGTACTGCCTTTATATAAATCCATGGTATGCCCACACCTTGAATACTGTGTGCAAATCTGGTTGCCTCATCTCTAAAAAGATATATTGGAACTGGAAAAGTTTCAGAAAAGGGCAACAAAAATGATCAGGGGTATGAAACAGCTTCTGGATGATGAGAGTGTGATGGGTTGGATCACAGAAACCCACTTGGAAACTGCCACCTGATGTTCTGAGACTGCCTCTGAGCCCATTTTCTCTTGGAACTTCAGTGCCCTGCCTGGTTGTGCCAGACACGCTAGCCTGCTACAAACACAGACCCAGAACTGAATCATGTCCCCCAAAAGCTGCAGGCTTAACTGAAAACAGCTTAAGAACTGCTACTGTCTCCAACACCCAGGTACCCAACTCCCAATAGGATCCAAACGCCAAATAAATCAGTTTTACCCTGTATAAATCTTATACAGGATAAACTCAAAAATTGTTTACCCTCTATAACAGTGATAGAGAGATATGCACAACTGTCTCTTCCGCCCCCCACCCCGAATGTATTAATACATTCTCTAGGTTAATTAATAAGTAAAAAGTTATTTTATTAAATACAAAAAGTAGGATTTAAGTGGTTCCAAGTAATAACAGACAGAATAAAGTGAATCACCAAACAAAATAAAATAAAACAAAACATGCAAATCTAAGCCTAATACAGTAAAAAAAAGTGGTTACAGATGAAATCGCACCCTCAGAGATGTTCCAATAAGCTGCTTTCACAGACTGGATGCCTTCCTAGTCTGGGCACAGTCCTTTCCCCTGGTTCAGCCCTTGTTCCAGCTCAGGTGGTACCTAGGGGATTTCTCATGACTGCAGCCCCCTTTGTTCTGTTCCACCCCCTTATATAGCTTTTGCACAAGGCGAGAATCCTTTGTCCCTCTCTGGGTTCCCACCCCTCCTTCTAAATGGAAAGGCACCAGGTTAAAGATGGATTCCAGTTCTGGTAACATGATCACATGTCACTGCAAGACTTCATTACCCACTTGCCAGCGCACACATATACAGGAAGTCTTACAAGCAAACAGAGGCATCTGCAGTCAATTGTTGTGGTTAATGGGAGCCATCAAGATTCCAAACCACCATTAATGGCCCACACTTCGCATAGTTACAATAGGACCTCAGAGTAATATTTCATATTTCTAGTTTCAAATACAAGAATAATACATACATACAAATAGAATAACCACACTCAGTAGATTATAAGCTTTGTAATGATACCTTACAAGAAACTTTTTGCATAAAGCATATTCCAGTTACATTATATTCACACTCATTAGCATATTTTCATAAAATCATGTAGAGTGCAATGTCGCAGAGGAGAGATTAAAAGGACTGGGACTTTTCACCTTGGAAAAGAGACAATGAGCTGGGAGGAATGACAGAGGTCTATAAAATTGTGACTGGTGTGGAGAAAGTGTATAAGGAGGTATTATTTACCCCTTCACATAGCACAAGAACCAGTGTTACTCAGGTTTGCTGGAACAATTTTTATAGTAGGGGTGCTTAGAGCCATTGAACCAAACTGTAAACCCTGCATGTGAATGGAAACCACTTCAATTCAGGGGGTGTGGCAGCACTCACAGCACCTCTAGTTCCAGCACCTATGGGGTCACCAATGAAATTAATAGGCAGCAGGTTTAAAACAAACAAAAGGAAGTGTTTCTTCACACAGTGGATGGTCAACCTGTGGAACTCTTTGCCAGAGGATGTTGTGAAGACCAAAATGATAACAGAGTACAAAAAAGAACTAGATAAGTTCATGGAGTATAGGTCCATCAATGGCTACTAGCCAGGATGGGCAGGAATGTAACCCCATGCTCTGAGAGTGTCCCTAGCCTCTGACTGCCAGAAGCTGGGAATGGGTGACAGGACATGGATCACTTGATGGTTACCTGTTCTGTTCATTCCCTCTGGGGCACCTGGCATTGACCACTGTCGGAAGACAGGATACTGGTCTATAGAAGGACCTTTGGTCTGACCCAGTATGGCCATTCTTATGTTTAATCACTAGACATGCTCCCTTCCCATGGTACTGAAAAGGATACTAGCAACAGGCACTGAAAAGCTAGTGTTGTCCTAGACAAGTGTAAATAGATCCAAGAGTAGAGTGCGTGTATGTGTGTGTGTGTGTGTACACAATCCTATCTTTAGAGCTGTGCAGAGGACAGAAATTCCATTTTGAGAAGGATTGAGATTGGAACAAACCTGAACATTTTGAAGTTCTATGCAAAGGAAAATTCCTAAACAAATTTGTTTCCTGTCAATCAAAACATTTTGTTTCTATTTTGACTTCTTAAATTTTATCTTATAGTACAAAATAAAAAATGGAAATGAGATGTTTTGACATTATCAGAACACTTTTCTCCCTGGTTTTCTTCAAAAATGAAATTCTGGCAAAAATTATTCAATTTTGTGTGACAAGGTGGGTGAGGTAATATCTTTTATTGGACCAATTTCTGCTGGTGGGAGAGACAAGATTTTTAGCTTACACGGAGCTCTTCTTGAAATCTGGGAAAAGTACTCAGAGGTTGCAGCTAAATTTGAGATGAAACAGAAGTTGGTCCAATAGATATTACTTCACCTGTCTTGTGTCTCTCATATCCTGGGACCAACATGGCGACAACAACACTGCATGTGTCAGTTTTGGGAAGCATTTTGATTGTGATAGAACTGCATATTCTGACAGAATGTTATCCCATCAAAATGTTTCTGAACAGCTGTAATTTCCTTGTTAAATAAGGGTACTGGGCATTATTGCTAAGGCTAAGATTATGTCATTGAAGTCACGGAATCCATGACTTCTGTGACCTCTGTGACATTTTCCGCTTCAGTCTCGGTGCAGAGGGCTGGAGCTGTCAGCTGAAGCTCTGAGCTGCCATGAGCAGTGGGGCCCCCTACAGCTCCCAGCCACGATGGTCTGGAGGTCCAAGCTGCCATGGGTGAAGGTGGGGTCCCTGCAGCTCCTAGATACAATGTGGGGACCTGGAGCTCCCAGCCGCTGTGAGCAGCGAGGCGACCCAGAGCTCCAGGCAGCATGTCCCCTGAGCTCTCAGCAGCCACAAGCAGCCAGGGGACCCAGAGCTCCAAGCCGCTGCGGGCAGCTGGGGGAGTTCAGAGCTCCCAGCCACAGTAGCGGCGAGTGCTGGACTCCCCCACTACTGCAGTGGGGCTGGGGCTCAGCCCCATTTTGTCACTGTTATTGTTAATAAAAGTCAGGGACAGGTCACAGGCTTTGTATAGTTCCAACACAATTTATGTATATTTATCCTCTCGGCTCAGTGCTGGCAAGGAATCAGACTTCTAGTGGAAAAAGAAAACAGTGATGCAGTTTAAATTTTATATGTCAGCTCAGAGCTGAGATTGTCAATCTCTCAATGCCTTCCAGCCATTTTAATCTAAAATGCTCATAAATCAAACAAAGTGCTGTTACGAGAACAGACAAGACATTATATTTTTGCCAGAGTGGCTACAGTAACACCGTAAAACACCTTCCCCTTGTTTCAGTGAAATCACACATGGAATGGAAAGTGAAAATGGGCTGTTCCATGAAGTACCATGCACCGCACATTGTGGCTTTCCATTTCATCTTGAGAGACAGCACAACACAGTTGCTGCTTTGTGCAGCCTAAATATAGCCACATTCAGGCTGTGTGCTGCTTCTTAACAGCTGTGGCAGCATAGTCTTTGTTCTCCTTTTCAGTTAGTGTATCATTGCTGACCCTACTTTCAGACAGAGGACAGAAATAGTGCTGGGTGACATTCCATGCTGAGAGCTCCATGCATGCTGTCTCCTTTGCCAGGCCCATTTTCCAAACGCGTACTGGTTCTCTGTGTGCTGTGCGTGACTTCTCCCCTTGCACTACTGCTCTGTGACTCTCTGGTCACAAGTTCCTCCAGCAGAAGAGCTGAAACAAATCCGTCCCTGCAGCAGCATTTTGAAAACATGCCCCTCTAGCTTCTCGGCTGACACTAGCTGTATAATGCTGAAAGCGTGGCTGCTCCAGGGTGACTGACCCTTCTGGCCAGTGAGAGAAGTCCCTGATCTCCCTGTGCAGTACGGGGAGGGGGACGATCTCACCTCATGGTGCAGGGCAGGCCTCTGGACTTCTGCTTTCACTGCTCAGGGGGACAGACTTGGGACTCTCTCGCTGGCAAGAGATGACAACCTCCTGACAGGCCTAGCTTCCCCAGCAGCACAGGTGCTGGAACTAGGGGTGCTGGGAGGCTGCTGCACCCCCTGGCTTGATGGGCTTTCCATCATATGCAGGGTTTACAATTTGAGTCAATGGCTCTTGGCACCCCCACTATATACCCTGCTCCAGCACCCCTGCACAGCAGGCAAGTAGCCAGTCAGGCAGACCGGGACAGGCTGCGAGGAGCCCTCCCTCAGGAAATGCTGCGATGTTCCTCTCCGCGCCGAAAACTCTGGCACTGCCACCGCCTCCCTTCCCCACACATAGGCCCATCAGTCTCCTGGCTGCTGCTCTGGTCCCAGCCGCCCCTAGTAGGGAGAGCACCCCTGGCACTCCATTGCCCTGGCGTAGAAGATGGAGCAGCCCTGGGGTGAGTGATGGGAGGTATCAGAATGAGGGAACTGACGAGGCGGTGGGAAGCTGATGGGGAGGCTGCACCTCCCTGTAGCCACAGTCCTGCCCGCAAAGATAGAGATGACAGAGGTGTCTGGGGCAGAGGTGCCAACTTCCCAAGTTCCTGGGGGTGCTCGACCCCCCACCTCACCCCTTCTCCCAAGCTCTCACCCCACCCCACTTCTTCCTGCCCCCGTGCCATGGGAGTTCATCATGACAGTAGCACTAGAGATCCCCACCATGGTTAGGGTCCCCTTGTGTTAAGCACTGTACAGACGTAGTCTGAGATTATTCCTGCCCCAAAGAGCTTTCAGTCTAACAGAGCAAAGGTGGGAGGGGAAACTGAGGTGCAGAAAGGGGAGTCCCTACCCACTGGACCCTCCGGGGGATTTAAGGGGACCTGGAGTAACGAGTGGTTGGGGGCCTGAGGCAGCAGGAGTGCTCTCTGTCTGTATTACCAAGCTATCACCTGGTAGGCTAAGAAGATCTGACCATCATGGGAGTGGGGGGAGGTGGGGGGAACAAAGAACAAAGCCAGTGAATTCATGGGAATAGTTCTCAAGGGTGTCAGTGCTCTGTTTATCATCTACGCCTGAAAGTGTCTGGTTCCTTTTCCCCAGAGATTTCTTACCTCTACAGCAAGTCATCAGTTTCCTGGGGAAAGCCCCAGCTGGTGCTCCGCTCTCCTCAAACACAGTGTCTGCCCCACAGGTGTTTGGTTCTGTACAAGCTGTGTCTGGCCTAGGTACGGCTTCAGGCTTCCAGAGCAGGAGTTTTCAACTGTTTTTCATTTGCAGACCTCTTGGAAAATTTCAAATGGAGGTGCAGACCCCTTTGGAAATCTATTGTCTGTACATAGAGTTGAATTCTGTTCGATCTAATTATTTTGCAGACCCCTTAGATATAGTCCGTGGACCTCAGGTTGAGAACCATTGTTCCAGAGCACTGTCGTGTCGTTCTCTCTCCTCCCTTGCAATGAGCTGGGGCTGCCCCACCACGCCAGAGGGGGCCCCATGAAGTTAAGATATATCATAGCTCCAGAGTGTCTGTGGGTAAATGTCATGCGAGTATGACAGTAATTTCATCCCTACAAGTGGAAATAAATCACACTAAAGCAGAGGTGTTCAAACTGTGGGGCCTGCAGATAGGGTTCCCACCTGGCCAGGATTTGATCGGCCTCGCTGGGTTTTTTTATGGATTTGCCAGTTGCCAGAAAAACAATTTAATCTCCTGGATTTTTTACATGGGTCTAAAGATTTGCATTATTCTCCCAATGCACTGGGATGGTGAATGGTGAAAGTTTCTGTGTCCAGCTGTGTCCCCCCTACCACAGGCTGAGTGACAACAGATCAAAACTATTGAAAATACAGCAGCTGTCCGCCCCCACCACACTAGTGCGGGCCTGTGAGAGCGGCTTGAGTCACGGGAGAGTGAGGAGCCAGATGATGTTATCAACCTTGTCTGCCTGTGTGCTCTCTCCAGGTCCTTGGGTCCCAGCAAGTCTAACACCAGCTGTGGGTCTGCTTCTCCAGGCCCAGACCCCTCCCATTCCCAGCAGCCTCTGAGAGGACTGCGTAACTGGAGTGCCCCATGTGAGGGGTCACTGCCGCAGCCTGGCTCTCCTGCAGTGCGGCCACTGGAGGTCATGCTGTGGGCACTGCCCTGGGTGCTGCTGGGTGCTAGAGGAAATCCAGTTGGTGCTGCTGACCTGTGCTCTCCCCATCACTCTCGCTGCTGCTTTGCTCCTGCTTTTCCTTCACCCGGGCTTTTTTGAGTTCAGCCTGCAGTAGTGATGTGATCACAGTTGATGAGAGCTGTGTTGTTCACCAGGCGTCTGCACGTGTTTGGAAGCTGCACATATTTGATGCTGATTTGGAGTTTGAGCAAATGTTGTTAGAAAAGGCCACAGAGGGTAAGACCCATTTCTCTCTCCTGGGTCCCTGATTGGCTAAGGTCTTCCCAATTAGTCTAGACAAGGTGTTTCCGTTGGCTTCCCAGAGAAAGGTTCTGTTTCAGCTGAGCTCTCTGATCCAGATGGCAAATCAGAGCAAACAAACATTTTCTCCCAGCCCCTGCCCCTGTCTTCCTTCCATCAGCTGGCTGCCAGCTGCACTCCAGCAGACATACAGCCTGGTTACAGCTTGTCCAGGAAAAGGTATCTGGCTCCAAGCAGTCAGGCAGGAAGTGTCCCAGTGCCTCGAGGAAGAAGAATGATCTCTAGCTGGGACTCAGGGCTGAAGCTGGACTTCCTACCCTGCCATGATGCAAAGCCTATGGCTGCCTCTGACCCTGGGCAAGTCACCTCAACTTCCTGAACCTCTGCAGCCGCTCGAGTGAGGTAGAGGGCAACATGTGGCAAGGGGACGTTCAGGAAAGTCTGTAAAGTGCTTTGAGATTTTTGGATGGCAGCTTCTGTAGACCCATAATGATTAGGGTTCTGCACTAGCTGGGCATACCCCTCACCCCTCTTTTGGGACCACTGTCTTTCCCGACACCACAGCGCTGTCTGCACCCTTCCCTGCCCTCTCTGTTGTCCGTAGGTGTCTCCCCATCTCTGTGGTCGTCACTCAGAAACTTCCTCAGACTCCAGTTTCTCTCTCTATACAACTCGGTATCCCCTGCAGCACCAGACTTTAGAGTACACGGTGCCCTGTTAATCTGCAGGGTAAGACTTGCCCTCCTGGTGCCATTTCCCTTGATGGTGCACATCTTCTCCTCACATTCTGTGGCTTCTCTCCCTCTCTCTGCAATACTTCTACCCATGCCCTCTGATTTGCCGTAACTACCTCTGCCCTCCTCTCTCACAGTTATTTTGAGACGTGTGCCTGTGAGTGTATGTGGTTGCTCTTTCCTGCTCAGACCCAGATTAGTCTTTGGCCTTGGATTAGACAGTCCAAGTCCCTGTGAATTGGTTTCCTGAGATTTTTGGTCTCAAGTGGCGGAAATCTCATGAAATCAGTGATTCTCACCAGACTTCTCCTGACTTGGCACTAAATCCAGATTGGATGTGGAAAACTCAAACTCAGAACCACAGGGGTTGGTTTGGATTTGGGCTTTCTAGTCTGAACCATCAACAACCACCACTCCAGAAACCTGGGGAGGGAGCGTGGAGTTCCAGTAGAGACCTGTCTTTACTCCTATGTAAGCCACGGTAATATTTTCCAGTGTGACCAGTGGTCGCAGTGAGCCTGCAATCCCCTGACTATGTGTGAATAGAACTGGGATATTGGGTTACCCAAACCCTTTTGAACTTGAGGCCTCTCCTTCCCTAGGTTGCACATGAGCGGAAGTCTCTTGGAGAGATGCTGTGGTGCTATGTTTCCAAGGTCAGTGGAGGGGCAGGACCTGCCTCTGGAACTTGCTTCCTGACTGCCCTTCAGATCACAGCTCGAGCCAGCTCCAGATCAGGCTGCTAGGCTTTGGCTAAATGTTTTTGTCTGCTTTTCTATTGTGCATTTGCTGTGGTCTGTCCTGGTCTAGGTAGCTGGATGCCTTCAGCCAGGCATGTTTCTATGAAGGGCGGGACATGTGTGAGCTCCGAGCACTGTGTGTTTTTGATAAATGTTGTTCAGTTTGTAGGTCCTGTTGTTATAGAGAGGCCAGTAAATATATACAGGAGTACTTGTGGCACCTTAGAGATTAACACATTTATTTGAGCATAAGCTTTCGTGGGCTACAGCCCACTTCTTCGGATGCATGGAATGGAACAAAAGCTTATGCTGAAATAAATGTGTTAGTCTCTAAGGTGCCACAAGTACTTCTGTTCTTTTTGCGGATACAGACTAACATGGCTGCTGCTCTGAAACCAGTAAATATATAAAATACCTGGGCCTAAGAAGTCAGGCAATTCACTTCTGACCCAGGCAGTTGAAGGAGCCCATTTAGAATAAATATGAGATGGATTTGCAGAGCTCTGGAGTGTGGGCTACATTCTGCTCGCCTGTGACTTCCTAATTCTGGTTAGAGTTTCTTTGCTCACTGCTCTAGGATCTGTAACTCATCCTCTGGGTGAAGCTAGTCAGAGGGCAGAACACACTCCATGCAGAGGGTCAGCAGCAGAACTAATCACCGTATACGTCCTTCTGCCAGTCTGCTGCCCTGCAGAGAATTTCACCTAGAATTCTTTGGAAGTGAATCTGTGCACCAAGTAAATCTGACTCAGTGATCGCTAAACAGGAGCCAGCAGCCGGAATGCTATTGACATCACTTTATATTTATAGGAAAAGTCTGGGTCCCCAAGGAGAAGCCAATTGATCCTGTTTTGGAAAGAGTAACCCTGGAGCCAGAGCTGGAGGAAGCCCTGGCTAATGCATCTGATGCAGAACTCTGCGACATCGCTGGTAAGATCCAGTTCCAGTTGGGAGAGTCTTACAGACTTGTTTACTATTATTCCTCCTTATCTGTGGTGTGAAACAGGTTACTGCCTTCCTCACAAATGCTGCTTTCTGCTTTTTATTTTAATGTTGTTGCTTAAGATTTGGTTACAAAGTCTACCCTGCACAGGTAAAGGGTTTGGTAGGATTTACTTAGTGACTACAAAGGAGTTATAGAATAAAGTCTGCCCATCTGTCTTTTCCCAACCAGAGGCCAGACTGATCTGGAGTGGGGAGGGTGTTAAAGTATCTACTCAAAAAAAGAGGAAATATTTTCTGTTTTTTCTTCTCTTTCTTTCTGAGTCTCTGCATTTATTCCCAGTACACACAGCTTCTGCACATGAATGCAGATCCCATGCGAGTGTGTCCTTTAAACGAAGCACATAGAACCTGAGGTTTGTAACCTGTCCTTTAAATCGGCTTCGGTACCCAATGACTGGAAGTTAGCTAATGTAACAACAGTGTTTAAAAAGGGCTCTAGAGGTGATCCCGGCAATTACAGACCGGTAAGTCTAACGTCTGTACCAGGCAAATTAATCGAAACAATAGTTAAGAATAAAATTGTCAGACACATAGAAAAACGTAAACTGTTGAGCGATAGTCAACATGGTTTCTGTAAAGGGAAGTCGTGTCTTACTAATCTATTAGAGCTCTTTGAAGGAATCAACAAACATGTGGACAAGGGGGATCCAGTGGACATAGTGTACTTAGATTTCCAGAAAGCCTTTGACAAGGTCCCTCACCAAAGGCTCTTATGTAAATTAAGCTATCATGAGATGAGAGGGAAGATCCTTTCATGGATTGAGAACTGGTTAAAAGACAGGGAACAAAGGGTAGGAATTAATGGTAAATTCTCAGAATGGAGAGGGGTAACTAGTGGTGTTCCCCAAGGGTCAGTCCTAGGACCAATCCTATTCAATTTATTCATAAATGATCTGGAGAAAGGGGTAAAGAATGAGGTGGCAAAGTTTGCAGATGATACTAAACTACTCGAGATAGTTAAGACCAAAGCAGACTGTGAAGAACTTCAAAAAGATCTCACAAAACTAAGTGATTGGGCAACAAAATGGCAAATGAAATTTAATGTGGATAAATGTAAAGTAATGCACATTGGAAAAAATAACCCCAACTATACACATAATATGCTGGGGGCTAATTTAGCTACAACGAGTCAGGAAAAAGATCTTGGCATCATCGTGGATAGTTCTCTGAAGATGTCCACGCAGTGTGCAGAGGCAGTCAAAAAAGCAAACAGGATGTTAGGAATCATTAAAAAGGGGATAGAGAATAAGACTGAGAATATATTATTGCCCTTATATAAATCCATGGTACGCCCACATCTCGAATATTGTGTACAGATGTGGTCTCCTCACCTCAGAAAAGGTATTCTAGCACTAGAAAAGGTTCAGAAAAGGGCAACTAAAATGATTAGGGGTTTGGAGAGGGTCCCATATGAGGAGAGATTAAAGAGGCTAGGCCTCTTCAGCTTGGAAAAGAGGAGACTAAGGGGGGGATATGATAGAGGTATATGAAATCATGAGTGATGTGGAGAAAGTGGATAAGGAAAAGTTATTTACTTATTCCCATAATACAAGAACTAGGGGTCACTAAATGAAATTAATAGGTAGCAGGTTTAAAACAAATAAAAGGAAGTTCTTCTTCACACAGTGCACAGTCAACTTGTGGAACTCCTTACCTGCAGAGGTTGTGAATGCTGGGACTATAACAATGTTTCCCTAGCCTCTGTTCATCAGAGGATGGAGATGGATGGCAGGAGAGAGATCACTTGATCATTGCCTGTTAGGTTCACTCCCTCTGGGGCACCTGGCATTGGCACTGTTGGTAGACAGATACTGGGCTAGATGGACCTTTGGTCTGACCCAGTACGGCCGTTCTTATGTTCTTATGTAACTTAGTCTGACTTTTCCATTATGGGTTTGGTTTGTTTGGGCAACCTATCTCAGCGCTGGTGGATTAAAGCTGTAGCAGGGAGGGGGCCAGTTTCTAAAGGGACCTTTTCTCAGTATCGGAAAGGTTTTGTTTCATTGCAGTTCTTTCTGATAGTCGAATTTTGCTATGTTAGCTTCAGAAGAGGGTGAATCTGAATGTAGGCGTGCTCCCCTGTATCTAGCACACGAGGATTCGCTCGGGAATGTCAGGAAGATCAAAAGGTGACTTTATTACAGTGTGTGTACCAGATACTAAAGGGCTATTTAATTTAGCAAAGAAAGGCATGACAACTACCCATGGCTGAAAGTTAAAGCAAGACAAATTCAAATTAGAAATAAGGCACAAATTTGTAACAGTAGAATGATCTCCTTTCATATGCATCGCAAGTCGATCTCTATTTGTTTGGCCATCTAATGGCTGCATCATCAAGGGTAGTCAGGAGTTACAGCCCACTCTCCAGTCTTCTGACTGAGTTCTCCTCCACCATGTTAACCGTCTTCATTGCTGCCCCACAGTCACACTGTGAAGATGGGGCTAACCCAAGTTTCTGCATGGTGGCAACCACTTTGGCCGTTCTAGTCACCAGCCAGGTAAGCCTAGTTCAGGATCTGTGTCCCAGGTTGCAACACCTGGATGAAAGTCAGGGCTTCTGAAATTTGTTGGCATGCCTGTGTCTCTAGCCCAAAGTTGCTGCCACACTACAAGGACATAGCGGTCAGCCCTGGTATGCTGTTGTTCATCCGAGACTGGCACTGGGTCAGCAGTGCTGTGGTGGTGCATGAACTACCCACAAAAGGATCTTGTGAAGTCAGTCATGGCAAGTCAGCAGCAACTGCAGGTGTGGGTGTTTTCTTCTAGAGGTGGGTGAATCTTTTGGGAAGTGCGCATTGCTCATTTGCTCCTATTGGAACCATTGTCAGCCTTGTGTGCAACAGGCTGCACATTATTCTAAGTACCACCGCCAGGACTGAGGTTCATAGAACATTTGCCTCTACTCCCCAGGAGGATCTTGCTAGCTTCTGTATCATAGCAGTGCTGGAGATGACCATTTTCTTTAAGTGCTCTAGGGGTCACTTTGTTAGAATGTGGCCCAGTTTGATTCCTAAGGAAATGACAGCTGGCTGGAAAGGGAGAGGATGATCCTCAACACAGATTGTAAGGGGTTGATCGGTCAGGGGATCCTTCAGCTGGAAGGTTATGGCCACTGTCTTAGATGCACTTACCTTTGTCAGTGGAGACTTACATTATGTGTCCACAGCATTCATGTCCTGGCTGAGTGACCCTTTGCTATCATGTACATCATCACCCACAGCAGCAAGACAGATGTCATCTGCACATGTGTAGTTATCGGCCTTTCTTGTGGGTAGGTCATAAGTGGGTATGTTGAAGAGGAGAGCAGCTAGAACGGATCCTTGTGGGAGTCTATTACAGAGCTGTCTAAGCCAGCTGACTTTGTCTCCAGCTCATAGGTGCCGACTTCCTCTCTACCTGGGGAGTGCTCGATGCCCCCTCCACAGCTTTTCCATAGCGGGCAGGAGGCGCTGGGAGGGAGGGGGAGTAGTTGATCGGTGGGGCCACCAGCAGGCAGGAGGCACTGGGGGAAGGGGGGAGCTTGGCTGCCAGTGGGTGCTAAGCACCCGCTAATTTCTTTCCATGGGTGATCGAGCCTTGGAGCACCCACTAAGTCAGCCCCTTTGCTCCAGCTGGCAAGATGAAGCTCTGTTTTGTTATCATTTCCATGATAAACCACATCATGGGCTTACAGGGAACAGTCTGCAACAATTTAGTGGTCAGCCCCACATGCTAGACGGTATCATCTGCAGCTGACAGATCCTCCAGAACAGTACCAGCTTTCTTGCTCTTCTCAAAGGCATCTTCAGTGTCTTCTACTAAGTGAGTTACTTCGTTTAGGTATAGCATCCTCGTCTGAAGCCAGCCAGAACAAAGGGACAAGCACTGAGGATGGTGCCCAGGGGAGTGATGGGTTCTCCATTTCTTGGTCATGAGATCATGGCTGGATGCCTTTCTGGAAGATCTGCTTCCCCCTTCTCACCATGCACCATACCTTGGCTGGTGTCGGTGCAGCGCACTAGCCAATGCTGCTGTGCTTCCAGCTGAAGAGCACAGATGTGCTAGAAGTGGCAGGATTTCTTTTGGAATTTATCAGCAGTAGAGCCTTTGGTTTTGCTCAGAGGGCACAAGGGGAGACCAGAGACCAGCAGAGACCAGCCACGAGTCCCCAGTGCCCACCCAACAGCTCTTCTGCAGCCAGGGGCGGCTCTAGGCATTTCGCCACCCCAAGCATGGCAGGCAGGCTGTGTTCGGCAGCTTGCCTGCGGAAGGTCCACCGAAGCCGCGGGACCAGCGGACCTCCCACAGGCAAGCCGCCGAAGGCAGCGTGCCTGCCGCCCCCGCGGCGCCGGCAGAGCGCCCCCCGCAGCTTGCTGCCCCAAGCACGCGCTTGGCGTGCTGGGGCCTGGAGCCGCCCCTGTCTGCAGCCCTGCTTGCGGGTGGAGAGTGAGTGCTGAGCTGCAGCTGACCCCATCTGGCAGGTGGTTCCTTGGGGACATGACCAGGTGGCATAGTGTAAATCAGCCCCCAGGCTCCCCCAGATTGTGCCAGGGATGGCCGAGATCTGGCTAGAGAAACGGGAAACAAGCATCAAGGTCCCAGAGAGGCTGCTATAGTGGAATGCTAAACTGTGTTATACATTCAGCCACTAGGTGGCACTGTGTGCAACGGATCTTATTTAAGCTAACCTCGGTCACACCTGTCTCAGTCCTCAAAGGCACAACGCCTTCAAAGGAGAGCCCCAAAGGGGGCTTAAATTCATAACTCTGCTGGACACTGAAATCACAGTCTTCATAAAGATGCTGGATTTGTGGCTTATTACCACAATCTGTAACCCTTTTTGTCCTATGACTGCAGGGGTGTTAACGGGCCACTCTACCGTGAATGGTCCCTTAGAATTTCTGTTCCACCTGGTATTTAGCTGCGATGCTCCGTGTATGTTTCCCAGGCCTAAAGAAGAGCTCTGTGTAACTCGAAAGCTTGGCTCTTTCCCCCACAGAAGTTGGTCCAATAAAAGATGTTACCTCCTCTGCCTCATCTCTCTAGTGTGCTGGGATCAACTTGGCTACAAAGATACTGCAAGCAACAATGGAAGTTATTTGGTGATTGTCTTTTAAAACAACACCCCTGACTATACAGCCTAGGGAATGCCACAGCACATTAGGGTCACGTCTGCTTGAGGCGCTATTAGATCTTTGTGGTGGATGACAGTAAATTCAGTGTCTATTTTAATTTCTCCATGACCATCATATTTGAGATAATTAATATAAATATTTATGGGACACCTTTTTTCTTAACCATAGAAATGAAGAATTGAAAAGACTAACTGACATTTTTAGTAGTTTTAGTGGGCATCCTTCAGTCTGAAGAGACCATGGGTATGTGCCCCTGAGAGATAAAGAAATTACTCTGTTGGTTTTGTGGCAGCCACAGCCATGGCTGAAGAGACCCACTCAAGAAAGACAATCTCTCTCTGCCGCATCTGTCACATTTAAAGGTGGTGTTTCAACCCTTTGGACTCTGCCTTCTTCAAGCTCTCTTCTCCTCTGCTAAGCTGGACGGCTTCCTCTCATAACTCTGGAGACGGATGTTAAGCTCTTGTTTCCAAAGGCTGCAGTCTTGAGTGTGATCTTCCCAATTTTCCACATCCATGTCCATTTCTTTGAGGTCTCACTCGCACACATCCTTGAAATGCAATGTTGGGCGTCCTTTGGGTCTTTTTCCAGATGCCAGTTCACCATAGAAGGTGTCCTTGGGATGCACCCATCACTCACGCAGCACACATACGCAAGCCAGCGGAGGCGTCTCTGTTGGAGAAGTGTTTGCATGCTGGGTATTGCTGGCCCGTTTGAGCACCTCAGTGTCGGTGACTCTGTCCCTCCCGGTGATTCCAAGGATTCGATGAATGCACATGAAAGCTGTTGAGCCCTTCTCCTGATGAGAGTATAAGGTCCCTGTCTTGCTCCCATACAAAAGTGTGCTGATAACACCTGCGCAGATCTCTGTATGGTCTGTCAGTTTGTTGTTTTGCCAGACCCTCTTACTGAGTCTAGACATTGTTGTGGTGGCTCTTCCAATCCGGATGTTGAGTTCTGTTTCACATGAAAGGTTGACTGCAATAGTGGACCCCTGGTATGTGAACTTGTTCACCACTTCAAGTTCATAGTTGTTGATCTTGATGGAGTGTGCTTCCTGAGCTCCTTGGAATGTTAGGTTCGTGTTTTTTAGGCTTATAGTAAGGCCGAAGTCTTGGTAGGCTTTGGGAAAACAGTCCATGAGGTTTTGGAGGTGGGCTTCTGTGTGGGGTGCCACTGCTGCATCGTCAGCAAAGAGAAGGTGTTGGATGAGGGCCTCCTGAGTCTTGGTTTTTGATCCGAGCCTTGCAAAATTGAACAGCTTCCCATCAGATCTTGTGTGCAAGTAGATTCCCTCTGTTGAGGAACCAAAAGCTTGTTTCAGTATCAGGGAGAAGACCCCAAACAGACTTGGGGCAAGTACACAACCTTTCTTAACTCTGCTATGATTCTGGAAAGCCTCAGACACTGAGCGGTACATGTACTGGACTGTGCTGTACACGTTTTCATGGAAGGATTGGATCACGCTTAAGAGCTTGGGGGGACATCCAGTCTTTTCTGGAAGCACGAATAGTCCTCTTCTACTGACAAGGTCAAAAGCCTTTGTGAGATTGGCGAAGGCTGCGTAGAGGGGCTTCTTCTGATCTCTGCATTTCTCTTGTAGTTATCTCAGTGAGAAGGTCATGTCAATAGGAGACCTTTCAGCTCTGAAGCCACACTGTGATTTATCATAGATTCTGTCTACAAGGATCTGAATTCTGTTCAGGACAACTTGGACAAAGGCTTTTCCCATAATACTAAGAAGGGAAATGCCACGGTAGTTGTTACAGTCGCTCCTGTCACCCTTGTTTTTACTGAGAGTGGTGATGTTGGTGTCTTTCATTTCTTGTGGTACTTCGCCTTCTTTCCAGCACAGGCAGAGCAACTCATGAAGGTGTTGCAGTGGGATAGGTTTTCTGCACTTTCTGACCTCTGACAGTATGCAGTCTTTTCCAGGGCCATCTATGGCAAGGCTAAGCTCCTCAACTGTTGGTTCATTGTCGAGTTGGTTCATAACAGGTAGACTTTCAATGGCATTGTTGGCTGCGTCCAGAACAATATTTTCACAAGAGTAAAGCTCAGAGTAGTGTTCTACCCAGCGATCCATCTGCTTGGTGCAGTCATTGATTGTTTCCCCTGATGTTGATTTCAATGGGGCTGTCTTCTTTAAAGTTGGACCCAAGGCTTTCTTGATCCCATCATACATGTTTCTGATGTTGCTTGCATCAGCTGCTACTTAGATGCTTTTGCATAAGTGCAGCCAATCGTCATTGGCACAACATCAACAGTTTTGTTATACCTTGGTTCTTGCTGCTCTCAACACATAAGATGTTTTATTTGGGCCTATCTTGTAGTTGGTTTGGGCTGCGCATTTGGCCTCTATGACTGGTATCAATTCACTGGAATATGCATCAAACCAGTTGTTAGTCTTGCTTTCCTTCTCCCCAGACTCTGACAGAGCTGCATCGTAGATTGTTTTCTTCAGTTGCTCCCATGTCAGATGGATGATTTTGGCACAATCACTGGAGTCAAGGACTTGTTGTAGTATGTTCTTGTGCTGTTGTGACTTTTCTTGGTTCGCTAAGGCCGTGGTTTTCAAACTTTTTTTTCTGGCATCCCAGCTGAAGAAAATTGTTGATGCCTACAACCCAATGGAGCTGGGAGTGAGGGGTTTGGGGTGTGGGAGGGGTTTAGGGCTGGGGCAGGGGGTTGGGGTTTGGGAGAGGGTCAGGGCTCTGCGCTGGGGGTGCAGGCACTGGGGTGGGGCTGGGGATAAAGAGTTTAGGGTTCAGGAAAGGGCTCCGAGTTTGGGGGGGCTCAGGGCTGGAGCAGGGGATTGGGACACAGGCTTGGGGTGCAGGCTTGCCGCCAGTGGCTCCCGGTCAGCGACGCACCTGGGGTGCAGAGGCAGGCTTCCCACCTGCCCTGGCACTGCGGACCGTGCTGTGCTTGAAGTGACCAGCAGCAGGTCCGGCTCCTAGGCAGAGGCACGCACGCGGCTCCACGCAGCTCTCGCCACCAGGCACCGCCCCCCCAGCTCCCATTGGCCGGTTCCTGGCCAATGAGATCACGGAGCTAATGCTCAGGGTGGGGGCAGCGCGTGGAGCCCCATGCCCCACACCCCCACCTAGCAGCTGGACCTGCTGCTGGCCGCTTCCAGGGTGCAGTGTGGTGTCGGAACAGGTAGAGACTAGTCTGCGTTAGCTGGGCTGCACCGAAGACGAGACTTTTAACATCCCATCAGCGGTGCTGACCAGAGCCGCTGTGACCCAGTGCCTTCCATTCCACGACCCAGTTCTGTCCTGACCCATGGTTTGAAAACCACTGTGCTAAAGTACTGATGTTAATACGAGGACGTGCTTTTATTGCAGATCTGTTTATTTTCTTTGGTTTAAGTCTGACCTTGCTGCATACCAGAGAGTGGCCTGTGTCTCAGTGAGCACTTTGATAACTGCGGGTAATGAGGATGCTGTTAAGGTTGGTACGCCTTGTGATGATAAAATCCAGTTGGTGCCAATGGCCAGATCTGGGATGTTTCCAAGACACTTTGTGTTGCGGCTTTGTCTGGAAGAATGAGTTTGTTACACAGAGGTCATAATAGGAGCAAACTTTTAGCAGTCCCCATTCTTTTATCAGGTCCATATTGACCAAGACCATGCTTCATGATCAGCTCCCACTCTTGCATTGAAGTCCCCTAGCAGGAAAACATATTTGTGCTTTGGAAGCCTGCTGATGGTGGTGTTCAACTGGTTGTACAACTGGTCCTTGATGTCAGAAGACAAGAAGAGTGTTGGGGAAAACACACTCACAGGGTTGACTGGGCCCTCAGATGAGAACAACCGTAGTACCAAAATTCTCTCTGATTCAGTTGTAGGTGACTCAGTCATCCCCAGAAGTGAGTTCTTGATGGCAAATCCCACTCTGTGCTCTTGTGTTTCTTCAGTGCTTTTCTCCTGCCAGAAAAATGTGTAGACTTTCCCTGAGTGATCCACTTGATGCTAGCCATGTTTCTTGGAAGATTACGATATCCACATTGAGTCATTTCAGCTTATCATTGATCATGGCAGTTTTATGTACATTGCTCATTTGCTGAAGGTCCTCAGATAATCCAGTTGTCAGGGTGCAAACATTCCAGCACCCTATCTTTAAGGAATTTTTCTTTCTTTTACTTGATTTGCCTGGTGCATTGGTCACAGTCCACTTCTCAAGTTATGAAACTCTAAACTCCAAGCACCCATTGAAGCAGGCAGACTGTGGTGGGACAACACTCTATCGTCTGGGGCTGCCCAGTTTTATGGTAGGTGGTGGCTGTCCAGCGAGATACGATGATCTCTCCTACTGTCAGAGACAGCCCTTGGTGCTCAACTCTACGCCGATGGAGTAGGAGCTTAGAACCAGTGACTGCTGCCTCCCATGTTGTGTTGGGGCTTGAGGTGAAGATGGAGAACCTCTCCAGGGTGCAAGCCTGGGTAGATGATGTGGAGGCCCTGAATTGCTCATGCATCAGGACCCCCATCTCAGCATCACCGGTAAAACCCAGAGGAGAGGAAGAGCCAATATGTCGGTACCCGATCTGCTGCAGGAGTTGCCAGAAAGATACTGAGATGTTAGGACCTGGCCACCTTTGGGGCTCCACTCCAGATTTTCTGTCTGAGTTTACTCTCATAGCCTTACATTCTCCCGAATTCACCCACAAGGCAGTGAGGCTTTTCTGTCAGGGGTTGCTACCTTAGCCTTGTGCCCTCCCGGGCTACTCACAAGGCAGTGGGTTTGATGAGCCGCAGGTAGTACTGTCTGCTCTCATTGCGGTAACAGGCATAGCCTGACCTGACATCAAACTGACATTAATTCAAAATTAACAATAAAATCATCCTAGAAGTAAATTAACCCTTTCCATTCCCTCCCCTCTACTACTTCTTCTGCACCCCATGCCCTGGAAGAACTTCTCTGCAGGCCTGTGTGTGCTTGTCTTCCTGCTGCCCAACACAGGAGCAGACAAGCAGAAGACAAGGAAATGGGTACTCGTGTGGGAACTGTGGTGCTCTTTTTCATGTGTCCCTGTACAATATGAGCCAGACATTGAGACGAGGGGCCTCCCTGTCTGCAGGTACTAATTGTGGGCATAAATAATCACAGGTGTAATCCCACATCTATAGCTATTTGCACCTGCAGCACAGGTGTCTTGGATGACTGAGAGTCTGATTTGTGGGTTGAAGCAGGAATTTACATGTCTGAGGGAACTAGATAGTGGGTGCCAGTAATTGTAGGTGTGCAATTATTTGTCCCAGCAGCTTTTCACCTGGTAGGTCCCCAGCAAGAACCACCCTTCTCATGACAGTCCCAGCACTCTGCAGCCAATATTCCACATGGGCAGGGAAGTTCTGGCAATTTCTGCTTCTAGTGCCAGCCAGATCCTGGAAAAACAGTTTGTGGAAAAACTAAGAGAAAACAGCTGTTGGGATCTTGAAGAAGGTCTGTTCTGTGTGAAGCTTAGAGGAATTTTTGTGTGAAGCTTAGAGGAATTTTTGTTCTTAGTTTATTTGATATGATTTTCCCATCCCTAATAAACATACATTTACACATCTGTTTATACAAACATGCACACGTGTAACATTCTACATTGAACCACATGAGAATGGAAAATTCGTTGCTTCAGGGCTTTTTCCAAAATGAATTTTCTGAGAGCAGCAGGATTTCTTTTTTAAAATGTTATGTTTGGTCTGTGGGCTTTGTGCTGCCTACTCTGGTAGGTGCTGGACTGCTGAAGTTATGAAACAGACACAGACTGAGGCTGCCTCTACACTTAAGCTGCTACAATGGCGCAGTTGCAACGTCAGTGCAGCCACTAGCTGCGGCAACGGGCAGGGATCTGCCGACACTGTAGGTGATCCATCTCCACGAGAGGAGTAGCTAGATCAATGGAAGAATTCTTCCATCAGCTTAGCACTGTCTTACCCCAGGGGTAGGTCAGCTTAACTGCCTCACGCAGGGGTGTGGATTTTCACACCCCAGAGCAACAAAGCTTGGTCAGCTTAACTTAGTTTTTAGTGTAGACCGGGCCTCTGTGTGTGTGTGTGTGTGTGTGTGTGTTGGTTTAGAAAATCAGAGATTGAAATGCGTTAGTTATCTGACACTTGGGTTCTGCGTTCTTGCAGCATTTTAATCCTGTTTATACTACTCATGTTTCTGTCTTTGCAAAGCTCAAGTTAAAGCTGCCTTTCGTTTGTGTTGGATATAAACAGAAAGCCTGTTGCCAAAGCACTTATGTGTGGGATCTATACACTGTTCCGGAGTTTTCTGGATGAGAATGTCTCATTCTGCTGCTGAGTGTCCCGGGCACAATGCTGATGCTACTGTCTTATACAAGTGTGGAGTGCCCCTCCCCCCAGGCGAGTGGCGGGTGGAAGGCACATGGTACACTGCAGGATCAGGCGTGAGATTAGTAACTACTAATGGTTGTTTCTATGTTTTGTGATATTTATTCTTCCTCTCACTTTTTTTTATGTTTGGCTCCAACCCAGACACTCCATTCAGCTTGATGATTGGGAAACTGTTCCCACGTCTGTGCCTCCTCCATTTAATATCTTTTGGTGTTAACGCACAGCCCTGACCCTTGCTGCCTGCAATGCATATACCTTTCCCTGCACAAATCATGCTACCCTTTAATAGAGAGAAAATGGCCATAGCCTCAGTGTGCTGTTGGTACCTGATATCACTCAGCACAGTGGGACTCAAACTGTGGGCTCATGGGTGCCATCTTTCTAGCTTTTCTACATTTGTACAAAAGCAGATTTCTTACTGTGGAGGCCCACATTTTAGGCAGGGCCGGCTCCAGGGGTTTTACTGCTCCAAGCAGCGACAAAAAAAAAAAAGCCGCAATCACGATCAGCGGCAGCTCCACCACGCCGCTTTCTTCTTTGGCGGCAATTCGGCAGCAGGTCCTTCCCTCCCAGAGGGACCGGGGGACCCGCCGCTGAATTGCTGCTGAAGAGCCCGACATGCCGCCCCTTCCCCTTGGCCGCCCCAAGCACCTGCTTGCTGAGCTGTTGCCTGGAGGCGGCCCTGATTTTCAGTCACTTCCGGGATGCTGTGTGCTCCTGAGGCTTTGCCAGAATCCATCTTTTCTCAGCATAAGGGGCTGCAATAACTCGGTTTTGTTTTCCTTTCTTTTTAATGTAGCTATCCTTGGCATGCACACGTTGATGAGTAACCAGCAGTACTATGAGGCACTCGGGAGCACCACTATCGTTAACAAGGAAGGCCTGAACAGTAAGTGTGATTTACAGCTGTTCTGGAGTATTTGGTTGGAAGACTCAAAGCTGCTAGTGGGCTATTGACTGTGATTATTTTTTAATAATATTTTCTAACCTGATTTTTCTCGTTATGTCAAATTCCCCTAAGAAGTATGAACCAACACAGGACCCATTTATATTGCTGAAATTGTAAAAGTGTGAGAGCTGGTGCATCTGGGACGGGTGAAGGGGAAAGCATGTGGCTTTCATTGCTCAATAGTTCCCCCTGATGCTCACCAAATAGAATGGGACTGACAGTGACTGTACAGGAGATGATACATTCGCTCTAGAGCCGGGGTCTCCAACGCGGTGCCCACAGGGGCCTCTTAATGCACCCGCATCCTGGCCCCTGGGAGAGCACCTGCTGAAATGCTGCAGCAGCATTTTGGCGGGGATGCCTCTCGATGACTACGCTTGTCACCGACAAGTGATGTCGTCGAGAGGCGTCGCTCCCAAATTTTGGCAGCGATGCCTCTCGCTGACGCCACTTGCCGTTGACAAGTGATGTCATTGAGAGGCATCACCCTTGAATTTCGGCGGGGACGCCTCTCGCTGATGCCACTCGCTGTCGACAAGTGACATCATCGAGAGGCGTCGCTTCCGAATTTCGGTGGGTACGCCTCTCGATGACACCACTTTTCGACGGCAAGTGATATCATCGAGAGGCGTCGCTGCCGAAATGCTGCTGAAATTCGGAGGCATTTCGGCGGGTGCTCCACCTCTGCAGTGATCCTTCAGCTGACGACCACTGCTCTAGAGCTAGACTTAGAGTCAACACTTTTCTCGCAAGGAATGTCAAACAAGTCCTTGGTTTGGAAGTTTCAGTTTTCCCATTGGAAGTTTTAAAATAAAAGATTTGTTTTGACCTGGAATTTCAATTTAAATGTAATTTCATTTTATTTAAACCAAAAAAACAGAGTGACATTTAAAAAAAATGAAAATGTTTGTTTAGATATTTTCCTGTGGCAAAATGAAATTGTGTTTTTTGGCCGAGAACTTTCTGCATGAAAAATGTGGAACAGCTTTAGTTCTGTGCTTGGAGTCTGAGCCTGTGAGGGCCAGTTCCTGGCATGGGGGTGGAACGGTGGCCCCAGATCTCATTTCAAACAGACAGGCAGCAGAAATTAGCAGAATGCAGGCAGAGCAAATCCTGAAATGGCTGAAGCATCTAGATCGTGACTTGTTTGACTCTTAGTGCATATTGCTTCCTCCTCTCCCCACCCTTATTCTATTGTATCCATTGTGATAGACCCAGGCCAGTTGTGTACAGCAGAGTAGTAGAAGGCAGATATACTGGCCACTGGATAAGCAGTTTTCTGTTCCCTGAGTGACCAGAGCAGGGGCTGCTCCAGGCTAATGAGAACACCTGACTCCAATTAACCTGCTAAGAGTCAGGTGAGGCAGTTAAGCACCTGACTCTAATTAAGGCCCCTCTGATGCTATAAAGGGGCTGACTCCAGTCAGGCCAGGGGGAGCCAGGGGAGAGGAAGTGTGTGTGTGTGAGGAACTGGGATCAAGAAGTGTGCAAGAAGCTGAGAGTGAGAGGCTGTGCTGCTGGAGGACTGAGAAGTACAAGCATTATCAGACATCAGGAGGAAGGTCCTGTGGTGAGGACAAAGAAGGTGTTGGGAGGAGGCCATGGGGAAGTAGGCCAGGGAGTTGTAGCTGTTGCACGGCTGTTCCAGGAGGCACTATAGACAGCTGCAATCCACAGGGCCCTGGGCTGGAACCCGGAGCAGAGGGTGGGCCCGGGTTCCCCCCAAACCTCCCAACTCCTGATCAGACACAGGAGGAATTCACTTGGACTGTGGCTTCTATCAGAGCGGAAGGTCTCTGGGCTGTTTCCCGACCCACAGGGTGAATCTGTGAGGCGAGCAAATCCGCCAATAAGTGCAGGACCCACCAAAGTAGAGGAGGAACTTTGTCACACCATGTACTCTAGTCTACTACAGGGAAACGAGTGGGTCAGAACCTCTGCTGGTGTAAATCAGTGTGGTGCCACTGAAATTCAATGGAGAGATGCTGTCATAACTATAAAGGAAGGGTAACAGCCCCAGTGTACAATACTATAAAATCCCTCCTGGCCAGAGACACCAAAATCCTTTTACCTGTAAAAGGTTAAGAAGCTCAGGTAACCTGGCTGACACCTGACCCAAAGGACCAATAAGGGGACAAGAGACTTTCAAATCTTTGTTTGTGTGCTCTTTGTTTTGGAGGTTGTTTGCTCTTGAGACTAAGAGGGACCGAACATCAATCCATGCTCTCCAAATCTTTCTGAACAAGTCAATTATAAGTTTGAAATATGAGAAACTGCCAGGCAAGGCATGTTAGTTTTATCTTTGTTTTCTCAACTTGTAACTGTTCCTTTTTCTAGAGTGTTTACCTCTGTTTGCTGTAACTTTAAACCTAAGGCTAGAGGGGGTTCCTCTGGGCTCTATGAATCTGATTACCCTGTAAAGTTATTTTCCATCCTGATTTTACAGAGATGATTTTTTTACCTTTCTTTCTTTAATTAAAAGCCTTCTTTTTAAGAACCGGATTGATTTTTTCTTGTTTTAAGATCCAAGGGGGTTGGATCTGCACTCACCAGGAATTGGTGGAGAGAAAAGAGGGGGAATGGTTAATTTCTTCTTGTTTTAAGATCCAAGGGTTTGGATCGGTGTTCACCAGGGAATTGGTGGAGATGTCTCTCAAGGCTACTGGGAGGGAGATAGTCGGGGGGAAGATAGACAGAGTTTCCCAAATAACTCTTAAAGGATTTGGGTGGTGGCAGTAAAACCAAATCTAAGCTGGTAATTAAGCTTAGAGGTTCTCATGCAGGTCCCCACATCTGTACCCTAAAGTTCAGAGTGGGGAAGGAACCTTGACATGTTGAGCAGCGGGGAGGGATTTTAAAGGAACCAAAAGCCAGTAGGATTTTTTTTTCTCCTGTTTAGCTGCTTGGAAAGTAGAGCTGAAGTAGTTGCATATCTTATCTCTTGCCTAAAGGCAGAGCTGTTAAGTTTTTTTAAAAGGGTCTTTGTTAAGAGAAGGTTTCAAGCTGTGAGCAAGCAGCCAGCAAAAGGAATTTACAAGCTGAATTGTTTTTTTTCTTTCTACCTCTCGGGGATAGCTAGTTTAAAAAAAAACAAAAACTGAATGCTGTGAAAGTCTCTGTTAACTAGGCAGCCCTGAGCTGAGTGCATCCCCGTCAGGGCTATCCTTAGGATTTATGGTGCCCTAGGCAAGATTATTAAACTGGTGCCCCTATGCCTGTCTTGCTCTTAGCAACACAAACATAAGCTTACAGTATTGGAAAACTTGCCACAAGTATGTTGTTAAAAACAGTTTAACTTAATTAAGCACACTGTAATGCTGATGGACTAGCACTAAAAAGTAGCACTATAGAAAAAATTCTGATTTGACAGAATGATGCAAATAAATATTTTTTTTAATTTGTCAACATTTTATTGGAAATTTCTTTGAAGAGGTATTGAAACAAGGATTAGTTTTTAATTAAAAGCAATCTTTCTGGCTTTTTTGGCTGCAAAATCAGTAATAATGTCATTGTATGACAAAGACAAAGTGATGTCTTGTTCGATTGCAAGAATAGCAAGATCAGTCAAGCGTTCCTGACTCATTGTAGAGCGGAGATAGTTTTTAATGAGCTTTAGTTTTGAGAAACTCCGTTCTCCTGATGCTCCTGTTACAGGAATTGTCAGTAGAATACGAGTGGCAATGTACACATTAGGATATATGTCAACAAGTTTGCTGGTATGAATAAATTGTACAATGTCCATCATCGATTTTGCATGTGGCAACTCCTCAATTTTTCTTACAGTTCAAGTCCATTTAAATCAAAATGATCACCGTGCTTCAGGAGGCTCTTTAGGTCAGGGGTCCCCAAAACAGTGCCTGCAGGTGCCCCGGCGCCTGCAGGGGCTTCTCAGTGCACCCACGTACTGGCTGGAGGATAAGCATCTGCCGAAATGCTGCCGAAATTCGGCATCATTTCGGCGGATGCTTGTCCGCCACCACGGTCCTTCATCTGGCGCCCGCCAGACGAAAAAGTTTGGGGACCACTGCTCTAGGCTCTTGCACTTTGCCATTAGTTGCTCTTGTTTTCCTATTTCATTGAATTTAGTCCCACTCAGCCCACTGCCAGCTGAGTGAATGGAACCCCAGGCCGACAGCGGGTTGAGTGGCTCAGCCGGGGTCTCAGCCACCGGCCTGCTCAGCCGCTGCCAGCCTGGGGTTCCTTGGGGGTCCCCAAGCCAACAGTGGGTGCTGAGTAACAGGGCTATAGGAAAGTCAGTCAACATTTTTTGTTTGTCTGATGAAAACTGGCCCACTCCCTTCCCCATACCACACTTGTCACAAATAATTGTCAACAACTTAATTTTCTGTTCTTGGCTGAGATATTGATTTTAAAAATATATATATTGAAATTGAATTCAGGATTGTTAGCAAGCATTTCTGGCAAACAAAGTTGTTAAATGACACTTTAAATGGCAACACAGTACTGCTTTCATGCTTGGCTCACCCCCCAGCCTGCTGGTCCAACAGCTGCAGTAGAGGAGGAGATAGGTGGAAAACTGCAGGACCCCAAAATCCACCTCTTGGGGTGCAGAGTGGCAACAGCAGCAGCAGCAAACCCTCAGGTCCGATCACATGCAAATAGGCACCACCGCCAGCCCACCGAACCATGGTGAAGTTAGCACAGCATCTGATCTCAGGGACGGGGCACCCATGGAGCCACAGCAGCTCATCCTGCCCTGTGCAGCTCTCCCCCCCCCCCCCCCCCCCGGATGAGATGGATCACTGCCAGCCCGGGGGAGATACGTGCTCCCCAGTTAGGGTGACCAGATCCAGATGTCCTGATTTTATAGGGCCAGTCCTGATATTTGGGGCTTTGTCTTATATAGGCACCAATTACCCCCACTAGGGTGACCAGACAGCAAGTGTGAAAAATCAGGAAGGGGGTGGGGGGGAATAGGAGCCTATATAAGAAAAAGACCCAAAAATTGGGACTGTCCCTATAAAAGTGGGACATCTGCTCACCCTACCCCAACCCCATATCCTGATTTTTCACACATGCTATCTGGCTATCCCCAGCCCAGTTCTGTGCGACCCTTCCAATCCTGGCTGCCTGCCAAGGAAGTGAATTACTTTCACTGTCATTCCTCAGCAGGCAGCCAGCCAGCCTCCCCTCCCCCCCCAGCACCTCACCAACCCAGCCCTGATGGAGGTGGGAAGAGAGAGGTGCTCTGTGGGGGGAGAGAGAAACAGGGGGGCTGCTCTGTGGGGCAGAGAGGAGAAGAATGGACGTTATGGGGGACAACAAAGGATACTGCCAGAGCCCCTGAGCCTGCCTCACCTCACTCCAGGGGAAAGAGAGTCACACTCACTGGTGATTTCCTTCCCCCACCCCTTCCCAGAGACACTAGCAGCCAATCCCCTCCCTCAGACTGTGCTGCATTCGGCTCTCTCTAGGACCCAGCAGCCCTGCTCTTACATTCTCCACTGCTTCCCGTCTGTTCAGGCTCTCGCAGAGCGGTGCCCCCAGACCTAGTGGTGCCCTAGGCGGCTGCCTATTCTGCCTATGGCTAAGGACGGCCCTGATCCCCGTTTCAGTGAACTGCAGAGGGGGTGTGACCCAACACAAGAAAGAAGGAAAATGACGACCAGTGAAACAGCTATGAAACTAGAGCTGGCCAGAATAGAAGCAGAAGAAAATAAAAAGAAACATGAGAGACTGCTCGAATTAAAAAAACTCGAGAACGAAGCTACTGAAAGAGCTATGGAGGAGAGGGAAAGAGAGAGGGAGCAGAGGGAAAAAGAGAGGAAGCGTAAACTAGAGTGAGCAAGGGCTAGGCAGGATATATCAGCCAACCCTAGCAACCCCTCTCCAGGTACTGCTTCCCATCCCAGAAAATTCCCCACCTACAAGGCAGGTGATGACACCGAGGCCTTCTTAGAAAATTTCGAAAGGGCCTGCCTTGGGTACAGCATCTCTACAGATCAGTACATGATAGAGCTGAGGCCACAGCTCAGTGGACCCTTAGCAGAGGTGGCAGATCAAATGCCTAAAGAACACATGAACAGTTGTAAACTTTTTCAAACCAAGGCCAGAATCAGAATGGGGCTAACACCTGAGCATTCCTTTCAGTGGTTCAGAGCCCTAAGGTGGAAACCAGATGTGTCATTTTCCTGACACGCCTACCACATTGTGAAAAATTGGGATGCCTGGATATGAGGAGCAAGTGTTAAATTTCTGGAAGATCTATCCTTCCTGATGCAAATGGCGCAGTTCTTAGAGGGTGTTCCTGAGGAAACAGAAAGGTACATCCTAGATGGGACGCCCAAAACTGTAACCGAGGCAGGGGAGATTGGAGCCAAATGGGTGGAAGTGGCAGAAAAGAAAAAAACTACTAGCAGTTGGAGCGAATATCAGATGGGGCAAACCGAAACCAAACCCTGTCACAGGGGCAACCCAGGGCCCCACCTACAACCAAAGGAAATACCCAGACACCTTATCATCCCACCACACCAGTCTGCAGCAACCCACCTCGGCCCAGTGACCAGTCAGCTGGGTGATCTTTTAAATGTAATGAGCTGGGGCGTGTGAAGGCCAACTGCCTCAAGAACCTCAACTGACTACAGTTCATTACGCCGGAGTCACACCCAAGGTCCTCAGGCCCAGATGCCTCCCAGGTACCCTCAGAGCGAAGGGAAACTGAGTGTGGGTGGGAAGAAGGTTATCGCATGGAGGGACACAGGGGCACAAGTGTCAGCTATTCACCAATCCTTAGTGGACCCCAGATTCATCAACCCAGAGGCCCAAGTGACAATTCACCCATTCATGTCAAAATCTTTAAACTTGCCTACTGCTGAGTTGCCTATCCAGTACAAGGGCTGGTCAGGAACATGAACTTTTGCAGTTTATGATAATTATCCCATCCCCATGCTGCTGGGGGAAGATTTGGCCAACCATGTGAAGCTAACCAAGAGGGTGGGAATGGTCACCCGCAGCCAGGCTAAGCAAGCTTCCACACCCATCCCTGCTCCTGAGCCATCCACCAGGGCCCCATCCGTGTTACCAGAGACCTAGACAGAGGTGGTAGAACCAGATCCCCTGCCAATGACTGCAACAGCCATAGTGGATCCAGCCCCCGAGACCCAGCCAAAGCCAGTCCCAGAACCGGAACTGGCAAAGCAACCAGCACCAGAACCATTGCCAGCACTGAGTACAGCGCTGGCAAACCCATCTACAACTTCAACACTGGAAGGCACCATCGAGCCTGCACTGGCAGCAGCAGCAGATAACCCTACACAAGAGGCTCACCCAGAGCCTGAAATACCACTTAGTGCACCGGCGGAGAGCAGTTCACCATCAGCTGCATCGCTTCCAGAGGGACGAACGCCAAGTCCACAGTCCAAGGAGGAACTGATGTCTCCAGCATCAAGGGAATAGTTCCAGGCCGAGCAGGAAGCAGATGACAGCCTTCAGAAAGCTTGGGTGGAGGCATGGAGCACCCCACCGCCTCTCAGCTCTTCTAACTGATCCTGACTTTTATACAAGAAAACTCTTTCTGGTGGACACTAGGAAGACTGGCATCCTCGGAGACAGTTGGTAGTTCCAACTAAGTACCGGGTAAAGCTCTTAAGCTTAGCCCATGACCATCCCAGTGGTCATGCTGGGGTGAACAGAACCAAAGATGGATTGGGAAAGTCCTTCCACTGAGAGGGAATGGGCAAGGACGTTTCTAATTATGTCCGGTCTTGTGAGGTGTGCCAAAGAGTGGGAAAACCCCAAGACCAGGTCAAAGCCCCTCTCCAGCCACTCCCCATAATTGAGGTCCCATTTCAGCGAGTAGCTGTGGATATTCTGGGTCCTTTCCCAAAGAAGACACCCAGAGGAAAGCAGTACATACTGACTTCCATGGATTTTGCTACCCGATGGCTGGAAGCAGTAGCTCTAAGCAACACCAGGGCTAAAAGTGTGTGCCAGGTATTGACAGACATTTTTGCCAGGGTAGGTTGACTCTTTGACATCCTTACAGATTCGGGAACTAATTTTCTGGCAGGGACCATGAAAAACCTGTGGGAAGCTCATGCGGTGAACCACTTGGTGGCCACCCCTTACCACCATCAAACCAATGGCCTGGTGGAGAGGTTTAATGGAACTTTGGGGGCCATGGTACGGAAATTCGTGAATGAACACTCCCAGTGATTGAGACCTAGTGTTGCAGCAGTTGCTTTTTGCCTACAGGGCTGTACCACATCCCAGTTTAGGGTTTTCACCATTTGAACTTGTGTATGGCCATGAGGTTAAGGGGCCATTACAGTTGGTGAAGCAGCAATGGGAGGGATTTACGCCTTCTCCAGGAACTAACATTCTGGACTTTGTAAGCAACCTACAAAACACCCTCTGAGACTCTTTAGCCCTTGCTGGAGAAAACCTAAAAGAGGCTCGGGAAGAGCAAAAAGCCTGGTATGATAAACATTCCAGAGAACAGTCCTTCAAAGTAGGGGACCAGGTTATGGTCTTAAAGGTGCTCCAGACCCATAAGATGGAAGCATCATGAGAAGGGCCATTCACGGTCCATGAGCGCCTGGGAGCTGTTAACTATCTCATAGCATTCCCCACCTCAACCCTAAAGCCTAAAGTGTACCACGTTAATTCTCTAAAGCCCTTTTATTCCAGAGGATAAAAGGTTTGTCAGTTTATAGCCCAGGGAGGAGATGACGTTGAGTGGCCTGAAGGTGTCTACTACGAAGGAAAAAGTGACGGTGGCATGGAAGAGGTGAACCTCTCCACAACCCTGGGACGTATGTAGCGACAACAGATCAAGGAGCTGTGCACTAGCTTCATGCCAATGTTCTCAGCCACCCCAGGATGGACTGAACGGGCATACCACTCCATTGACACAGGTAATGCTCACCCAATTAGAACCCCACCCTACTGAGTGTCTCCTCACGTCCAAGCTGCTATAGAATTGGAGATCCAGGACATTCTACAGATGGGTATAATCCACCCCTCTAACAGTGCATTGGCATCTCCAGTGGTTCTAGATCCCAAACCAGATGGGGAAATATGCTTTTGCATGGACTACCATAAGCTAAATGCCGTAACTCATCCCAACAACTATCCAATGCCACGCACAGATGAACTATTGGAGAAATTGGGACGTGCCCAGTTCATCTCTACATCAGCCTTAACCAAAGGGTACTGGCAAGTACCGATAGATAAACTCGCCAAGGAAAGGTCAGCCTTTATCACCCATGCAAGGGTGTATGAATTTAATGTACTTTCTTTAGGGCTGCAAAATGCACCCATCACCTTCCAAAGACTTGTATATGGTCTCCAAGCGGGATTGGGAGAATCTGCAGTTGCCTACCTCGATGATTGGCCATTTTTTCTGATTCATGGGCAGAACACCTGGAGCACCTGGAAACCGTCTTTGAGTGCATCAGGCAGGCAGGACTAACTGTTAAGGCTAAAAAGTGTCAAATAGGCCAAAACAGAGTGACGTACCTTTGACACCAGGTGGGTCAAGGAACTATCAACCCCCTACAGGCCAAGGTGGATGCTATCCAAAAGTGGCCTACCCCAAAGTCAAAGAAACAGGTCCAATCATTCATAGGCTTGGCCGAATATTACAGGTGATTTGTACCACACTACAGCCAAATCGCTGCCCCACTGACAGACCTGACCAGAAAGACACAGCCCAATGCAGTTCAGTGGACTGATGAGTGTCAGAAGGCCTTTAACCAGCTTAAGGTGACACTCATGTCTGACCCTGTGCTAAGAGCCCCAGACTTTGACAAACCGTTCCTAGTAACCAGAGATGTGTCCAAGCGTGGTGTAGGAGCAGTTTTAATGCAGGAAGGACTGGATCAAGAATTCCATCCTGTCGTGTTTTTCAGCAAGAAACTGTCTGAGAGGGAAAGCCGCTAGTCAATCAGTGAAAAGGAATGCTGTGCAATTGTGTACACACTGGAAAAGGTACACCCATATGTTTGAGGACGGCGTTCCCAACTACAAACTGACCATGCTGCGCTAAAGTGGCTTACAGGGGCGGCTCCAGGCACCAGCATGCCAAAGACATGCCTGGGGCAGCAAGCAGTGGGGGGAGCTCTGCCGGACACAGCAAGGGCATCAGGCAGGATGCCTTTGGCGGCATGCCTGCGGAGGGTCTGCTGGTCCTGCGGCTTCAGCGGACCTCCCACGGCTTCGGCGGACCTCCTGCAGGCGTGCAGCCGAATCCATGGGACTGGGGACCGCCTGCAGGCATGCCACTGAAGGCAGTCTGCCTGCCATGCTTAGGGTGGCAAAATACCTAGAGCTGCCCCTGGTGGCTTCACACCGCCAAGTGAATTAACAAAAAATTCTTTGGTGGAGTTTAGCTCTCCAAGATTTTGATTTTGAAATACAATACATTTCAGGAGCTTCTAACAAAGTGGCTGACACACCCTTCCGTGAAAGTTTCCCTGAATCAACTGGTTAAAAATTGTTCTTGGAATGTGGGACATTTTGTTAGTTTTTATATAATCAGTACTATGTCTAAAGTTGCATGTGTTTTATTAACTGTTTTCTCCTAGAGCTACAGGAAGAAATCACAGCAAAGGTGGAACTGGCTGTCCAACATTATCTGTGATTTGGGGGGCGTCATAACTATAAAGGGAAGGGTAACAGCCCCAGTGTACAATACTATAAAATCCCTCCTGGCCAGAGACACCAAAATCCTTTTACCTGTAAAGGGTTAAGAAGCTCAGGTAACCTGGCGACACCTGACCCAAAGGACCATAAAGGGACAAGAGACTTTCAAATCTTGGGGCAGAAGAAGGCTTGTGTTTGTGCTATTTGTTTTGGGGGTTGTTCGCTTCTGGGACTAAGAGGGATCGGACATCAATCCATGCTCTCCAAATCTTTCTGAACAAGTCTCTCATATTTCAAACTTGTAAGTAACTGCCAGGCAAGGCGTGTTAGTTTTATCTTTGTTTTCTCAACTTGTAAATGTTCCTTTTTGGCTAAGAGGATTTACCTCTGTTTGCTGTAACTTTGAACCTAAGGCTAGAGGGGGTTCCTCTGGGCTCTATGAATCTGATTACCCTGTAAAGTTATTTTCCATCCTGATTTTACAGAGATGATTTTTTTACCTTTCTTTCTTGAATTAAAAGCCTTCTTTTTAAGAACCTGATTGATTTTTCCTTGTTTTAAGATCCAAGGGGGTTGGATCTGCACTCACCAGGAATTGGTGGAGAGAAAAGAGGGGGAATGGTTAATTTCTTCTTGTTTTAAGATCCAAGGGTTTGGATCGGTGTTCACCAGGGAATTGGTGGAGATGTCTCTCAAGGCTACTGGGAGGGAGATAGTCGGGGGGAAGATAGACAGAGTTTCCCAAATAACTCTTAAAGGATTTGGGTGGTGGCAGTAAAACCAAATCTAAGCTGGTAATTAAGCTTAGAGGTTCTCATGCAGGTCCCCACATCTGTACCCTAAAGTTCAGAGTGGGGAAGGAACCTTGACAGATGCTGATTTGTAGCAGTTGAGGATCTGGCCCCATGTATGAATTATAGAAATGTCATTGGCTGAGGAACAAACTGGTGACATGTTACTATGTATTAGAATATGGCTTTGTCCATAGAGACATTCTGATTGGCCTTTGTGATGATGTCTGACCTGTCACATGCCAACTACCAGCAATGTTCTTCATGTAGCTGGGACCTCACTGTTGAAAGGAAATGAAAGGAAGATCCTCCCTCAGCCCCAGTTGTTAACATTTTTTAAAGGAAAAATATACAAGAAGATTTTTACTCTTTTTACCGTATTGCCCTTCCACCTGCATTTAACACAATGGCTACAGGGAATTTCCTCCGAAAATTATTACTCCTTCTCAGAGAAGTTGTCACTGTGGGTGCCCCGCAGGAGATGTGCTCCTGTCTGTGCACTTTTAACAGGGCAGCCCTTATGGCAGATCCACCCTTCAGTTTTTTTAGTGGGACAAGGTGACTCCATCTACATTCTCCTTTCCTGTCCAAGGACTCATCAGACTTACACATAAACCAGGACATTTAGTTTCCAGACTAGCACAGACTTCACACTTCAAGGGAAGAAGCTAATTTTCAGGCTCCAGATGTGAGACGAGCCCATGCATTCTACCTCAAGAGAATTAAGCCCTTCAGAGCTTCTCCTAAGCTTTTTGTCTCTTTCAAAGAGGATGAAGGGAGCCCCTATTTCTATCCAAATATTATCGAAAGGGTCTTATGGTGCATTTTAGCATGTTACAAAGTTTCTCAGCTCTGCAGCTCCTGGCTAGGGTGACTGCTCATTCCACAAGAGCACAACCCATCACTATTGTCCATTGTGGACACTTGTAAAACTGCCACTTGGTTATCTGTGGACTCTACTATCGTTCATGCTTGCAGGGCAGATGCAGCCTTAGGTGTGGTTGTTCTTCAGTTAGTACTAGATTCGTTGCCTCAGCTTCACCCCTTTAGTGTGGGCACTGCTTGGGAATCAGCTGAAATGGAACACCCATAGAGATAACTACACGAAAAAGAAGGAGATGATACTTGCTAGTACAATGCGATCAGAGCTTACATTCTCATATAGTATTTCCTGGAGCCCCCCCATCCCCACCCTAGCATGCTATAAAAACTCCAGGGGGGTTGAAAATATTTACTGGAGCACCACTCTACACAGCTCCACTGAATTTAAGGCCTGCATGTGATGTTTGAGGATCACCAAGACCAGTAAGGGGTGTCTCAGCCCCTGCCTTGTATCTTTCGGTGCTTTAATGTTAAGGCTGCTCTGGCTCAGCCTTGACACCAGTCCCCAGGGTACCAGCCTACGGTCCCACCCTGGCTTCCACCAGCCTAATCATGCCTTGCAGGGTGACCCCAACAGTCCTTCTGGTGCCAAGTGTTAGGCAAAAAGATTCTTTTCCCCAAGAATCAGACACGCACAGACAGTACTAAAGGGGGTTTATTCATGGTACCGCGAAGACTGACAAGCAGCTTCAAAAATATGGTGCTATAGTGGCCAGTTATGTACATTCTTTATCAATTCATTTGCATTTATCTGTACATGCAGAGACAGACATTGTTACAAGTCAAGAGAGAACCCTGAACAAAGATAAAAATAAGAACAGTACGTACATATAGAGGTCATCCTAACTGCATCAAAGGTCTATGACTACCTTGTGGGGGAAGGAGGTGGGGTGTGAGGGTAAGAATGAGTTCTTACAGATATCTGGTGGGCTATGAAGGGAGAGTTTGTTCTGTCCTAAAAGTTGAGTTTCTGAGTGGGCATTAACCATATAAGCTTATAAATTGTTTACAGTTGTCAGTGTCCTTGCTACTGAAGCATTCCTGCTTGTTCTGCGGTTTTTGGCTTAGCTGTTAGCTAAATTTTAACTCTTGCCCGACACAAGTATCCCCAAATCTGTGTACCCCAAGTTCTTAACTACCAGATATTCGGACTTTTCCCCTCTGGTTCATCACCCCGAACGAGTGAAACCTGCCCCCAGTTCTCAGTTCACTTTGGCCCAGTTTGCACGACAGAGATCTGTTCAGGGTAAAAATAAACAGAAAGTTTATTTAATAGTGAAATCACAGATTCAAAGATGAACTGGCAAGGGAAGCAAACGTGGACAGCATGTTTTTAAACAAAGTAAACATAAAGTTGCAACTTCAGGCTTATGCTTCGATATTAGACGAATTCCCTTTTCTAATGTAAGCTACCTATTTCCTCTGCACACTTTCCCAGCAAGCCTCCTGTCACAGAGGGATTTCAGGATTGCCTGGAGAGTACCCCATTTAGACACTGGACCTCAGTTTCTGAATGTCCTTCACTTCAAACCCTCTCTCTTGCAGACTGTGGTGATTCATGGTGGGGAAAATTCATAAGAACGGACATACTGGGTCAGACCAAAGGTCCATCTAACCCAGTATCCTGTCTTCCGATAGTGGCCAATGCCAGGTGCTTCAGAGGGATGGTAAAGAACAGGGCAATTATCAAGTGATCCATCCCGTCACCCATTCCCAGCTTGTCAAACAGAGGCTAGGGACAGCATCCCTGCCCATCCTGGCTCACAGCCATTGATGTACCTAGCCTTCATGAATTTATCTACTGGTAGTTCTTTTTTGAACTCTGTTATAGTCCTGACCCTCACAACATCCTCTTTGCAAAGAGTTCCATTGGTTACTTCTTTTTGTTTGTTTTAAACCTGCAGCCTATTAATTTTATTTGGTGACCCCTAGTTCTTGTGTTATAAGGAGTAAATAACACTTCCTTATTTACTTTCTCCACATCAGTCATGATTTTATAGACCTGAATCATATCCCCCCTTAGTCGTCTCTTTTCCAAGTTGAAAAGTCCCAGTCTTATTAATCTCTCCTCATATGGAAGCTGTTCCATACCCCTGATAATTTTTGTTCCCTTTTCTCTACCTTTTTCAATTCCAGTACATCTTTTTTGAGTTGAGGCAACCAGATCTGCACACAGTATTCAAGATGTGGGCGTACCATGGATTTATATAGAGGCAATATGATATTTTCTGTCTTATTATCTATCCCTTCCTTAATGATTCCCAACATTCTGTTCACCTTTTTGACAGCCACTGCACACTGAGTGAATGTTTTCAGAGAACTATCCACAATGACTCCAAGATCTCTTTCTTGTGTGGTGTGACAAGGTTGGGACTCACCACCCAGTGCCTCCTGCTGGTTGTCTCCAGGAATTAGCTCAGTTCAGTGGAGCACCCTCTCCTGGTGGTGTCCCGCCTGTTGTCTCGCTCTTGGTTGGCGTCTGAGCCCACATCGCTCACTATCTTGCGAGGTCCTCTTCCAGACCACTGGACTCCGGCAGTGCCCCTTAGTCCATCCACACCCCCTTCCGAGGATGGGGGGGTGTTGGTCAGCAGTCTCTCTGTGCCCCAGCCACCATGTCCAACCACACCCCCAAAATCAAATCCCTCCTGTCAGGGATCTGGCGTAGTCTGTAATGGCTGCTCCCCACAGCCAATGGCTGGGTGTACTGCAAAGGAGAGAGGGGGGAACCTGGGCCCGCCCTCTATTCTGGGTCCCGACCCAGGGACCCTTTGGCAGCAGCCTCGCTGTCCTCCCTCTCGCCCCTTGTCTGTCCACTTCCCTGGGCCACTTCCCCTACGGCCCCTTGCACCCGCTAGGCCATTCCCTTCAGGGCTGCAGCCTGGCAGGCTTTGGGCTAGAGCTCCCTTCTGCTCCCTGAACCTGGCCAGTACTGCGCTGTCCACGGTGCTGGTCTCTCAGCTCTGGAGATAGACCTTCTCCTGTCAAAGGTCTGGGAGAGACCACCTGCTCCATTCCTGGGCAGCCTTTATATAGGGCCAAGCTGAGCCCTGATTGGCTGTCTCCAATCTTGGCTCTTATTGGCCCCCTGTAAGCCCTTTTTTTTTATTGGCTGTCGGTCTGCTCAGGCCCACTGGCCTGCCGCAGTCTCCTCTCTCAGGGAGTGGGGCAGCCACCCCACTACATGTGGCAACAGCTAATTTAGATCCCATCATTTTATTTGGATTGTTGGGATTATGTTTTCCAATGTGCATTACTGTGCATTTATCAACATTGAATTTCATCTGCTGTTTTTGCCCAGTCACCTAGTTTTGTCCCTTTGTAACTCTTCACAGTCTGCTTGCGACTTAATTGTCTTGAATAGCTTTGTATCATCTGCAAATTTTGCCACCTCACTCTTTACCCCTTTTTCCAGATCATTCATGAATGTTGAATAGGACTGATCCCAGTACAGACCCTTGGGGACACCCCTATTTACTTCTCTCCATTCTGAAAACTGACCATTTATTCCTACCCTTTGTTTCCTATCTTTTAACCAGTTACTGATCCATGAAAAGGCCTTCCCTCTTATCCCATGACAGCTTACTTTGCTTAAGAGCCTTTAGTGAGGGACCTTGTCAAAGGCTTTCTGAAAATCTAAGTACACTATATCCACTGGATCACCCTTGTTCACAAGCTTCTTGACCCCCACAAAGAATTCTAGTAGATTGGTGAGGCATGATTTCCCTATACAAAACCCATGTCGACTCTTCCCCAACAAATTATGTTCATCTCTGTGTCTGACAATTTTGTTCTTTACTATAGTTTCAACCAGTTTTCCTAGTACTGAAGTTAGGATTACTGGCCTGTAATTGCCAGGATCGCCTCTGGAACCTTTTTAAAAATTGGCATCACATTAGCTACCCTCCAGTCATCTGGTACAGAAGCTGATTTAAATGATAATTATGGTATGTAACCTAGTAGTTCTGCATTTTCACATTTGAGTTCCTTCAGAAATCTTGGGTGAATACCACTTGGTCCTGGTGACTTCTTATTGTTTAATTTATCAATTTGTTCTAAATTGCCCTCTTTCTTAGGCCCTGTCAGAGTTTCATAAAAAAAAGTTATGTCAACGACCAAAACGCACTATAATAACATTGCTATTGCATGTTCACACTATGCTCCTTCTGTCAGCATCCATACTTGGTGCTCTAGCATGGACAGTAAGAGTAGTGCACTGTGGGCAACTATCACCACCTTATGCCGCTAGGACTTGTGGGTTGGTGGAATGGATTACAGCGCATCATGCGTGTAGGCTCAACGTCCCATGATGCATTGTTTTTTGTTCCAGCATTCCATGAGCTTCTGGCTTTGGTTCACAGATTTTTTCAATGGCCTTTGTTCACTGCCTGCCTGCCTGCCATCTCTCTGGGAAAGGACGGATCCTGCATTGCTCTCTACTGATCTATTAAATGTCATTAACACATCACGGATGGCAGTGCATTTCATTATAAAGTTCCTAACTGACCAGGATTCAGACTTGTCTGATTTGCTGTATGACATGGATGGGAGCAACATACGATTACTTGTGGCATTCGCGAAGCAGCTGCACACAGTGGACCATCACTTTTGGGCTTGTGAAACTAGAGCTGAGTGGTGGGATCATCTCGTTATGCAGGTCTGGGATGACAAGCAGTGGCTGCAGAACTTTCGGATTTGGAAAGCCACATTCCTGGAACTGTGTGCGGAGCTCACCTCAGCCCTGCGGCACAAGGACACCAGAATGAGAGCTCCCCTTTTGGTAGAGAAGCACGTGGTGATTGCAGTGTTGAAGCTGGTAACTCCAGAGTGCTACTGGTCAGTCACAAATCACTTTGGAGTTGGGAAGTCCACTGTTGGGGCTGCTTTAACACAACTGTGAAGGGCCATTAATTGCATCCTGCTGCAAAGGAAATGACTCCTGGCAATGTGCATGAAATAGTGGATGGCTTTTCAGAAATGGATTTCCCTAACTGCAGAGGGGTGATAGATGGCACACATACCCCAATTTTGGCACCAGACCATCTTGCAACAGAGTACAGTAATAAAAGGGGGTATTTCTCCATGGTATTGCAGATGCTTGTGGATCACCGCAGCTGTTTCACTGACATAAACACTGGATAGTCCGAGAAGGTGCATGATGCCCATATTTTCAGGAACACCAGTGTCAGAGATCCCTGCCCCCACTCTGACCTCTGGGGTACAGATGTGGGAACCTACATTAAAGACCCCCTACCAGCTGAGGTTAAAAACTTCCCAAGGCACAAATACCTTTCCTTGTTCTTGGACGGTATTGCTGCCATCACCAAGTGATTTAAACAGACATTCAGGGAAAGGTCACTTGGAAGCCTGAGGAGACTTGAGAATAATATACCAACCAATTGGTTAGCAATGTGAGCACAGACCAGACCCTTTGTCTTCAGGACACTGAAAATCAATCAGGCTCTTAAAAGAAGAACTTTATTTAAAAAGTAAAAAATAAAAGAATCACACTCAGCCTGTTCAGAAAGCTTCAGCCAGGCATTTTCTTTCTAGATCAGAAGATTCCGGTGGGGGATCTTGAAATGCCCATTGTGGTCCTGGGAGATTAGCATGCCCCTTACTCCAGTGGTTCCCAAACTTTAACAATCTGTGAACCCCTTTCAATAAAACGTCAAGTCTTGCGAATTGCCTCCTAAAAATGAATATTTCTAGGTATTTTCTCCTTTACCTGAGTATAAATTATAAAAGCAGTGATCTTGGAAATATAAAATTTGTTTTTATGACATGCTTATTACACACTATTGTTATTATTTATCACTGTAGTATTTTTATTACATTATGAAAACGGCAACATTCTTCTCACTTTCGTAGCTTGTATCACTTTGAATAAGCCTGTGTGACAAAGTTCCTACTCTACGTTAGTGGGTCCTGCGCTTATTGGCGGATTTGTTCACCTCAGTGATCTTCCCCTCTGGTGGAATCCACAGTCTGGGTCAACTCCTCCTGTGTCTGATCAGGAGTTGGGAGGTTTGGGGGGAACCCGGGCCCGCCCTCTACTCCGGGTTCCAGCCCAGGGCCCTGTGGATCGCAGCTGTCTATAGTGCCTCCTGTAACAGCTGCATGACACATACAACTCCCTGGGCTACTTCCCCATGGCCTCTTCCAAACACCTTCTTTATCCTCACCACAGGACCTTCCTCCTGGTGTCTGATAACACTGGTCCTCCTCAATCCTCCAGCAGTACACTCTCTCACTCTCAGCTCCTCGCCTTCTTGCTCCCAGCTCCTCACACACGCTCCTTCTGCTCTGGCTCCTCCCTGCCTGACTGGAGTGAGCTCCTTTTTAAACCCAGGTGCCCTGATTAGCCTGCCTTGATTGGCTGCAGGTGTTCTAATCAATGTAGCTATCTCCACTGCCTTCTAGAAAGATCTTAATTGGCCCCAGGTGCCTTGAATAACCTGGAGCAACTGCCATTTGGTTACCAGGGTACTAGGGATTTGTTTAGCCTGGGGCTAACATACCTGTTTCTCAGTACTTTACTGTAGCCATCTGGCCTTGCCCCATCACATATCCCCCCCACCCCGCTCAACACCATAGGCTTGGGCAACTTGGGACACCAGGCAGTGTGCTTGTGAAAGACCATCAGCGTTGCCGTGGTGGCATCTATCCCTGTGCCGTATGCGGAACTGGAATGGTTGGAGGGATAAGAACCACCTGGTGACCCTTGCATTCTTTTCCTTATTTCTCTGCATCCACTGAAGGGGTGCATGGTCCGTCACAAGAGTAAATCGCCGGCCTTAGGGGTAATAACGCAGTGTCTCCATGGCCCATTTGACAGCAAGGCATTCTCTCTCGACTACTGCATACTTCTGTTCTCTTGGGAGCAGCTTTCTGCTTAGGTAGAGGATCGGGTGTTCTTCTTCTCCAATCATTTGCGACAGAACCGCCCCCAACCCCACCTCGGAAGCATCTGTTTGCAAAATAAATTCCTTGGTAAATTCCGGGGCTATGAGGATGGGGTCATTACAGAGAGCTGTCCGAAGGTCTATGAATGCCCTCTCTGCTGTGTCGGACCACTTCACCATGTCTGGACCTTGGGCCTTCACCAGTTCCGTTAGAGGACTTGCCCTACTGGCGAAGTGGGGAATAAACCATTGGTAGTAGCTTACCACACCCAGGAACGCACGGACTTGCTTCTTTCGGATTGGCCGGGGCCAGTTTTGAATCGCCTCTAGCTTATTAGTTTGGGGCTTCACTATACCCCATCCTACAATATATCCCAGGTACTTAGCCTCTGCTTGTCCTATGGCACATTTAGCGGGATTAGCGATGAGGCCAGCCCAGCTTAAGGTGCGTAGTACTGCCTCAACTTTCTCCAAGTGGGTTCCCCAGTCTGGAGTATGGATGATGATATCATCTAGGTATGCGGCTGCATAACTAGTATGGGGGCATAGCAGCTTATCCATGAGGCGCTGGAATGTAGCTGGGGCCCCATGTAGCCCAAAAGGAAGGACTGTGTACTGGAATAGCCCATCCGGGATGGAGAATGCTGTCTTTTCTTTAGCTTCTTTGGTCAGGGGAATCTGCCAATACCCTTTTGTCAGATCCAGTATAGTCAAGAATCGGGCACTACCCAGTTGGTCAACCAGTTCGTTGATGCGTGGTATGGGGTACGCATCAAATTGGGATACTTCATTCAGTTGGCAAAAGTCATTACAAAATCTCATGGTACCGTCAGGTTTAGGCACTAGAACTATTGGACTGCACCACTGAGTGTAGGATTCTTCAAAAACGCCTAATTCTAACATTTTCTTTACTTCAGCCTTGATTTCCTCTCTTTTGGCTGCTGGGATTCGGTAGGGTCTCAGTGTTACCTTGGCTCCGGGGATCATGCGGATATGGTGATAGGTCTCAGTCGTCCACCCCGGTTTTGTAGAGAACACATCTCGATTGCGATTAATCATGTCGGCTGCCTCAACCTTTTGATTTGGCGTCAAGTCGGGTGATATCCTCACTTGCTCGTGTAAGTTATCCTCCTGGGGAAGGGTCTCCTGGGTGACTAAGCATGCCTCTCGATCATGCCAAAGTTTTAGGAGATTGATTTGGTAAATTTGCTCAGGTTTCCTCCGGCCTGGCTGCCACACCTTATAGTTTACCTCTCCCACGGCTTCAGTCACTTCGTAGGGTCCCTGCCACTGGGCCAACAGCTTGCTTTCTGCTGTGGGCACCAGGACCATTACTTGATCCCCTGGTTGGAACCGTCGAAGCTTTGCTTGGTGGTTATAATGGGTTCGTTGGGTCTCCTGTGCTTTCTCCAAGTGTTCCCGTACAATGGGTGTAACTCGAACTATCCGATCCCTCATCTGTAGTACATGCTCGACTATGTTCCTTCCGGGATTTGGCTCCTCTTCCCAGGCTTCTCTGGCTATATCCAATATGCCCCGGGGGTGGCGCCCATATAGTAGTTCGAATGGAGAGAAACCTGTGGAGGCTTGTGGGTCTTCCCGGATGGCGAACTTGAGATAAGGCAATAGGGTATCCCAGTCTTTCCCATCCTGGCTCACCACTTTCCTGATCATGGCCTTGAGGGTCCTATTGAACCTTTCCACAAGGCCATCTGTTTGTGGGTGGTATACAGAGGTCCGTAGGGCTTGTACATGGAGCAATGAACAGAGATCTTTCATCAACTTGGACACGAAAGGTGTCCTTTGATCAGTCAGTATCTCCTTGGGTAGCCCAACCCGGGAAAAGATCTGTAGTAGCTCCTTAGCTATTGTCTTGGAAGCTGTGTTGCGTAGGGGAATGGCTTCTGGGTACCGGGTTGCATAGTCTAGTACAACCAGAACATGTTGGTGGCCCCGAGCTGTCTTCTCTAGGGGCCCAATCAGATCCAAGGCTATGCGTTCAAATGGTACCTCTATTATTGGAAGAGGTATCAAAGAGGCCCGCAAGTGTGAGCGAGGGCTATGTAGCTGACACTCTGGACAAGAGGTGCAGTATCACCTGACATCTTCATGTACTCTTGGCCAAAAGAACCTCCGCAGGATCCTGGCCTGGGATTTCTCTACCCCTAGGTGTCCTCCAAACAGGTGACTGTGGGCGAGACTCAATATGGCTTTTTGATGTTTTTGTGGCACCAGAAGTTGATGTATCTCCTGCCCCTGCATTTGCACCACACGGTACAGGAGATCTTTCTTCATGATAAAGTAGGGTCCTGGACCCCGGACCTTCCCCTCCACTGGTGTCCCATCTATCTCAGCCACCTCTTTCCTGACATTATCATATCTAGGGTCCTCTGCCTGGTCCCTCCCGAAAGTCTCTCTCCCAGGACTAACCTGCCTGAGCTCCCAGGGGCCAGCTTCTGTTTATTCCAACGGCTCATCACCATCATGGCTGTGGCCAGCCTCCGGCTCACCTTCCGTGTTGGTAGTTTCTCTGATGGCTGCTTGTGTCCATCTGCCTACTAGTGCGGTCTTCTGGCCCTGGGTCAGGATCCGGGTTCCCGAGGCCGTCACAGCCTTCCTTTCTTTTTTTGTCTTCCGGGCCTTTTGGGGGGCTGAGAATAGATCCTGAGAAAACTCTAAAAACATTGGGGGTTGACATTTCCCCAATGATGAGTCATTGCCAACAGGGTCCCCATCTCCCTCCAGCCTCTCTGGGGGGAGTAAATTATCAAACCCTGGATAGTCCCTCCCAATGACTACAGGATATGGGAGTTTAGGAACTACGCCCACTGTCACCTCAATGGGGTTCCCCAGAACCTCTGTCTCCACTGGGATGGTGGGGTAATGACTCATGGCCCCATGCACGCATGTCACTGCTACACGTTTGGCTTGTAGCAGCTGGCTACTTTTTACCAGCTTACCCGATATAAGGGTGATAGCACTCCCCGAGTCCACAAGCGCTGTAGTCTCTACTCCATTTATCTTCACCAGCCTGGTGTAGTTATGTGGGGCTAATGCGACACCCGCAAGGTGGATAAGGGAGCATGGGACTTGCCAATCCCCCAAGTTGCATTGCATGGGCTCCTCGGTGCTGGGACACTGTGCTGCTATGTGTCCCCACTCCCCACATGCATAACATCTATAATTGTTTCCAATCATTCCCCTATCATGTGGGTTAGGGGGTTTAGTCTCAGGGTTTCCCCCACTCAGGCCAATCCCTTCCTTCTGGGGTCTCCGCTGGTTTTCGGCCCCCCTCTTCCTCCACCTAGGACTCCCCAGAGGTTTGGCTGTCCCACCTTCCAGGGCTGGGGTTGGGTGTTTGCTACGAAAGGGGCTTTCCTTGGGTAGTCGGGTCAATTCCCTGGCTGTCATGTGTCTTTCTACCAGCGTGATCATCTCATCATAGGTGGACGGATCGTTCTGGCCTACCCATTTGCAGAGATCTGATGGCAGTGCCCTCATGTACCGATCAATGACCAGAACCTCTAGTATCTCTTCCGGACTCCAGGACTTTCGTGCAAGATGGATGAGGTCATACAGTTGGGACCATGGGGTTTTGTCTTCCTGGTACCTCCACTCGTGATACCGCTGGGCCTGCACTGCAGTCGTTACCCCAGATCTGGCCAGAATCTCTGCTTTCAGCTGGGGGTAGTCTGCTGCAGCCTCTTTAGGCAGATCATGGTAGGCCTTCTGGGCCTCCCCACACAGGAATGGGGCAAGGATGCCAGACCACTGATCTCTAGGCCAGGCCTCCCGTAAGGCTGTCCTCTCAAAGGCCAGAAGGTATGCCTCTACATCATCCTCCCGCATCATTTTCTGCAGCCAATGGCTGGCCCGTATGAGCCGTGTCCATCATGGCCATGGTTCAGCTCTGTAAGGGATTTTACCTGGTTTACCAGTTCCCGCAACATAGCTCCCTCTTGAGAAACCTGGTCCATCAGCAGGCGATTAGTTTCTTGCTGCAGCCGCACTGCCTCCTGCTGGGCGGCTGCCTGGACACGGGTAGCCTCCTGCTGCACCGCTGTGGCTTGTATCAGTGCCCGCACTACGTCATCCATTGTGGTGAAAAAAAAAAAAACCCTCTACCTTTTTTTTTTTTAAATCACCCTCCCTTTTTTTTCCCCGCCGCGCTGTGCACACCAAAGAATCCCACTTCTTACACCAGTTGTGACAAAGTTACTCCTCTACCTTAGTGGGTCCTGCGCTTATTGACGGATTTGTTCACCTCAGTGATCTTCCCCTCTGGTGGAACCCACAGTCTGGGTCAACTCCTTCTGTGTCTGATCAGGAGTTGGGAGGTTTAGGGGGAACCTGGGCCTGCCCTCTACTCCGGGTTCCAGCCCAGGGCCCTGTGGATCGCAGCTGTCTATAGTGCCTCCTGCACCAGCTGCATGACAGTTACAACTCCCTGGGCTACTTCCCCATGGCCTCCTCCAAACACCTTTTTTATCCTCACCACAGGACCTTCCTCCTGGTGTCTGATAACGCTTGTCCTCCTCAATCCTCCAGCAGTACACTCTCTCACTCTCAGCTCCTCGCCTTCTTGCTCCCAGCTCCTCACACGCGCTCCTTCTCCTCTGGCTCCTCCCTGCGTGACTGGAGTGAGCTCCTTTTTAAACCCAGGTGCCCTGATTAGCCTGCCTTGATTGGCTGCAGGTGTTCTAATTAAAGTAGCTATCTCTACTGCCTTCTAGAAAGATCTTAATTGGCTCCAGGTGCCTTGAATAACCTGGAGCAACTGCCATTTGGTTACCAGGGTACTAGGGATTTGTTTAGCCTGGGACTAACATACCTGTTTCTCAGTACTTTACTGTAGCCATCTGGCCTTGCCCCATCACACCTGTTATAAGACAAGGCTCCTATGTTTCATCAAGGACTATCAGATGTGAAACAGCATGAAGATATTTAAGAAGCCAAATCAAAGAGTTCCTCCTACACAAGCATTCAGGTCTTGAGCAGTCCAGGCAAACAACACAACAAAGCTTAAACTTGTTCTTCATAATAATTTTTAAAACAATACTAGCTGCCTATTTAATTTTAAATACTTCAAAAAATATCCACCTCCCTTTCCATTTCTTATGAATCTTGAGGTTTAAATTTCTTCTGTGTGATGGATAAGTTTGCTTTGATCTGCTTAGCTGCTGGTCCCTTGCTGCCCGGGGTCCCTAGGGAAGCTCTGTCCACCGTTAGAGAATTTTTTCCTGAGAACCCCCAGTTTGGGAACCACTGCCTTACTCCCATGGCTCATGAAGCCTGAAATGGGAAACCTGGATAGCAGTAGGGAGCGCTTCCACAGTAGGTTCAGGATGACTGTGGAATGTGCGTTTGGCAGATTAAAGGCATGTTGGTGATGCCTTTCTGGTAGGTTAGATCTGAATGAGGAGAATATTCCCATGGTCATAGCTGCCTATTGTACACTGCATAATATTTGTGAGGGTAAGAGTGAAAAGTTTGCTCAGAGGTGGACTACTGATGCACTGCGCCTGGCAGCTGATTTTGAGCAGTCTGATACCAGGGCTATTAGAGGGGCACAATTGGGGGCAATTGGAGTCAAGGAAGCTTTGAGACAACACTTTGAGAATGAGAACCAAACTGCAATGATTCATTAAATCGAGTTTTCTTAGGAAGCACTTGTGATGATTCCTGGTCTAGGATTTCAGTAAGCAGAGGATTAAACTGCCTGTGTATGTCTTGCTGCTGCCTGCTATCTCAATTTGTAGGACATAAATAAAGAGCAGTTATCTTTCAGATTCTTTGTTTTTACTAAACAAACAATCAACACACACACACAAAAAAGAAGGGACCATGGAAGGGCAGACTGTCAGAGCTGTGCATAGGTCCAGCTATCATTTTGAAAGCTGTTTGAGGGGGTGGAGTGAATGGAAAATGGAGATGCCCAGAAAGCGTAAGGGAATGCATGGGTGGAGTTGGGGGGAGGGCATGGAAAACAGTTCTGAATGTGCTGCAGGGGAGGGAAGGCGCGCACCTGTTGTGACTGCAGTGTTATGAGAAGTTTGCTCCTCCATTACTTTTATCATCTGCTTAGTGGCATTCAAGAAAAAGTTCTGATTTTCTTTTCTGTCCTGCCGTTCTATTTCTCTCCACTCCCTGGGTTCCCTTTTCACTGCATCAGAGTATTGCCTGACCTCCTGGAACATGTCCTCCTTGCTCCATCTTAGCCGCTTTCTTATCTGGCGGAAGCGCTCCACTGGTGTGTAGGGGGCTCCCCTGAAGGCCGCATCTGCAGAAGCACAAGAAACAATACACAGAAGCAGGATTGTTAGTTCATGCACAGCATTGAATCATTGCAGTTTAGCACACCCCTTGTAACATACAAGCACTTTCTCACTGCCCTTGGCAAGAACGCATCTTGGTGAACATGCCAGGCACGGTGAGATTAGCCCTAGGGCAGGGAGGGGCATTCTACCTGGGGTAAACAGCAGTGGTGCTTATGAAAGCGTTGTGGTGCAGGTGACTAGGGACAATATTGTAAATTCTCCAACACTTTTCCACAGGCGGGGGACATTGAAGCAGATATCTCACTCCTGAGGGTAACCAAGGAAGCAAGGCTGCAACTGCTGCATGCTTGTGGCTTCTGACCCGGTCCCTATGCTGCTGTCCTGTGTGCAGCTTTTGTTTGCACAAGTGATTGCCGAGTGGCGCAGGAAAGTTTCATTCAATGGGAGAAGGAATAAAACAGCTCTGCCAAGGAAACTCCGACAAAGGACTACCGAGTACCTCCAGGAAAGTTTCCTAGTGATGTCTCTGGAAGATTCCTGTGAAATCTCAGCGTGCATCAATGCACCGTTCCACTGCTTAGCTGCACAGGAGAATGTCCAGCGCACAGAAACACAGCCAGCCTGGTACATTTCTGTCCTTTCACCTACTTCTGCAGTACACAAAGCAAATGAAAGCTGGACATCATGAGCACCATCAACTAAAAAAACCCACTTACCAGCGGTCTCCTTTCCTGCTTCTTGCGTGCCAGAGTGGGAGTGCTGGGACTGGCTAGATCATTCCAGAGGGTAGAACAGTTCTTGACTGGCCAGCCCACTTGGCAAACTCGCTGTGGGAGCCACATAATTCCCTAACTTCACCTCCTCATCCATGACTTCATCCTCTGAGTTAGGTCACCTTTCCACCACCTCCAGCCCCACCAAAGCATCCATGGTGCTCTTGGCAATGGAGGTGGGATTGTCGCCAAGGATAACGTCCAACCATAGGCATCGACTTCTGCTTCCATCGATGGGTGCTCGACCCCCCTGTGCCCCTAGCCCCGCCCCCACTCCACTCCTTCCCCCAAGTCCCCACCCCCGCCCTGCCTCTTCCCACCCTTGCTCCACCTCCACCCCACCCTGGAGCACCCACGCAGTTGGCGCCTATGAGTCCAACTCCTTCTGGAATAGGCAGGAGGCCTTCAGGACAGCACCGGTGTGACAGTTTGCCTTCCTTTCCGTCTGGTATGCTGTCCTCAGCATCTTTATCTTCGTTCTGCACTGTTCTGTGTCCTGATTGTATCCCTTTTCACACAAGCCATGAGAAATCAGCCCATAGGTATCAGAATTCCAATGGAGCACAGCTGGGACTGCACAGCCTTCTCTCCCCAAGTACTGAGCAGATCCAGCAGCTCTGCATTGGTCCAAGTGGGAGACGGACCCGGTTTGCAGCACGGAGCCGCCATGGTCAGCTGGGAAGATGCGATGTGAGCTCTCCATGCCGCACAAACAAGAAGCGGAATTTTAAAAATTCATGGGGCTTTAAATGAGGAGGGGTGGATAGTTGTTTATATGGCCGCAGGGCAGCAGAGTTTGAACTGCTGACCAGAGAGGTCAGGATGGGCATTGTGGGACACCCTCTGGAGCCGAGCAGGCTGCTGCCCTGTGGGGAAGAGACTGTTGTGCTGGGCAGAACCAGGGGCTGATGTGGGAGGGAGTCCCTCTCCCCCAGGATTGGGTGCTCTGGCTGCTGTATGAACTTAAAGAGACAGCGTGCCAGTACACTGTCCCCCAGCACACACCTTTCCTCAACACACACTGTCTCTCTGACATATATACTCCCCCACAATCTCTCACACACTTCCCCAACACACGCACACTGTTTCTGTCACTCCTCTCTCTCTCTCTCTCACACACACACACACACAGATGCACGCACACTCCCTATCACAGACTCACCCCCTCCTCTCCCTACCCCACACTTCAGTTGAAAAGCAAGGGGCATGTGATGGAGTAGGGGCTGTCTGTGTGGGGAGTGGGAGAGCAGGGGAGGACTTTAGGGGATGGATGATGCCAGGGCCTGTAACCTGAGCTAGGTAAGGGAGGGGAAAGGTCAACACCTTTGCCCGGGAAGGAGGACAAAGGAAGGGTGTGGCTGGAGGGAAGCAGTTTTGGGTTGGGGCTTGGGGCTGTGTGGGTGGAATTCAGGGTATCCTAGCTAGGATCCAAGCACCCTGAAAGCCCAGAAGGACTCGATGGAGGGGTCCTGACTGTGCCTGCAAGCCCTGCTGTAACCTGTGTTCCTGTTGTCCAATAAACCTTCTGTTTTACTGGCTGGCTAAAAGTCACTGTGGGTCCCAGGAAGAGGGGTGCAGGGCCGGACTCCCCGCACACTCCGTGACAGGGCAATCTAGTGGAATTATGGGATTGAGAAACCTGCATCATGTGACGCTGGACCTGCCCTTTGGGGCATTGCAAACCCTTGCCAGAGCACCTTGCAGCCAGTTACACAGTGAGATAGCTACCCACAGCGACCTGCTCTCTGTGTCCACGCAAGAGCTGTGAGTGTGGATGCGCTCTACCGACTCAAAGAACATAGTGTGGCCATGCAACAGTGGTTTAATTAAAGCGGCGTAACTTTTACCGACAAAAAGTCTGTAGTGCAGACAAGGTCTAAGTTTTGTGTGAACAGCTAGCTAGGGAGGATCCACTTCCTGCTGTGAGGTGTACTTGGTGTCACAGTGCCAGCCATGAGCATACTATTCTATCTACATAAATACACACAGAACCCCAGGCTGTGTACCAGTCTCCTAATGCTCATCAAGTTCAGACCGTTTCATAAAAGACTTTACTTGATTCACTTTTATAGTTGCATAAAACCAGCTGATTCAACAGCTTATTCTTTGGGGTTCAGACCCTGTTCTCCCCTTGGGGTGTCGGGACCCTGATAGTCACATGCAGTTAGTGGTGCCCTCTCTGTATGAGTGCTCCGCTGTCTGCCCTCCTTCCCCTCTGCTTTGGAGTCCTTGCTTCTAGCCAGGTTTCATGGGTGAGAAGGAATTGGAGCAGCGGAGGGTCTGTCCTTCCCATATGCCTCAGATTGGGGCACTAGGATCTATAGAGCGTAGGCACGGACCCCACACACTGCCACCACAAATCTTCTATCACAAGCACACAGGTTCATGCACACCTAACATGAAACACCCATAGAGAGAGAACGTCTCAAGGAACTCCAGTTACTATACAAGTAAGTATCCTCTCCTTATGTTACAGCCAAGATCCAACTGAGATCAGGGCCCCTTTGCGCTAGGCACTGTACATATTTAACCCACTGATGAGTCTGTGTTGTAGGGTGTCGTCTGTGCCAATTCTCACAGGATGTGAGTTGTTACTGCCCCCAGATGCAGAGGGGCTGTAGTAGCTCTTAGCGATGGGGGTCCCTGGTTCAGTCCCAATACATACACTGTAAGAGATAGTCCCTGCCTTGACAAACTTACAGTCTAAACAGACATGACAGATGAAGATGACTTATATCTTCAGTTACAACCTTCATCAACCAGTTGATTCCTCCTGACCTCGTGTCCTTTTTATGACAGGAAAAAAACAGCCCAAAACTTAGAGTGTCTTTTCACCCCATCTGATATTTTTCATGTTGCTTTTTAATTGCAGGTGTGATTAAGCCAACGCAATATAAACCAGTTCCCGATGAAGAACCCAATTCAACAGATGTAGAAGAAACTTTGGAACGAGTGAAGAACAATGACCCTAAACTCGAGGAAGTCAACCTTAATAATATTAGGGTATTCAGCCTCCCCTTCCTACTGTAATTAACACTTCACCGTGAGACAGGGTGCGTGCTATCTAGAGAACAAAGGCCAGGCACACCTTGCTGTGCAGGAGAATAGGTTATTGTCACAGCAGTCTGTGTTGGCCACTATGGGCAAAAGGACAGTTATGGTTAGGGCTAGATGCTGAACTCCTTGTTTATGTAGAAATCGGCAGGGCTGCTTGCAGAATAAGGCATCGCTCAACAGAAGTTAGGCATCAGAATCTGGCTTTGAGTTGTTTTATGATGTTTTTGAGGGGGTTTCCTAGTCTGTCATTAGAGCCTACCTACAGTCAGAAAAAATACTGTGCTTTGGGTTTGCATTGTATTTACAGGGAAACCTAGCAGTGCATGTGGCTACATGTCATGTACAAACAGTGCAAGACTGGCAACGCAAGGATCTTTCAAAATAATACACACTGAGTCTCTAGGTCAATGTTAGCAGGGGCGGCTCTATGTAGTTTGCTTCCCCAAGCATGGCAGTCAGGTGGCTTTCGGCGGCGGTGCGCCTGTGAGAGGTCCACTGGTCACACAGATTCGGCGGCGGTGCACCTGTGAGAGGTCTGCCGGTCACACAGATTCGGCGGCGGTGCGCCTCTGGGAGGTCCGCCGGTCACACAGATTCGGCGGCGGTGCGCCTGTGAGAGGTCTGCTGGTCACGCAGATTCGGCGGCGCACCTGCAGGAAATCCACCAGTCCTGTGCCTTTGGCGTACCCGCCGCCAAATTGCTGCCAAAGCCGCGGGACTGGTGGACCTCCCGCAGGCATGCTGCTGAAGGCAGCCTGACTGCCGCCCTCACGGTGACTGGCAGGCCGCCCCCCGCAGCTTGCCACCCCAGGCATGCACTTGGAGTGCTGGTGCCTGGAGCTGCCCCTGACATTAGCTGCATCACTGCAGGAATTGATTAGTAAAACTCTGTGCAGAAAAATTACACTGATGTAACACTAAGGCTGGTAATTGAATTACACAAAAGACAGTGTTTCACATTGCCCTCTTGTGCTAATGATACTGTATTGTCTGTCAAAGGCTGTGTGGTACTGAACAATGTGGTATGGCTTGTAATGAAAGAGCTCATATAGGCATCTGTGCATGGCTGTGAAGTTAAAGGTGCGGTGAGAAACCACCGTTCTACATTACCTGACATGGCTCATTCAAATCTAGGCTTTTCTCTGGGCTTTTCTCATTAAAGATGACGTGCAAAGGACAAGAAATTGTGCTTGTACACTCTTGTATTTCTCCTTAAACCTGCTAAAGGAGAGGGAAAGGAGTTCTAGTCAGGCAGTTACAAAATTAGTTTCTGTTAACTTCTCTTTAACTCCTGTGCGTGGGCAACATGCCTTCGTTGCTATTTTCATTTGGCGGCCGGGGAAGCACCCATTCCTGTTTTCTAGTCCAGTCCAACCATGCAAGGTAAAACCAAATACGCAAGTTAAAACAAGCAGAACTACCCCCTCTTCTCTGCTAGCTCTTGCTTTTTTCCACAGACCTCCCGTAAAGAAGCAAATCAGAGCGCATGGCGCAGGGCGCATGCACGGCTTTGCAGGTCACCTTTTAAATGCGCACACAGCACCAAATACATACACACCAGCTGAATGATAATGGCTTCAGCTCCCTTCCTTGCCTGCCTACGCCCTCTGTATGTGTTTGAGTGATTATGTATTCAGACCAATGCAGATGAGGTTCCTGTGTGTGCAGTTAGCAGTGCTGGTGCCATTAACAGGCCTTAAAACCCTGGCACCTGTGCACATCCAGCAGTTGCCACGTTCCATAGAGAAAGGATTGCATTTTCAAAAGTGACTTGTGACTTGGGGCTGCGACTTGAGACCCTTGGAAAGGAGCCTGACCCACAGGTGGCAGGGGCTCTCGAGGTGTCTCTAGTTGGACTAATGATATGAAGTGCCACTTTTGAAAACATAGGCCAAAGATACATGACTGCACTATTCACAGATGGGCTCATGGGTAGTTGTGTTCAAGCTGATCCAGGGGAAGCACTCCTCATTGAGGACTATGGAAATAATCAGTTTGAAATTTTAAAGCATCACTTGGAAGTTATCAGAGTCTGAAAAGGGTTTGTAAAGTATTGAATGGGAAAGAAATACTCTTGGCTTGTGAGAGCTCGGAACGGGCACACAGATGCTTGCCAAACTCTCCTAGTTCTCCCCTGAGAGTTACCAGTGACAGAGGGAGGGAGAAGAGTGGGCCTGATTCTAAGAGTTGAGGATACACTGCCCCTCCATGAGCTGCTTAACTGTCAGGGTCAGGTTGTGATCCTGCAAGTGGAGCCTTCCAGCATAAGCACCATGCAGGCCCGCTCGCCGGATCCAGGCCTGAGGAAGGCGATTATTTCCCAGCCATGACTTGGCGGTGGCTGGTGCAGTGCGATAGCAATATTAGAACTTGTGTACAGCCAGTGCTTTACCTACTCAGAGCACTCTGTAACCCTTAGCCACAATGCCCAGGGAGGGGAGCCGGTGACAATTGGCCTCATCTGACAAGTGGGGAACCCAGAATGTGGTGAGGTGACTTGCTCAAATCCAGGCAGTGAGTGAGTTGCAGCGCTGGGATCAGAGTGGAGTCATTCCTATGCTGCTTGGGCCATGCTGACCATTGCTGGACTACAAGCACTACTGTACGATCTAGGTTTAGCTTTCTGCCTCTTCCTAAATAATCCAGTCGTGCCATTTCCACTGTAAAGAAAGCTGCTTGTATTTCGTATACCTAGTGCACGCCCCCTTATAAAATATTTGTTTAAGGAGTGTACTGGGAATCTGAATAAAGATGACTTTCTGTCTGGGCCTTCTTTTCACAGAATATTCCCATACCGACTTTAAAAGCATATGCTGAAGCACTGAAGAATAATTCCTATGTAAAGAAATTAAGCATAGTAGGAACAAGAAGCAATGACCCTGTAGCCTATGTAAGTACCATGCCATGCTGTGTGTGATGACAGGCTAATTGCTGTGGGAAGGGTGTTAGTGGAATTGTTGTCTTGCAAGGGGAATTGTTTAAAGCAACTTGCAAAGGAAAAAAAAATCTTGGTGCCCTTTTTTGTACATTTATATTGTATGAAAAATGCCAGAGATGGGAAGCTGAGGCACAGAGAGACTAAGTGACGTGCCCAAGGTGTCACAGGCAGTCTGTGGAGAAGCAAGGGCTTGAGCTCAGGTCTCCAGAGTCCCAGGCTAGTGCACTGGGCCACTCTTCCTATTATTTATTGTTCAATACCAATGCTTTCCCCTTTGTGGCTGCAGGCGCTGGCTGAGATGTTAAAAGCCAATGGTGTATTGAAAAGCTTGAATGTGGAATCCAACTTCATTTCTGGGTCTGGGATCCTGGCTCTGATCGAAGCACTCCAGCACAATACTTCATTGATCGAGCTCAAAATTGACAACCAGGTAAAACAAACCCCAACTGGACCTCATAGATTGAATAAAAAATATTCTGTTGGGGGGCCTTGTATCAGAAAACGCGCGGGGGCTCGCCTGATTTTTCTGGACAATCACTCTAAAAAACCAACAACTGCTGGGGGGGATAGTATGTATAACAGGCTTGACAAGTGTCTAGTCCACATAGAGGATTACTGCCAGCTAACAGAGTAACTCCCTGAGGTTCTGGGTCCATACCCTGCTGACTGCCTGTGGTTTTGGACCTTGTGTTCATAGTGAAAACTATACAAGGTTTCTCTGATGATTCAGTATTAGTCAGCCAACAAATGTCAAGATAATATAGGGCCTGATCTCGCAAGCTGCCCATTTGCATGGAGCACTGGATGGACTGGACCCACCATAATGGAAACAAAATCCTGCAGGCTTCATCCAGTGCCCTTGTGCCATCATTTATAGTCCTCTGTGGAGAGGCTTTTGGAGAATTCTGCGGAGAATTAGGCCCCTAGCTTTTTTCTGAAGAAAGCAGGTTGGGACTTTTTTACAGCAATAAAACAAATGTTTGAAAAGCTGCAAAGCCCAGGATCCAAACACTCAAGATCCCTGGGCGTGCCAAGGTGAGCGATGGACCCAGATTCGGTAGCGCACCACCATCTCCGCTGAGTCTGCTGTCTCCACAAGGCTGGGCAGTGGGGGCCGGGGGGAGGCCCTGTGCAATGTTGGCTGGTACTGTGAGATGTAGAGTAGGCAGGAGGCAGTCAGGGGATCAAAGACCGAAATAATGGGGAAGCCCTCAGTTGTAACCTGCTTTTCCATTCTCTTTTAACCAAGAGCCAGCCGCTGGGCAACAAGGTGGAAATGGAGATTGCAAACATGTTAGAAAAAAACAGCTCCCTTTTGAAGTTCGGGTATCACTTTACACAGCAAGGTCCCCGGCTTCGTGCATCTAACGCCATGATGAACAACAACGACCTTGGTGAGTCTGCCTGCACGCTGCTCACATGCATTCTCCATGCTCCCCGCAGTGCTGGCGCTCCCCAGAGGTGTGCTTGGCGGGAATTCCCATCTGCTGTGAATGTAGCTGGTGTGTATTTCCCCTCCTGCTCTCCGGCGGGCACATTGACCGAGAATCTATGGAAATACCACTCAAGGAAATAAACAAGTCAGGTGAAATTTCACTTGAATTAGGGAAGCACCCGCTTGAATTGGAAGGGGCTGGTGCTTGCTAGGGGAGAGCCTGATTCTTCTCCTGCTTTCTCCTGCTGAGGGGTACCAGGCTCCACCAGCAGTTCCACTCGGTCATTGAGGCTGGTGGTGGAGTAAAGCGCAGCGTGAGTAAGACAATCGGCTTCTAGCCCAGAGTAAGATGCTGTGCAGGGCAGGGGTGGCAGAATCTGGCCTTAACCAAACAGGATCTCCAGTGATCCTCAGAGGCAGTGAGCTCTAGTGCTGGGGAGTTTGGCAAGTCCATGTGCTTTTTTAAGCCGTAGTTGGCAGGGTTAGTGCTGGGAAGCCCGGGCTGCTGCTGCCCTGAACTGGATTAGCATTGTTGGCATTACTGAAACTTGGTGGGATAATACACACGACTGGAATGTTGGTGTGGATGGGTATAGTTTACTCAGGAAGGATAGACAGGGGAAAAAGGGAGGAGGTGTTGCCTTATATATTAAAAATGTACACACTTGGACTGAGGTGGAGATGGACATAGGAGATGGAAGTGTTGAGAGTCTCTGGGTTAGGTTAAAAGGGGTAAAAAACACGGGTGATGTCGTGCTGGGAGTCTACTACAGGCCACCTAATCAGGTGGAAGAGGTGGATGAGGCTTTTTTCAAACAACTAACAAAATCATCCAAAGCCCAAGATTTGGTGGTGATGGGGGACTTCAACTATCCAGATATATGTCGGGAAAATAACACCACGGGGCACAGACTATCCAATAAGTTCCTGGACTGCATTGCAGACAACTTTTTATTTCAGAAAGTTGAAAAAGCTACTGGGGGGAAGCTGTTCTAGACTTGATTTTAACAAATAGGGAGGAACTCGTTGAGAATTTGAAAGTAGAAGGAAGCTTGGGTGAAAGTGATCATGAAATCATAGAGTTTGCAATTCTAAGGAAGGGTAGAAGGGAGTACAGCAAAATAGAGACAATGGATTTCAGGAAGGTGGATTTTGGTAAGCTCAGAGAGCTGATAGGTAAGGTCCCATGGGAATCAAGACTGAGGGGAAAAACAACTGAGGAGAGTTGGCAGTTTTTCAAAGGGACACTATTAAGGGCCCAAAAGCAAGCTATTCCGATGGTTAGGAAAGATAGAAAATGTGGCAAAAGACCACCTTGGCTTAACCACGAGATCTTGCGTGACCTACAAAATAAAAAGGCGTCATATAAAAAATGGAAACTAGGTCAGATTACAAAGTACGAATATAGGCAAATAACACAGGAATGCAGAGGCAAGATTAGAAAGGCAAAGGCACAAAATGAGCTCAAACTAGCTATGGGAATAAAGGGAAACAAGAAGACTTTTTATCAATACGTTAGAAGCAAGAGGAAGACCAAGGACAGGGTAGGCCCACTGCTCAGTGAGGAGGGGGAAACAGTAACGGGAGACTTGGAAATGGCAGAGATGCTTAATGACTTCTTTGTTTCGGTCTTCACTGAGAAGTCTGAAGGAATGTCTAATATAGTGAATGCTTACAGGAAGAGGGTAGGTTTAGAAGAGAAAATAAGGAAAGAGCAAGTAAAAAATCACTTAGAAAAGTTAGATGCCTGCAAGTCACCAGGGCCTGATGAAATGCATCCTAGAATACTCAAGGAGTTAATAGAGGAGGTATCTGAGCCTCTAGCTATTATCTTTGGGAAATCATGGGAGACGGGGGAGATTCCAGAAGACTGGAAAAGGGCAAATATAGTGCCCATCTATAAAAAGGGAAATAAAAACAACCCAGGAAACTACAGACCAGTTAGTTTAACTTCTGTGCCAGGGAAGATAATGGAGCAGGTAATTAAAGAAATCATCTGCAAACACTTGGAAGGTGGTAAGGTGATAGGGAATAGCCAGCATGGATTTGTAAAGAACAAATCGTGTCAAACTAATCTGATAGCATTCTTTGATAGGATAACGAGCCTTGTGGATAAGGGAGAAGCAGTGGATGTGATATACCTAGACTTTAGTAAGGCATTTGATACGGTCTCGCATGATATTTTTATAGATAAACTAGGAAAGTATAATTTAGATGGGGCTACTATAAGGTGGGTGCATAACTGGCTGGATAACCGTACTCAGAGAGTAGTTATTAATGGCTCACAATCCTGCTGGAAAGGTATAACAAGTGGGGTTCCGCAGGGGTCTGTTTTGGGACCGGCTCTGTTCAATATCTTCATCAACAATTTAGATGTTGGCATAAAAAGTACGCTTATTAAGTTTGCGGACGATACCAAACTGGGAGGGATTGCAACTGCTTTGGAGGACAGGGTCAAAATTCAAAATGATCTGGACAAATTGGAGAAATGGTCTGACGTAAACAGGATGAAGTTCAATAAAGATAAATGCAAAGTGCTCCACTTAGGAAGGAACAATCAGTTTCACACATACAGAATGGGAAGAGACTGTCTAGGAAGGAGTATGGCAGAAAGAGATCTAGGGGTCATAGTGGACCACAAGCTTAATATGAGTCAACAGTGTGATACTGTTGCAAAAAAAGCAAACGTGATTCTGGGATGCATTAATAGGTGTGTTGTAAACAAGACACGAGAAGTCATTCTTCCGCTTTACTCTGCACTGGTTAGGCCTCCACTGGAGTATTGTGTCCAGTTCTGGGCACCGCATTTCAAGCAAGATGTGGAGAAATTGGAGAGGGTCCAGAGAAGAGCAACAAGAATGATTAAAGGTCTTGAGAACATGACCTATGAAGGAAGGCTGAAGGAATTGGGTTTGTTTAGTTTGGAAAAGAGAAGACTGAGAGGGGACATGATAGCAGTTTTCAGGTATCTAAAAGGGTGTCATCAGGAAGAGGGAGAAAACTTGCTCACCTTAGCCTCCAATGATAGAACAAGAAGCAATGGGCTTAAACTGCAGCAAGGGAGATTTAGGCTGGACATTAGGAAAAAGTTCCTAACTGTCAGGGTAGTTAAACACTGGAATAAATTGCCTAGGGAAGTTGTGGAATCTCCATCTCTGGAGATATTTAAGAGTAGGTTAGATAAATGTCTATTAGGGATGGTCTAGACAGTATTTGGTCCTGCCGTGAGGGCAGGGGACTGGACTCGATGACCTCTCGAGGTCCCTTCCAGTCCTAGAGTCTATGAGTCTATGAGCAGAGCCCTTCGCTTTCCTGGGCTGCCACCTGTTCACAAACACTGCTTCCATCCCCGCTTTAATGGGGAAAGGACAAGCAGAAGAGTCAAGCTCTGAGGACTGACAAGTTTGGCACAGTCTTTTGAATGAATCAGGTCTGTTGTTGGGTGTGTTTAGGGTACAAGGCCAAATTCTGTTCCCAGTTCGATCTGGGCACCCCAGCTGAAGTTAACAGAACTGCATGTGCTGACAGTACTTCCCCATCATTTCTCACTCATCTGGGCAGTGCTGTAGGCACTAGCTGACTGACAGTTGCTTGGCGATAGCCTCACACGCTGAACTGAAAGACTACCCAGTTGAGCCTGTTGGAACACGAGTAAAAGAACCGACCTCGTTTCTAGTGAGCTTACACAAGGATGAAATTAACATACAGCTCCCTAGACAGACTGGCTAAGAGGAGGTGCCTGGGAAAAGATTTACCATACAAATGTCTGCCCTGAATGAACAGCAATAAACTGGAGCCATTTATTTTGCTCTTAACGTAGTTCACCAGCATAGTCTAACCATTTTGTGTCCTTTACAACGTGAGTCTACTTCAATTAAAAAAGCTACTGAATTAGGGCACCTCTAAATGAGACTAAGGACTGCGGTGCTGAAAAGCACTAACTTGTGACTCGGTGCTCTCCGTTCCATGCAGATTTCTGTATATTACTTTGTGTATGTGTTCAACTTGTTGAGGTTTTTAAACAAATGGACTGGATTTTATCTCCAGCTAATCTGCTGTTCGCATAGCAGTGTAATAATATGTTGCATTTACACAGAATACTCCTGGGGGATTCTGCACCAAAACATGGAAATCTCAGCACACAATATTTTGAAATTCTGTAAATTTTTGAATATTTTATTTGTCAAAATAACCCAATGTAATCAAACCAGTTTCAATTATTTTGGTAATTTTTTTTCAAAATACCTGTCAACAATTATGTCTGTGACAATACAGACAACAAAAAAGATTGAGGAAATTTTTTTTTTGACAAATAGATTCCTTACTAGGCATATGAATACAGAACTCGGAGTAATAATTCATTGAAACTACAATATAGATGCATAGTTTCCTGCAGCCCTTAGAAGCAATGTAAAGGCTTGCGGGAGTTGCCCGGGTAATGATGGAGCTGAAGGACAGGGAAGTAATTGCTGGGAGTGAGCCTGGAGGGTTCTTGGGTGTGGGTGGGAGAAGAATGGAACGGGTTATTTGGGGGGCCAGGAACGGATTGTTAGGGAGCCTCCCCCATGCAGACCCTGGCTGACCCCTAGCTTCTTCTACTCAGTCAGGTACATCTGCCCCTGACCCCATGTGTCCCTGCACCCCCAAACACCTCTCCCCCATCCCCGTGTCCCTGAACCCCCAAACACCCCCTCCCCCCATCCCCACGTGTCCCCGCACCCCCACTCCCATTCAGCCCCTGCCCCAGTCTGTCCTCACAACTAGCCCATCTGTGGCTCTGATTTTGCAGATAGTTAAGCATGTGCATACACAGCTGGGAGCTGTCCTGTGGGACTACTTGCATGCATAAATATACACACAATTCCCCAACACAATTAATTTCCCCCTTTGTGCAGATGCATTTCACCTCAAATGATGAGTTTCTCGGCATGGCACAGTGCAGGGAGGATTGTCTCTGGAACTAGTACGTGGATAAAAGCCACGGGATCAACAAGGAATTCACTGCTTCCTGACTCTCGGATCAGAGCTGGTTTTCACAAACTCGTACTGTGTGCGCATCACCATGTTAATCATAAAGAAGGAACTACATTTAATTTTTCACTCCTGCTTCTTTGTGGTTGATAAGTTGGTGACTTTGCCTGTCATGCAGCTGTTGTATATTTTGCCTCCTTGAGCATGAGAACTGTACAGAAGATCTGATTTGGTTCTTGTTTGCAGCTCGTATACGTCGCTCTGATGGCCCCTGGCATAACTTCTCGGCTCTGCAACTGGACGATGTATAAGTACAGACAGAATTTTTTCCCTACTGGCAATAGCTCTCTGTCTATGCTCCACTGCTTGTGCTCTCAGCTGCCACCACGTGGCTCAACTCAAACTTGGTTTTACTCTCTCTAGCTTCTGTTTTACTGCTCTTGGCTCAGCTGCAGACACTCTTGTTCTTCAGGATACTTTGTATGCTCTAGCATGCTAGAGGGAAGGCTTTTTACATTTATCCTGTGAGCTAATTTCTGCAATCTCCCCTTTCTGGCTGCTTTTTCTTTTCCTCTTTATTTATTTCAGATATATAAACTGTGTATGGATCCACTTAAAAACCTTCTCTGAAAATGCTCAATACAGTGTGGAGGAGCAGAAAAACGTAGCTCAGAGATTAATGAGGGAAAACCTGTGTTGGCAGGGGCACGTTTTTGAGGCAGGAAGGCCTGTATTAAGCTGTAAGGAAGCAGTAAAAGATAAGGACTGGATAAGAAGCCATACTCTCCTTGTGCAGCTGCAGGCATTCACCTAGTCTGTCCCTGCCTTTTGTATGCTGATCACCATCTGACACGAAGCAATCAGGGAAAGATGTAATTGAGCTGGCAAATTCTTGTTTAACAGAACCCTACGAACTCCGTCCCCATTTGAAGTCAATGACAGTTACTTCAATTTCTGAGCTCTTTTTTTAAATGATGCAGATTTTTAAACTGATGTTAAAGACCCTGGTCTGTGTTCTCAAGGTCACACACCAACTTTAATAGACGAGATGAGGCTAAATCCCCTGGACTGCTTTGAAAATCTCAACCCTGAATCAATGGATGGCACCTGAAGCCAGACGCATTCAAATTAAAAATTAGGCACAATTTTTTAATGAGGGTGATTAACCACTGGAGCAAACACCCAAGAGAAGTGGTGGGTTTTCCATCTCTTGACGTCTGCTGATCAAGCCTGGATGCCTTTCTATAACAGATGTTTCAGCCTAACACACATTATTGGGCTCAGTGCCGGCGTCACTGGGAAATTATCTGGCTTGTGCTATACAGGAGGTCAGGCTAGATGATCTAGTCATCCCTTCAGGCCTTAAAATCTATGGAAAACCCCCCTGACTTTTCCTGTCACGAGTTTTGTTCTGGTTTTAAACTGTCTGTGGATACAGCTGCTATCCATGTGTCCAGTCTCTGCCTTGACTGACCCTTGTTCCCTGTTCTTTTCAGTGAGGAAGAGGAGACTTGCAGACTTGAATGGGCCTTTCTATCCCAAGTGCCGAACTGGGGTGTAGTTCCCGGCTGTGAAGATTGTGCCTGGTGGTTTGTGCTATACCCTGGAAATCTGAAGGCAAAGTGCCTGCACAAAATATCTGTGGTGCCTCAGTTCTGTGTTGCATAATTATGCACTAAAGGTTTTAATTAACTAGCGATTGTAGGTGACGATTTGATCAAATATCACTAATGATGTTGTCTTTAGAGTCAAGCCAAGTCAGTCCAGTTGCCAGTTTTAAGCAGGCTTGGTTTAGAATACATCACAGCACAACAGTGACTGTTAATTCACCCATGACTTAATTTCTCTTAGGATTTTCTGTGTGGTTTTTTCAGATATATTTAGGATGTGTTATGCATGAGTGGAAAAAATTACTGCTCTACACAAGTTGCATAAGTATTTAAAAAAATACTTTATTTTTTCAACTTGCTTATCTGTTTGACAAGCATTTCTACTCTCCCACCACAATGCTAGACCATCCCTTTCAAGGACTTGTCAATTACAATTAATTACCAACATTTGCTGACTTTATTTGCAGACAGGATGTCAAAAGCATCCCCAAAAGAATTCATGTCTTTTTTATTCATCCCCTCCCCCCCATGAAAAGAATGTAAGGCCACTGATTATAAAGTAATGGCTCCATAAAAACAGAGCAGTGGGTATTACATGGGACGTTAAAATCTTCCTGCCTCCTTTCGCAGGGATATGGAAAACCATTGCTTTAAGAGATTGAGAATGAAATCCTGTCTCCACTGAAGTCAGGTGCAAACTCTCATTGACTTCAATAGGGGCAGGATTTGCCCCTGGATTTTCTCTGGAAATAAGCCTCCTGTGCTTTTACTGGGTCTTGTAATGAGTATGCTGGAGCCCTCACTTGTCATGCTGGGTTTCTGGCGGGGTGGCTGTTTTATTTATCTGTAAAACTTCTTGTTCTGCTAGAGATTTTATTTTACCAACATCCCAAATTTCTGACTAGTGAACCCTAATAAAGAAATTACTTGAAAATACTCTGCCTGTGAATCCAGATAGTCCAGGATGCCATTTGAGTAGAGTTGGATAAACATACCAGGCAGTTGGGTTTGTCAGGTGATAAAAACCCACTGCCTTTCTAGGGAGGAATTTCCAGTAGGTACATGCAGCCTCTGATCATGCAGTGGGTTCCTCACCAGCAGGCCATCAACCCCCAGCAACTCCCATTGCCTCCAGTGCGCGGCTAGGCTGCACAGCAGGAAGTCTGCCCATGCAGAGCCAGTGCCAGAGGGTGGCCTTTGTTTATACACCTAAAGAATCCATCCCAACACTCTTTTCCACATAACAACCAGCCTACTGCTGTTCCCAGTGCGTTCTGCAGTCTGTGCATTGTGGTACAGCAAACCTGCCACTCATTTCAACAGAATTTTTGCATGAATCAGGATTGCAGGCTTTGGCCCTGATTTGCTATCTCTGAATATCATACTTTAACCTTGAGTGGGAAATACAAACGTGTTTGATTGTTGCTCTTGAAATCGTAATAAATGTGTCAGAAATCACAAATAAAATGCTTCAATGCAGTTTTTTGTAAAATCCCATACGAACGATTAGGGAATATTGCAAAACCAGAAAGCAGCATGATAAGCTCAATGCCAGTTGGACAGCCGTAGTCCCACCAGACACCTCCCAAAGGCTTTAGCAAAATCAATGAAAGCATCAGTCCAGATGCCACTTGATTGCTAACGGCAGAGTTGTCTGCTCAGATGTGCACAGAACTAACTCAGCATCAGTGTCTGCTCTCCCACTGACTCAGGGGAATGGAAGTTGTTCTTCTCTGCTACATGCTGCCTGCCTTGGTACCCATGGGGAATCTGGGTGTGTGGGGGCACTGCAGAATGCGCTAAGTGGGACCCTGCTGTGCAGACCTGCGAGGAGGATTTTAAGCAATAACCTTGCCCTTTTCCATGCTGTAGTAGTATCTAAATGCCCGTGGCAGTTGAAACATATGGTTGGAGGACTCTGGGCTTGTGTGTGACAGGCATACTCATGCTGGTGACTGTGCCGGAATTACATGGGTAAGTGAGCAAGTGCTTACCCAGCAGAGCAAGGAGTTGCACAGTTGCCTGGGGAAAAGCATCAGGCTCTGTACCAGCTGTGCTGTCGAGCAGTAATGATGAAGGGTCACTAGTTCTTGAGGAAAAGGGGATCCCTCCCTACAGCGCGCACCATGCCTGCTCGTGCGCAGACTCTCCTGCTTGGAACTGCTGAGCCATGGAGCTAACATACCTTCTCAGAGGCGTCACAGCAGTTGTGCTGAGTCAGCTAAGCGGCGAGTCAGCATTTCAAGTTGTGTCAGTGGTTCTTTAGATATAGGTGACAAAGACTCGCACACAGCCAGACCCCAGGGGTTGCCTACGCAGTAACCCTTAGAACATGGAGGACCTGGAGTGTACTTGCCTTCTAGGCTGGAGATGAGTGAAACAGTCATGGGAGCAGCTGCCCCCTCTTACCTCCTGCTCCAGAATAGCAACCCCTCCCCCACAAAGCACTGGAACCACCTCGCCCCCTGCATAAAGGAGTCGATTGCTTCTCCTGCCTTGTAGCGGGTCTGGGCTTACATCCTACTCAGCACTGGTCCAGCCTCCTTAGCCAGCGCCTGACCCATCTGGCCATCTCACCCCTGCCATGGGTAATGGGGAGACTCTCAACCCTCGGGGGGGACAGGATGCAGTGTGGTTTGGGGGTAGAGCCCCTCCTAGGGGCCAGAAACCCTCCCTAGACCAGCACCTGGTTAGCAGGCTGCTTGCCTGGCATGAGCTGAAGCCCAGCTGCCAGTCACAGGTTTCCAAAGGGTTAAAAGCAGCACACGCACGGATGACGTGGCACTGCCCCAGAGCTGTACGGACAAGGAGCAGCACACGCACGGATGACGTGTCTGTACAGCTCTGGGGCAGTGCCAAGGATGACGCGTCACGCTGACAGTTTTAGAAGTTCACACTAACACGAAGTTGACACCGTTTCCCATTTGTACTGAAAACAGACCCGGCCAGGGCCTTTTGCAGGAGTTACACGATGGTCACCTAGCCAGCAGGTTGGTCAGGGTGTTTAAAACAGAACAGCTGAAAAACACCACAGTGCAACATACTAGTTGTGGGATCCTGTGCTCAACCACAGCTACTGGCAGTGACGTAGGCTGGGAATGCAACGCGTGCCTGACGGCAGGATGCTGCACCTCGGCCAGCTCGCCAATGCACCTGGGAAAGGTGCTGCACGCAAACACGCATCGCCCCAGTGCTGGGGACACCAGCTGCCTAGGGGAATAGGAGTCTCTTCCAAAGACCATTGTTGTCAGTGGGCATCGTTAGTCACCTCAGGGGCTTGGGTTCAGCCCCTGCATCATTATCATCATCACCTAATAACAGCTCTGGGGAAGGGTCCCACAGTGGAGCTTGGAGCAGGTTTGAAGACCACACAGCAGCACTCCGGCTGTTGTTGAACAGGCAGCCATGGGCACAATGTCAGAGAAGTCAGGCCTTGCTGTGGGATTTAACACAAGCTAAGTCTGCTGCAATGCCGTCCTCCCCTCCCCCTGCTTTGGTAAGGGAAAAGGTTCCTTTAGCGCCTGCACGGAAAATAAAAGGGCTATAACTGACAATAAGCAACTGTAGAAAGGTGAGTGTGATGGGGCATCCCCCCACAGCAGCATGGATAGGGTAAAGTGGCAAGGGAGGCCAAGGAGCCTTAGGCTGCACCTGCTGGTTGAGATCACAGCTCACGTGGGCAGGGACAGGTGGGGGATGAGGGGGGGGTGCAGGCACGTCAGCCTACAGGCACACGCCCTGGTACAAGCGGGACAGCAGGGGCGTGACAAGGGCAGGCTTGGACAAAGTCCAGGGAAGGAGGAGCAGTGAAGGGTGACAGGGACAGACCTGACATGCTGGGCTGAGGGTCCCTAGATTGGAGGGTGGTGTAGAGGGCAGGCCTAGGTTCCTCTACCAGCCCGTGCGGGAGTGGCACAGTCAGTGCAGTGGAGATGGAGACTGCCTGAGCCTTTGAGGAAGGGGGACTGATGGTGACCTGACCAGAGGGCTAAGCCACGAAGGAGCAGCACTGCAGAGAGCAAAGGGCTGCAAGGAAAGTGACAGAGGCAACAGGCTGAACGATCGCTGGACAGTGGTGAGCTAATGCCCTAGATGAGCCATGAGGCGGTGCTGCCGCGCAGGGAGCAGCAGACCCCGTGACACTGAGCAAAGGGTTTTTAAAAAGCCATTGTCAGGACAAAGCCACAACTGACTTTATCGGTACAATGGGGGGATATGCTTCAAAGGGGAAACAGCAGCAGCAGAACTACACAGTCCATGCCAATAAGTGTAGCAGAACCACTCTGGATCCATGGAGATGCATTTAACCCCTCAGGATACACAGCTCTCGTGTGTCCATTGCACACAATCACGTGGGGACTGCACTCACTGCCTCTCCTACTCCTATGATGTTCATTAACATTTACATCATGCCCCTGGGCTTTCCTCAGCAAATGGCTGCATTTCAATGCATTTCAGAACCCCACCAGTTTTCTGCAGCACACACAGTCCAATGCAAGTCCTGGGCTAAGGGCTGTATCTTGGACATTTAAAAACTCAGTCACGTGAATTCCCTTCTGCATGGTAGGACATGGACACTGACTGCCACGAGAGAGGGGCAGCGAGCAGGTTATTCTTCTCCCTCTTCCCACACAATATGCCCTGCCAGATGAACTTGCCTGAGGTTGTACACGGCCATTGAGTGTTGCCAGCTTTTGCTCTGATGAAGTCGTGGGTCCAGCTTCTGGCCTCACACCTGCTGGTGCTAGTGTAAACCCAGAGACTTTAACATCGAAATCAAAGTAAAAAGCCCATTTTGTGGGCAGCCTGACTTACACCAGGGTAAAGGAAAGGAGACTCAGGCTGCTGGTGCTTATGCGGAAAATAGCCTCAACCACAGTCTGCTTGTGCTCCCAGTGATTAGAAGTGACTAAAAACCTGCTGCCTCCATCTCCCTAGCCGCGTGCGCACGCACACACACACAGACACCCATTCCTTCACCTTCTGGCTCCTACTTGGTTGTGAGTGGCCAAATCCCATGGCATGTGCTGCACTCATCAAGTTCTTCCTGGCGCCCATCACATTGTGGAGGCAGAACAGTAACTTCACTGCAGTGGGAGGAATCCTGTAGCACCACTGTTGTGTTTGACGTGCCATTAATTTACACTTGGCCAGGGGGCAGTTCATGGTTCGCTGTCAAGTGCTAAAGAGACACTGGGGCTGAGTGTACAAATCCAATGACAATCACTGGGAAGCCCCATGCCCTAGAATGTGAGTGTATATTATTGAATGTCTAACATTTTCCTGTGCTTCTCTTACATGTGTTTGACTGGGACCCGCTGCCGTCTGTCTGTGCATTCACATTCCTCCTTGACCATCCATCCAGAAGGGTTTGAAGCCAGCTTGAGCCCTTTCTCCTGACAAACGGGACAGCAAGCCGTGAATCCCTTCGCGTGGCAGCTTGGGCAGGTCAGGACAAGCTGCCGGCAGTGCAGGCTGGAGCACACTCTGTACTGATCCCATAGTGTCCCGCAGTACCTGCATTCTGGGGAGAGGAAAAGGGGAGTTAAAACCCATCCTGCCCTGTCTATCCCACTTGCTCCCCTGCTAGACAATCCTCTGCAATCGGGCTCTGCCTACAGTATGGTCTGAATGGGCTGCCAAAATTCATTCAAATGGTGACCCTTCATCTTCCAGGGCACTGCATTCTCGCTCTGGCCCTGCTTCCCTGCCCTTTCTCCACAGAATGAGAACTAGCTCCTGCCCACAAAAGGGGCTTTTCACTTTGATTTCGATGTTAACAAGCTTAAGGCAAACTCTGTCCTGCCATCCCGGGCCCCACGCACAGGAGCTGGCTGGCCCTAGGCAGTGGCCTGTGCCTCCCTGTGGCTATCGTGGGCAAACAGGAATAGTAGGGCTGCATTTGGAATCTGCTCTCAGGCTTGGAGGAACAGAGTCCTAGAGGCTACACCTCCCTAAAGAACCCAGAGCACAACTTGTCCTTTACTGAGCAGCTTTCCTCCCGACTCAGCTGCGCTGCTGGGACCTAACCCTGACTAGTCCAGCGCGGAGCTGTTCACTGAGCTGTGCCGCTTCCCCATCAGGCCCTCTTGAGCATGGCCAGGGCTTCAGAAGGACATTTTATTCCCAGCACTAAGCCTGCCACCTTCGAGATGGTGAAACTTATGGCAAATGAGTAAGTCGAGTCAGCTGCGATTGAGCTCAAAGTGGTTATACATCTAGAGACAGCAGCACCATCCTCTGAGCATAAGAAAGCACTGACTCCTCTTCAGATGTAGCAGAAAAGGCACAGGCAAGCTTAGCCCAAGTCCTTTGTTGGTCACCAGCAACGTCATTCCAAGCTGGAGCTGAGCAGTTGAAGAGCAACCCCATCTGGAAAGCCAGGGTGTGCTCACCCATCTTCAGCTTTTACTAGGGTGAAATACAATTCTCTGGGCTGCATAAGCCTTGAAAGCCAGGAACAGCCAAGCGCCCCATAGGCTGTTGCTACCAGGTTTTCTTCCATAGCATGGCAGCCTAAGGTTAGTGGAGCCGACTCCACGTGGTGGCTCAGTCTCTAGTGCTGTGCTGGCTCAGAATGGTTTGATCAGTGTAAAGGGATGACAAAACCAGAACTGAGGCATGTCGTGCTAGCGACCTATGTTACTAGCTGCTCCTCCCTGGTGGGACGGTGTGCTGTGCTGTGCTGTCCATGACGTCACAGAAACATTATCTCGTGGGCCCCTGCCCTGCCAGTCCCGAGTGCAGATAGCCTCCCCTCTCGCTCCTGATCACAGAGCATCCCTGGGTCATTGGCTGTCAGAAACGACGTATTAGGAATGCATTCCATGGATTTTTAGCTGTCTTTAAAGCAATTCAGTAGCTGGAAACAAGGGAACAAGGCCAGCACCCCTGAGCCAGGGGTGAAAGTAACTTAAAGGACTTATCAGTACTCCAGAGTCCTGCGGAGGGGGAGGGGCCTCAACTGGAAGAGGCGTGGCCTCTGTTGGAAGAAGTGGAGCCTTTAAATCCTGGGGCTTTTAAATCAGGATTTAAAGGGCTCAGGGATTCGGCTGAAGCTAGGAGCCAGGCCCTTTAAATTAACCCCGGAGCTACCAGCTGCAGAGGCGGCTGGGAGCCCTGGGGTTTGGGCAGGGGTGAAAGTAATTTACATTTCTTACCCATATGGTCTGATCGCAAGCAACCCACCCACCTCTCCTACCTACTTCATGGATCCCTCCCATTGCATGACATAGACAGAGAAAATAAAGCTACTATTACTACTACCAGGACTGTCTGTAATAAAACTTTACTATTGGAATAAGCCTGAAAAAGTGAAAACTCACTGTCACGTTTTTCTCTGTGTCTTCCCTCCTCCTCCAGCCAGGCTGCCCATGCTAGGCTCTGTGCTTCTCCCTGCCTGGCACTCAGCAGCTGGTGCAGAGGCTTCCCTCTAGCTTGCAGCAGGGAGACTGCCTCCTGCATAAGAAAAGTTTAAACTCAGTTGTTCCCTGATGGTTCAGCCCCCAGGGTTAAGAAAGGTTTCTGGCATCTTTCTTAATTTCACTCCCAGTTGTTATTGGGGGGTGGAGGGGAGCTGTGTGTGACCATGGCAGGGGCAGTTCTTTTCTGCCCCCTGGATAAGGGGATCTCCAATACTACTAAAATACAATAGTAGGGGCTGGTTGCTGGGGTCGAGGCAGTCGGCGGCAGGCTACAGCTGCATTGTTTGTGACTGTATGTATGTGTATGTATATGAATGTGTCACAAACAATGCAGCTGCTGCCTGCCACCGACCAGCAGCGACCCCAGCAACCGACCCCTGTGGGCTGCTGCCTGCAGAGAGCCAGCCGGTGCCGCTGGGCTGGGTCTGCCAAGGAGTAAGTAACCAAGGCGAGGGAGCCACCGGGGGGGGGGGGGGGGGGGGGAGGAGAGGAAGGGAAAGTCAGGTGTGAATGAAGGACAACTGGAATAGCCTTCATGAAATACACAAGATATTTAAAGAAAGTTTTATCAATTTCAGCCTCTGCACTCTGCAGGCAGGACGAAACAAAAAGAGATCTGAGACTGCAGTCGCTGTCCTAAGGACATTTCAGGTGTTTAAATCAATATAGAAAGAAGGTGGATTGGAATGAAAACTACTATTTCTTTCAAAGGAGGCACAATAATTTCGCTGAATATTCAGTTTTCCCCTCCAATCCCTTTGTGGTTTTGTCTATGGGGGCTATTTGCTTTCCCTGTAAATCTTTAGTTGCTTTAGCAAAATTGCTTTGCCCAAAATAAACCCTAATCATCATGACACACCTTTCCACCATGTTCTCCATGTTTTTTTGTGTTGGTTTTTTTAAATAGTAACATTTCAAAGAAGATCTGCAAGCAGTTTGGACATCACAACCATGATCCTCTGCTGGGGAGGGAATGGGATAGATTTGAACTTGGAAATGGTTCCTGATTTTCATTCTGTTTAGGAGATCCCCTTATCCCGGGGGCAGAAAAGAACTGCCCCTGCCATGGTCACACACACTCTCCCCTCCCCAACAACAACAACTGGGAGTGAAATTAACAAGGATGCCAGAAATGGCTTCTAACCCTGGGGGCTGAACTGCGCAGGGAACAGCTAAGTTTAAACTGTTCTTACGCAGGCAGCAGCAGCAGGCATCTCAGCCAGTCTACTGCAAGCTAGACCCTAGAGCAAAACCCCTGCTAGGGGGAATGGGGAGGAATTCAGAGCCTTATCTGCACTGGCTGGAGGAGGGGGAGGGAGGAGATGAGAAACCAGTGTGACAGTGAGTTTTCCCCTTCCACCTGCTTTTATTAGCTCAGGATTTAAACTGTGCAGCCAAATGCTTATATTTGTTGTATATATTAGTAGGAGAGATCCCCTCATCCCCAGGGGCAGACAGGGACTGCCCCTGCCATGGTCAAAGACCCCCTCCCCTGGACCCTCTCCCGCCAGCTACTGTGAGTGAAATTAACAAGGAGACCAGAAACTCAGCCCTGGGGCTGAACCATCAGGGAACAGCTGAGTTTAAACTATTCTTATAGACTCATAGACTCATAGACTCCAGGACTGGAAGGGACCTCGAGAGGTCATCGAGTCCAGTCCCCTGCCCTCATGGCAGGACCAAATACTGTCTAGACCATCCCTAATAGACATCTATCTAACCTACTCTTCTTGTTCTATCATTGGAGGCTAAGGTGAACAAGCTTTCTCCCTCCTCCTGATGACACCCTTTTAGATACCTGAAAACTGCTATCATGTCCCCTCTCAGTCTTCTCTTTTCCAAACTAAACAAACCCAATTCCTTCAGCCTTCCTTCATAGGTCATGTTCTCAAGACCTTTAATCATTCTTGTTGCTCTTCTCTGGACCCTCTCCAATTTCTCCACATCTTGCTTGAAATGCGGTGCCCAGAACTGGACACAATACTCCAGCTGAGGCCTGACCAGCGCAGAGTAAAGCGGAAGAATGACTTCTCGTGTCTTGTTTACAACACACCTGTTAATGCATCCCAGAATCATGTTTGCTTTTTTTGCAACAGTATCACACTGTTGACTCATATTAAGCTTGTGGTCCACTATGACCCCTAGATCTCTTTCTGCCATACTCCTTCCTAGACAGTCTCTTCCCATTCTGTATATGTGAAACTGATTGTTCCTTCCTAAGTGGAGCACTTTGCATTTATCTTTATTGAACTTCATCCTGTTTACCTCAGACCATTTCTCCAATTTGTCCAGATCGTTTTGAATTTTGACCCTGTCCTCCAAAGCAGTTGCAATCCCTCCCAGTTTGGTATCGTCCGCAAACTTAATAAGCGTACTTTCTATGCCAACATCTAAATCGTTGATGAAGATATTGAACAGAACCGGTCCCAAAACAGACCCCTGCGGAACCCCACTTGTTATACCTTTCCAGCAGGATTGGGAGCCATTAACAACTACTCTCTGAGTACGGTTATCCAGCCAGTTATGCACCCACCTTATAGTAGCCCCATCTAAATTGTACTTTCCTAGCTTATCTATATGAATATCATGCGAGACCGTATCAAATGCCTTACTAAAGTCTAGGTATATCACATCCACTGCTTCTCCCTTATCCACAAGGCTTGTTATCCTATCAAAGAACGCTATCAGATTAGTTTGACATGATTTGTTCTTTACAAATCCATGCTGGCTATTCCCTATCACCTTACCACCTTCCAAGTGTTTGCAGATGATTTCTTTAATTACCTGCTCCATTATCTTCCCTGGCACAGAAGTTAAACTAACTGGTCTGTAGTTTCCTGGGTTGTTTTTATTTCCCTTTTTATAGATGGGCACTATATTTGCCCCCTTCCAGTCTTCTGGAATCTCCCCCGTCTCCCATGATTTCCCAAAGATAATAGCTAGAGGTTCAGATACCTCTTCTATTAACTCCTTGAGTATTCTAGGATGCATTTCATCAGGCCCTGGTGACTTGCAGGCATCTAACTTTTCTAAGTGATTTTTTACTTGCTCTTTTTTTATTTTATCTTCTAAACCTACCCTCTTCCCATAAGCATTCACTATATTAGACATTCCTTCAGACTTCTCAGTGAAGACCGAAACAAAGAAGTCATTAAGCATCTCTGCCATTTCCAAGTCTCCCGTTACTGTTTCCCTCTCCTCACTGAGCAGTGGGCCTACCCTGTCCTTGGTCTTCCTCTTGCTTCTAACGTATTGATAAAAAGTCTTCTTGTTTCCCTTTATTCCCATAGCTAGTTTGAGTTCATTTTGTGCCTTTGCCTTTCTAATCTTGCCTCTGCATTCCTGTGTTATTTGCCTATATTCGTCCTTTGTAATCTGACCTAGTTTCCATTTTTTATATGACGCCTTTTTATTTTGTAGGTCACGCAAGATCTCATGGTTAAGCCAAGGTGGTCTTTTGCCACATTTTCTATCTTTCCTAACCATCGGAATAGCTTGCTTTTGGGCCCTTAATAGAGTCCCTTTGAAAAACTGCCAACTCTCCTCAGTTGTTTTTCCCCTCAGTCTTGATTCCCATGGGACCTTACCTATCAGCTCTCTGAGCTTACCAATATCCGCCTTCCTGAAATCTATTGTCTCTATTCTGCTGTACTCCCTTCTACCCTTCCTTAGAATTGCAAACTCTATGATTTCATGATCACTTTCACCCAAGCTTCCTTCTACTTTCAAATTCTCAACAAGTTCCTCCCTATTTGTTAAAATCAAGTCTAGAACAGCTTCCCCCCTAGTAGCTTTTTCACCTTTCTGAAATAAAAAGTTGTCTGCAATGCAGTCCAGGAACTTATTGGATGGTCTGTGCCCTGCTGTGTATTTTCCCAACATATATCTGGATAGCTGAAGTCCCCCATCACCACCAAATCTTGAGCTTTGGATGATTTTGTTAGTTGTTTGAAAAAAGCCTCATCCACCTCTTCCACCTGATTAGGTGGCCTGTAGTAGACTCCCAGCATGACATTACCCGTGTTTTTTACCCCTTTTAGCCTAACCCAGAGACTCTCAACACTTCCGTCTCCTATGTCCATCTCCACCTCAGTCCAAGTGTGTACATTTTTAATATATAAGGCAACACCTCCTCCCTTTTTCCCCTGTCTATCCTTCCTGAGCAAACTATACCCATCCACACCAACATTCCAGTTGTGTGTATTATCCCACCAAGTTTCAGTAATGCCAACAATGTTATAGTTGTATTTATTTATTAGCACTTCCAGTTCTTCCTGCTTATTACCCATACTTCTTGCATTTGTATATAGGCATCTAAGATACTGGTTTGATCTTGCCTCCAAGCTTTGCCCTTACCCTCCTTCCTCACTGCCATTATAGCCCGTGCTCCCTCCTGTTTCCAACCCATCTCCCAGGTCTTGTTCCCCACTTACCTGTGGGGTTTGCTCACCTGTCCCCGTCGAACCTATGCAGGGAGCAGGCTTCTCTTTCCCTCCCTCAGTCAGTCTCCTTTTCTTACCAGTCCTCCGTACCGGCGCATACCAGCTTATTTTCACCTCTGCCCTGAGCCCAACCTGCTCTCTGCTGCAGGTGCTCCCCAGACCACAGTGTGCGAGCCTCTGTCCTAGAGGGCTCAGTGGTGACTCTGACAGCTCTCGTTCTGTGATTGAGATGTGATGGCCCTACCTGCAATAATATCTTCATTGGAAGAGATGGTGTAACGCTGGTCAAACACAAACAGCTTCCCCCGATAGAACCCATCAGGAAACTCTTCCAGGTATTTGTGGATGCCACCCTTGAGCTGGTAAACCTCCCTGCATGCAGCCTGTTGAAAACAAAGCACAAACAGAAAACCTAGCTTACGCTGTCCCAGACTGCCCAATGCACACACAGGGAACTAGACGTCTAGGAAACGGAGCAATATCCCGGTGACAACCATAAGATCCATGTGCCCACGGTCAGTCCCTACTGGGTATTACTGTGGCTGCCAATATTGAATAGTGGCTGATTGACATGGGGCCAAAGGGCCACTGCTTCTGCAGTTAATGAAAGGAGTTTGTGGGCTGGATTCTGAAAGAAATCCAGATCAGCTCCAGACCCAAGAGGACATGAGGTTGAAGAACGGTCGCTGCATTATACAGTAAAAGCTCTTAGGGCCAGATTTGCCCATTACTTACACCAGTTTTACACCAGTGTAATTCTAGGGACTTCAGTGGATTTTCTCTGTGTTTACACTGGTGTAAATGGATCAAGCCTCATATGTGCAGAGAAAGTATATCTGGACTGATCCCTTGCTCTCTCTGGGCAGGGTATAAGGAATAGAGATGTGAGAGAGGGAGGATGGTCAGGCGGACGGGGTGCTAGACTAGGACCTGGGAGATCTAACCCTAACCCTAACCCATGTCCAGCTCTGCCACTGATCCATTCTGACACCTCAGGCCAGTCACTTAATCTATCTAGTTCTGCAGTTCCCTGTGAAAGGGAGATAAGCCTTCCGAGCTTACCAGGAGTATTGTGAGGATTAAACCTATGACTGTGAGGTGCTCTGATACTGGGGTGATGAGAGCATGGCACAGCGCAGCTGGCCCCGAAGGCAGTCAGCTCCCAGCCTACCCGTGCCAGGCTCTGCTGAAGAGGAACCAGCCCAGACCTGTCTGGGAATAACCAACAGCCTAAGCAGCTGGGCAGTAGTTAATCAGTTAAGGAAAACCGAGGCCTTATGAAGGATAGTGTGGGCTCAGGCAGGAGAGAACACAGGAAGGAAATACCCAGGGCATGAACTCCTCAGGGGAGCTGGCTAGGCAGATGCTCCCAGAGGGCTCTCCCTAGACAACAGACTTCGGGGAAGAGAAACAGGCCCCAGAACACAGAAAGAGAAAAGCTCTCAATGGGAAAACCCAAGGGAGCTGGTGAGGGGGGTCACCGGGAAACGAAACGTGCTCCTGAGTGGGAGAGGCTCTGAAAGGGAGGATGAATGCCATGTCTCTGTGAAACCTGATCCCAATGGAAGGACTTCACCAGGAAGCAGCAGGAGCCCCAGATCAGAGGAATTATATATTCTTCTGAGAAATGGCTGTCGTAGAATTGTAGGACTGGAAGGGACCTCGAGAGCTCATCTAGTCCAGTCCCCTGCACTCATGGCAGGACTAAGTATTATCTAGACCATTCCTGACAGGTGTTTGTCTAACCTGCTCATAAAAACCTCTAGTGATGGAGATTCCACAACCTCCCTAGGCAATTTATTCCAATGCTTAACCTTCCTGACAGGAAGTTTTTCTTAATGACCAACCTAAACCACCCTTGCTGCAATTTAAGCCCATTGCTTCTTGTCTTGTCCTCAGAGGATAAGAACAATTTTTCTCCCTCCTTGTAACAACCTTTTATGTACTTGAAAACTTATCACATCCCCTCTCTGTCTTCTCTTCTCCAGACTAAACAACTCCCACCCCCACATCTTCCCTAATAGGTCATGTTTTCTAGACCTTTAATCATTTTTGTTGCTATTCTCTGGACTTTCTCCAATTTGTCCACGTCTTTCCTAAAATGTGGCGCCCAGAAATGGACACAATACTCCACCTGAGGCCTAATCAGCACGGAGTAGAGCGGAGGAATTACTGCTCGTGTCTTGCTTACAACACTCCTGCTGATACATCCCAGAAGGATGTTTGCATTTTTTGCAACAGCGTTACATCATTGACTCATATTTAGTTTGTGATCCACTATGACCCCCAGATCCCTTTCCGCAGTGCTCCTTTCTAGGCAGTCATTTCCCATTGTGTGTGTGTGAAACTGATTGTTCCTTCCTAAGTGGAGTACTTTGCATTTGTCCTTATTGAATTTCATCCTATTTACTTCAGACCATTTCTCCAGTTTGTCCAGATCATTTTGAATTTTAATCCTGTCCTCCAAAGCACTTGCAACTCCTCCCAGCTTGGTATCATCCACAAACTTTATAAGTGTACCCTCTACGCCATTATCTTAATCGCTGATGAAGATATTGAACAGAACCGGACCCAGAACTGATCCCTGAGGGACCCCACTCTTTATGCCCTTCCAGCATGACTGTGAACCACTGGTAATTACTCTCTGGGAATGGTTTTCCAGCCAGTTTTGCACCCACCTTATAATAGCTTCATTTAGATTGCATTTCCCCTAGTTTGTTTATGGTTTGACCTCTAGGGGGATGTAGACCCAACAGGAGAGAGAGCCTACTCTGGCTCCAGAAGAGAGTTCTGGAGTGTAGAGAGTATCGCTGGTACAGGACCTGGACATACGCAGATTTTATGGACTAAGGTTTACACAGCCTCTTCCCCATCCAGGGAGGATGCTGGGTGGAGGCCTGTTTATGTAATATTCCACCTTTGGTTACATAAACTAGATAGGAGAGAAGGCTAGCTCAGTGGTTTGAGCATCAGCCTGCTAATCCTAGGGTTGTGAGCTCAATCCTAGAGGGGATCATTTAGAGAACTGGGGTAAAAATCTGTCTGGGGACTGATCCTGCTTTGAGCAGTGGGTTGGACTAGATGACCTCCTGAGGTGCCTTCCAGTCCTGATATTCTATGATGCAGTAGGGGCATTCTTCAGGAGACAGTAAACAGGGGAGTTTTGGTGAAGACTACAAGAGGCAGGCAGAGGATCAAACAGGCTAGTGAAGGGAGCATGCAGTGCTTTGGGGTTTGTTGTGCTGTGGGTGGTGGTGTTTTGGTTTGTTTCTCAGATTTACAGGATTTAGGTGAGAAGGCTATGGCAGATACAGAGGCAGCAGTGGTAGTGACCCAAGCAGTGGAAGACACAATGAGGATGACTGGATGTGGAAGCTGCAGTATGTACATGATCCGGGAGCGGGTACCTGAAAAGAGTTTTGTCTGCATGAAGTGCCGCCTGACAGAGCCTGACAGAAAAGATCTGAGGACTGGAGATGCAGGTGGAAACTCTGGTTGAGTTTAGAAGGGGGTTCGAGCAGATGATGGAGCAAAGACCTGAGGAGTTTGAATGGAAAAAACTTAGACTTGCAGATGAAAGCAAGACCAAAGAACTCTGAGGGAGACTGCTGAGTGAGGAAAGTGGACAGTGGAAGCATGTGACTAAGGCCTGGTCTGCACTATGAGTTTATCTCGAATTTAGCAGCTGTGACAAAGTTCCTCCTCTACCTTGGTGGGTCCTGCGCTTATTGGCGGATTTGCTCACCTCAGTGATCTTCCCCTCTTGTGGAACCCACAGTCTGGGTCAGCTCCTCCTGTGTCTGATCAGGAGTTGGGAGGTTTGGGGGGAACCCGGGCCCACCCTCTACTCCAGGTTCCAGCCCAGGGCCCTGTGGATTGCAGCTGTCTATAGTGCCTCTTGTAACAGCTGCATGACAGCTACAACTCCCTGGGCTAGTTCCCCATGGCCTCCTCCAAACACCTTCCTTATCCTCACCACAGGACCTTCCTCCTGGTGTCTGATAATGCTTGTCCTCCTCAATCGTCCAGCAGCACAGCCTCTCAGTCTCAGCTCCTTGTGCTTCTTGCTCCCAGCTCCTCACACGCACTTCCTCTCTTCTAGCTCCTCCCCATCTGACTGGAGTGAGCTCCTTTTTAAACCCAGGTGCCCTGATTAGCCTGCCTTGATTGGCTGCAGGTGTTCTAATTAAAGTCGCTATCTCCACTGCCTTCTAGGAAGATCTTAATTGGCTCCAGGTGCCTTGATTAACCTGGAGCAACTGCCATTTGGTTACCAGCGTACTAGGGATTTGTTTAGCCTGGGGCTAACATACCTGTTTCTCAGTACTTTACTGTAGCCCTCTGGCCTTGCCCCATCACACAGCGTTAAACTGAATTAACCCTGCACCCATCCACACAACGAAGCCCTTTATTTCGATACAAAGGGCTCTTAATATTGATATCTGTACTCCTCCCCGACGAGGGGAGTAGCGCTGAAATCAGTATTGCCATTTTGAATTAGGGTTAGTGAGGCTGCAATTCGATGGGATTGGCCTCCGGGAGCTATCCCACAGTGCACCATTGTGACCGCTCTGGGCAGCAATCTGAACTTGGATGCATTGGCCAGGTAGACAGGAAAAGCCTCGCAAACTTTTGAATTTCATTTCCTGTTTGCCTAGCATGGAGCACCGATCAGCACAGGTGACCATGCAGTCCCAGAAACAAAAAAGAGCTCCAGTATGGACCGTACGGGAGATACTGAATCTGATCTCTGTATGGGGAGATGAATTTGTTCTATCAGAACTCCGTTCCCATAGAGAAAATGCCAAAACATTTGAAAAAAAAATCTCCAAGGCCATGATGGACAGAGGCCACAACAGGGACTCGACACAGTGCTGCATGAAACTTAAGTAGCTGAGCCAAGCGTACCAGAAAGCCAAAGAATCAAATGGACGCTCACGGAGGGAGGGGTGACTGACGACTGTAGCTATCCTACAGTTCCCGCACCATTTGAATTCTTGGCCGAGCTCCCAAAGCCTAAAGGGTCAAAAACATTGTCATGGGTGGTTCAAGGTATATGTCATCAGCCTCTCCTCCACCCCCACCCCAGTGAAAGCAAAGGGGGAAAAAATCGTTTCTCGCCTTTTTTCAATGTCACCGTATGTCTACTGGATGCTGCTGGCAGACACGGTGCTGCAGTGCTACACAGCAGCATCCCCTTCCCTTCCCTTCCCTTGCGGACGGCAGACGGTACAGTAGGACTGGTATCTGTCATCGTCGTCCCGTGAGTGCTCCTGGCTGGCCTCGGTGAGGTCGGCCGGGTGCGCCTGGGCGAAAAAGAGAATGATTCCAGGTCATTCTCTTCTTTAAGTTTTGTCTAATGGACATTCAGTCCTGCCTGGAATATCATGGCAGCTGGAGACTTCTGCCTCAGGCTGCTCTCCCAGGCAGTAGCACTGTGCAGTCGCGCCTACCCCAGTCTACTCCTTGCTACCAGGGCTCACAATCAGATACTTAGACCTCTACATTTTGCTGAAAATAAAAAAATTAGCTGCCCTTTAGAACTGTCCCCCAACATACATATCCTGGGACATTTTGTATCTTATCAGAGTCAACCAAAGGCCCACACACAAATGGAGATTCAGTCCTGCCTGTGCTTCTATCCTAGTGCTTATCACAGAGTCCCATTTTCAGCTATAGGCTGAGCAAGTGCAGAATGGTGGTTCACTCTACTTCACTGTAAGCCAACCGCCCTCCCCTCCCCCCTTTGATCTCTGCAGTAAAGTCTGTGTTGTGTCTTATTCATGCATCTTTATTACTTCATCACACTGATGGGGGGACACTGCCACAGTAGCCCAGGAGGGTGGGGGAGGAGGGAAGCAACGGGTGGGGTTGTTGCAGGGGCACCCCCTAGAATGGCATGCAGCTCATCATTTCTGTGGGATGTCTGGGGCTTTGACTCGGAGCGGCCGTTTGCCTCTCTGGTTCTTTAGAAGGCTTGCCTGATATTCTAGGCAGGACTGACTCTTCATTACACAAAACTTAAAGAAGGGAATGACCTGGGGAGTCATTCCCATTTTGGTCCATGCGCCCCCGACCGACCTCACCGAGGCCAGCCAAGAGCACCCATGACAGCAGCAGACGGTACAGTATGACTGGTAACTGTCATTGCCAACTTGCAAAGCAGCAGATGGGGGGGTATGGCTGATAACCATCTTTGCTAACTTGCAAAAGGCAAGGGGATGCTGCTGTGTAGCACTGCAGTACCACGTCTGTTAGCAACATCCAGTAGACATATGGTGACAGTAAAAAAGGCTGAATGGGCTCCATGGTTGCTGTGCTATGGCATCTGCCCAGGCAATCCAGGGAAAAGGGAGTGAAACGATTGTCTGCCATTGCTTTCATGGAGGGAGGATGGACGGATGACATTTACCCATAATCACCCGCAACAAATTTTTGGCCCCATCAGGCATTGGGATCTCAACCCAGAATTCCAATGGGCAGGGGAGACTGCGGGAACTATGGGATAGCTATCCACAGTGCAACGCTCCGGAAGTTGACACTAGCCTCAGTACATGGATGAATGCCGACCAATTAATGTGCTTCGTGTGGCCGCATGCACTCAACTTTATAAATTCTGTTTCCAAAAATCAGTTTTTATAAAATCGGAATAATCCCGTAGTGTAGACATACTCTAAGAGAACCAGACAGAGGAAAAAATGGGCCAGTGAAGGAGAAATAGAGCTCAAGAACAGGTTTGCAGAGTTGGAAAAAGAAGAAGGGGCAGAGCAGGTGGTCGCTGAAGGTGAGAGGGCAAGGAAGAAGAGAAGAGCAGCTAGTCCTATAGGAAGAGGGGAAGAGTTAATGGAGATAACACCACCAAACATGAGCCACAGGAGGATACGAGATGGGTTGCAGAGAATTGCAACGTGAATAGGAATCAAGAGGACTTGCAGGCAGAGGGAACAGGGGATAGATCGGAGAATTGCACTGTCACCAGGAAAAGGCAGGTCTACGTGATTGGGGACTCCTTACTGAGAAGAATAGACAGGCCTGTAACTAGAGCTGACCTGGAGAACAGAAGTGTGTGCTGTCTGCCGGTGTTAAGATACGGGATACGGACCTGAGGCTGAAGAGGACCCTAACAGGAGCAGGAAAGAATCCACTGATTGTCCTTCATGTGGGAACGAATGATACGGCTAGATTCTCGCTGGAACTTATCAAGGGAGACTATGCCAGGCTGGGGAAGACGCTTAAGGAAATCGAGGCTCAGGTGATCTTCGGTGGGATTCTGCCTGTTCCTAGAGAAGGGCAACAAAGGTGTGACAAGATTATGATGATCAACAGATGGCTCAGGCAGTGGTGCTATAAGGAGGGCTTTGAGATGTATGGCCACTGGGAAGCATTCATGGACAGAGGACTGTTCTCTCGGGACGGACTTCACCTGAGTAAGGAGGGAAATAGACTCCTAGGATGGAGGCTGCCACAACTGATCATGAGAGCTTTAAAGTAGGAATTGGGGGGAGATGGTTGGGAGATGTCCAGGTAATATCCACGCCGGAATTCAACATTGAGAGGGAAGAAAACGAAGTAAGAAAGGATACAGCCATGGGTAGGAGAATGGACATAAGGAGGAAGGATAGTGTAGGTACAGTTCTAATAGGTGATACTGGCGGGAGAATGTCTGGGCCTAATTGGGTAAAGAATGTGAGCGAAACCAAACAGCAAGAATTAAGATGTTTGTACACCAATGTGAGGAGCCTAGGGAACAAAATGGAGGAACTAGAGCTAAGGTGCAGGAAGTGAAACTGGATATTATAGGGATAACAGAAACACGGTAGAACAGTAGTCATGACTGGAGTACAGGTATTGAAGGCTATGTGCTGTTTAGGAAAGACAGAAATAAAGGCAAAGGTGGTGGAGTAGCATTGTATATCAATGATGGAGTTAACTGTAAAGAAATAAGAAGTGATGGAATGGACAAGACAGTCTGTCTGGGCAAAAATCACATTGGGGAAGAAAGCTACTAGAGCCTCCCTTGAGATAGTGCTTGGGGTGTGCTACAGACCTTCAGAATCTGATCTGGATATGGATAGAGACCTCTTTAATGTTTTTAATGAAGTAAATGCTAACAGGAATTGTGTGATCATGAGAGACTTTAACATCCCAGATATACACTGGAGGACAAGTGCCAGTAATAATAATAGGGCTCAGATTTTCATGGATGTGATAGCTGATGGATTTCTTCACCAAGTAGTTGAAGAACCAACATGAGGGGATGCCATTTTAGATTTGGTTTTGGTGAGTAGTGAGGACCTCATAGAAGAAATGGTTGTAGGGGACAACCTTGGTTCGAGTGATCGTAGAATATAAGGGTTGGAAGAGACCTCAGGAGGTCATCTAGTCCAACCCCCTGCTCAAAGCAGGACCAATCCTCAGACAGATTTTTGCCCCAGATCCCTAAATGGCCCCCTCAAGGACTGAACTCACAAACCTGGGCTTAGCAGGCCAGTGCTCAAACCACTGAGCTAATTCAGTTTAAACTGAACGAAAGGATAAACAAAAATAGATCTGTGACTAGGGTTTTTTATTTCAAAAGGGTTAACTTTAAAGAATTAAGGAAATTAGTTAGCGAAGTGGATTGGACTGAAGAACTTGAGGATCTAAAGGTGGAGGAGGCCTGGAATTACTTCAAGTCAAAGTTGCAGAAACTATCAGAAGCCTGCATCCCAAGAAAGGGGAAAAAAATCATAGGCAGGAGTTATAGACCAAGCTGGATGAGCAAGCATCTCAGAGAGGTGATTAAGAAAAAGCAGAAAGCCTACAAGGAGTGGAAGATTAGAGTGATCAGCAAGGAAAGCTACCTTATTGAGGTCAGAACATGTAGGGGTAACGTGAGAAAGGCCAAAAGCCACATAGGGTTGGACCTTGCAAGAGAATTAAAACCAATAGTAAAAGGTTCTATAGTCATATAAATAAGAAGTGGGACCACTAAACACTGAGGATGGAGTGGAGGTTAAGGATAATCTAGGCATGGCCCAATATCTAAACAAATACTTTGCCTCAGTCTTTAATGACGAGCTTAGGGATAATGGTAGGATGACAAATGGGAATGAGGATATGGAGGTAGATATTACCACATCTGAGGTAGAAGCCAAACTTGAACAGCTTAATGGGACTAAATTGGGGGGCCCAGATAATCTTCATCCAAGAATATTAAAGGAACTGGCGCATGAAATTGCAAGCCCATTAGCAAGAATTTTTAATGAATCTGTAAACTCAGGGGTTGTACCGTACGACTGGAGAACTGCTAACATAGTTCCTATCTTTAAGAAAGGGAAAAAAGTGATCTGGGCAACGACAGGCCTGTTAGTTTGACATCTGTAGTATGCAAGGTTTTGGAAAAATTTTTGAAGGAGAAAGTAGTTAAGGACATTGAGCTCAACGGCAATTGGGACAAATTACAACATGGTTTTACAAAAGGTAGATCATGCCAGACCAACCTTATATCCTTCTTTGAGAAGGTAACAGATTTTTTAGACAAAGGAAACGCAGTGGATCTATACCTCAATTTCAGTAAGGCATTCAATACGGTTCCACATGAGGTAATAGCAGCTAAACTGGAAAAGATGGGGATCAATATGAAAATTGAAAGGTGGATAAGGAACTGGTTAAAGAGGAGACTACAGTGGGTCATACTGAAAGGTGAACTGTCAGGCTGGAGGGAGGTTACTAATGGAGTTCTTCAGGGATTGGTCTGAGGACCAATCTTTTTATTACTGACCTTGGCAGAAAAAGTGGGAATGTGCTAATAAAGTTTGCAGATGACACAAAGCTGGGAGGTATTGCCACTACAGAGAAGGACCGGGATATCATACAGGAAGATTTGGATGACCTTGTAAACTGGAGTAATAGTAATAAGATGAAATTTAATAGTGAAAAGTGCAAGGTCATGCATTTAGGGATTAATAACAAGAACTATTGTTATAAGATGAGGACGCATCAGTTAAAAATAACAGAGGAGGAGAAGGACCTCGGAGTATTGGTCGATCACAGGATGACTATGAGCTGCTGCGGTCTTGGGATGCATCAGGAGAGGTATTTACAGTAGAGATAAGGAGGTGTTAGTACCGTTATACAGGCACTGGTGAGACCTCATCTGGAATACTGTGTGCAGTTCTGGTCTCCCGTGTTTAAGGAGGATGAATTCAAACTGGAACAGTTCAGAGAAGGGCTACTAGGATGATCCGAGGAATGGAAAACCTGTCATATGAAGGGAGACTCAAAGAGCTTGTCTTGTTTAGCCTAACCAAAAGAAGGCTGAGGGGAGATATGATTGCTCTTTATAAATATATCAGAGGGATAAGAATCAGGGAGGGACAGGAATTATTTAAGCTCAGTACCGATGTGAACACAAGACCAAATGGATATAAACTGGCTATCAGGAAGTTTAGACTTGAAATTAGACGAAGGTTTCTAACCATTAGAGGAGTGAAGTTCTGGAACAGCCTTCCAAGGGGAGTAGTGGGGGCAAAAGATATCTGGCCAGGGCTTCCCAGGGGAGGGGGCAAGTGGGGAAATTTGCCCCAGGCCCTGGGTCCCGCAGGGGCCCCCATAAGAATATAGTATTCTATAATATTGCAACCTTTTTTATGGAAGGGGCCTGTCAAGGCTTTTTCCCCACTTTGAACTTTAGAGTACAAAAGTGGGGACCTGCATGAACACTTCTAAGCTTAATTACTAGCTTAGATCTGGTAACACTGCCACCACCCAGAAATTTCAGTGTCTGGGGCACTCCCTGTCCCCCCCCAAACTTTCCCCTCCCTGGGCTGCCTTGAGGGACTTCACCAATTCCCTGGTGAACACAGATTTAAACTCCTTGGATCTTAAAACAAGGAGGAATTAACCATCCCCCCTTCCTTTCCCCTCACCAATCCCTGGTGAGTTCAGACCCAATCCCCTTGGATCTTAAAACAAGAAAAATCAATCAGATTCTTAAAAAGAAATCTTTTAATTAAAGAAGGAAAAGGTAAAAATTATCTCTGTAAAATCAGGATGGAAAATGCTTTACAGGGTACTCAGATTCATATAGACCAGAGGGACCCCGCCACAGCCTTAGATTCAAAGTTACAGCAAACAGAGGGAAAAATCCTTCCAGCAAAAAGAAACATTCACAAGTTGAAAAAACAAACATAAGACTAATCTGCCTTGCCTGGCTATTACTTACAATTTTGACACATGAGAGACTGATTCAGAAAGATTTGGAGAGCCTGGATGTACGTCCGGTCCCTCTTAGTCCCAAGAGCAAACAACCCCCAAAACAAAAAGCACAAACAAAGACTTCCCCCCACCAAGATTTGAAAGTATCTTGTCCCCCTATTGGTCCTCTGGTCAGGTGTCAGCCAGGTTTACTGAGCTTCTTAACCCTTTACAGGTAAAAGAGACATTAACCCTGAACTATCTGTTTATGACAGGGCCCCCAAAATTGCTTTGCCCCAGGCCCCCTGAATCCTCTGGGCAGCCCTGCATCCGGCTTCAAGACTAAGCTTGATAAGGTCATGGAGGGGATGGTATAATGAGATTGGTCTTTGACTATTAGCGGTAAATATGCCCAATGGTCTAAGATGGAATGTTAGATGGGGTGGGATCTGAGTTACTACAGAGAATTCTTTCCTGGGTGTCTGGCTGGTGAGTCTTGCCCACATGCTCAGGGTTTAGCTGATCGCCATATTTGGGGTTGGGAAGGAATTTTCCTCCAGGGCAGATTGGCAGAGGCCCTGGAGGTTTTTTGCCTTCCTCTGCAGCGTGGGGCACGGGTCACTTGCTGGTGAATTCTCTGCACCTTGAAGTCTTTAAACCATGATTTGAGGACTTCAATGGCTCAGACACAGGTCTGATACAGGAGTGAGTGGGTGAGATTCTGTGGCCTGCACTGTGCAGGAGGTCAGACTAGATGATCATAATGGTCCCTTCTGACCTTAAAGTCTATGATTCTACTGAAAGTCCACTAGAGGAAAGTGAGGCCAAGATGTCATTGTGACGCTGCACCGGGCTGCCACAGGGTGCTCCACGGGCAAGGGACCCATTACAGAGCAGTGTAAGCATATGAATATACATTTGTGGCCAAGAGAACGAAGCAACACAACAGGAAGGGGGAAGATTACCTACACTTTGAGCCTGAGTCTCAAGCTTCTCTTCCCAGAAAACAGGATCCTGGAAGTACCTGAGTCTGTCCTCAGCTGCAGGAGGTGCACATGTGTATATGACATGCCTCTCCACCCAAGCAGGAAGTACCCTGAGTTACCCAGCATTCCTTGCACAACACACACAGGCTCAGACTGTAAAAGGAGAGGGCGGGGGCTGAAAACTGAGATCCCCCCCCACTGCGATTCTCATTTGACAGGGGGCTCCAACATGGAATGGTTATTTTGGGTACATGCCTTCTGCCCTTCTTCTGATTCCCACCAGACATACAAACACCGTGGTCCTGACACTCCATCTACCCTATAAAACACAACGTCACCAACCAGCAACAGAAAAAGCCACCCTCATATAGTCCTTCCCGGGCTGGGCAATGAATGTCTCAAGCCCCTGACCTGTGTGCTCCCAGAATGGCCCCTCACCTTGGTCCTGAGGTAGGCAGAGCCACGCTCACAGCGGATCCCTCCTGTACAGTACATCAACACGCGCTTGTTTTTAAAAAGCTCGAGATTTTCATCTACGTAGCTAGGGAAGTAGCTGAACTTCCTGATGTCGGGCGCCAGGCAGCCCTGGAAATGACCCTGTAACAAGGAGAGATGGATGTGTGATCAACAGCACTGGAGAAAGGGGAGAGAACAATGGCTGAACTAAAGAACCAACCCTTTGGGCCTGACCCTCCAAGTCACCACAGCTATTCTGGCTCCTCTAAGGGTATTTAGGCACCTAATTTCCACTGATTTCAATGGGAATTAGTTAAGCACCTAAATACCTTTGTGCCTCACAGCATCTGGAATCTGGTCCTATAGCCAAGACATCCTACCCTGTCACCCCAGTGTGAAGGGGATTCACCGAGGCTCCTCCCTGTGGATGGCACAGAGGGCGCAGCTGGAGGATGGAGACTTGGTCAGGATGTCTCTCTGCTGCACTGATGGCCAAGGCAGGGTGGGCTTTGGCTGGCTAAGCTAGATTTGAATAGCGTCTCTCTGTTGTTAAAACTTCGACGTTCCCCCGTCTGTTTTACATCAGACTGCACATGCTGCTCCACTGCTGCAGGACAGCGTGCTGTGCACTGAGCTGTAGGACCACCCCTCAGCACGGCACTGAGAAGCCAGGCAGGTCCTTTGCTGCTTGAGGCGATGTACCATTCGTGAATTGGCACCAGGAGAGAGCTGCAAGGCAGCATCGCAATCCCTTCCCCTCAGTCACATCATCCACACATGAGGACAGGGTGAAATGATCCCCTCAACCACCACCACCACCTCCTCGCAGGGAGCAAAGGCACAGCACTTACTATTTTACTTTCATAAAAGTTCCTGCAGTCCAGTAAAATGGTGTCACTTTGTGCTTGAGGAGCCTGAGATAAATATTTTTCTACTTCTTTATGAAATTCCTCAGGGGATAAATGGATTCCTAAAAATAAAACACACGGAAAAAAGCTCTGAAAAGCTGAGCTGATTTAAATGCTAACCAACTGAGCAATTCCGCTTGGCCTCTCCTCTAACCCAGCAGTGACACATGTGCATGACAAGCTTCTCTGAGAAATGAGAGCTACTGAAATGTCAGCTGGTCTCAGCCTAAACATACTGGGCAAATGTATCTGTGACATCACTCCACAGGCTTAGTGAATGAACAAATGCATCACAGCAGGAGTCAAGGGAACAAAGGATGCCAAGCTGCCATCTGTCTTATAGTGGGCTGGGTGGAAGAGTAGTGCTGATCCTCTGCTGCCTTATAGACTCATAGACTCTAGGACTGGAAGAGACCTCGAGAGGTCATCGAGTCCAGTCCCCTGCCCTCATGGCAGGACCAAATACTGTCTAGACCATCCCTAATAGACATTTATCTAACCTACTCTTAAATATCTCCAGAGATGGAGATTCCACAACTTCCCTAGGCAATCTATTCCAGTGTTTAACTACCCTGACAGTTAGGAACTTTTTCCTAATGTCCAACCTAAATCTCCCTTGCTGCAGTTTAAGCCCATTGCTTCTTGTTCTATCATTGGAGGCTAAGGTGAACAAGTTTTCTCCCTCCTCCTGATGACACCCTTTTAGATACCTGAAAACTGCTATCATGTCCCCTCTCAGTCTTCTCTTTTCCAAACTAAACAAACCCAATTCCTTCAGCCTTCCTTCATAGGTCATGTTCTCAAGACCTTTAATCATTCTTGTTGCTCTTTTCTGGACCCTCTCCAATTTCTCCACATCTTGCTTGAAATGCGGTGCCCAGAACTGGACACAATACTCCAGTTGAGGCCTAACCAGCGCAGAGTAAAGCGGAAGAATGACTTCTCGTGTCTTGTTTACAACACGCCTGTTAATGCATCCCAGAATCACGTTTGCTTTTTTTGCAACAGTATCACACTGTTGACTCATATTAAGCTTGTGGTCCACTATGACCCCTAGATCTCTTTCTGCCATACTCCTTCCTAGACAGTCTCTTCCCATTCTGTATGTGTGAAACTGATTGTTCCTTCCTAAGTGGAGCACTTTGCATTTATCTTTATTGAACTTCATCCTGTTTACCTCAGACCATTTCTCCAATTTGTCCAGATCATTTTGAATTTTGACCCTGTCCTCCAAAGCAGTTGCAATCCCTCCCAGTTTGGTATCGTCCGCAAACTTAATAAGCGTACTTTCTATGCCTTGCCCTGTCATTTACACCCCTCATGTGCAAAACACTGTCCTGCTGACTGGTGGCCTTTTATGCTCACTCCACCGGGGTGCAAATGGTGACACAAGGTGCAAAGCTGGGGAGGTCTGTGCCAGCAGGGTCTGAACAAAGGCCGCACAAAGGTATCCCCACCTGCCGCCTCTACACTAATGAGCCTGTTCTAGAGGAGGTATCAAGAAGTGGCTCACACAGAGCCAAGCTGCTCTGTTATGTCAATGTAAGCCCGGACGAACTCCACTGCTCTCCACAGCATCTCCAAACAACAGCACCCCTGGGGATCATGTGTCTTTGTAGAGGTCACTCCTAAGGCAACAGGCTGGCTTGCCTGCCCGCTGGTGCCACAGACTGGATAACAATGCCATGTTTACAGAAAGCTGCCTTGGCGAGGCAGCACAAGTGCTCATGGAAGGTGTTGCATTGTCAGCCTTGGAGAATGAGCCAGATCAGGCAGGCTCGGCACTTGCTAACCTACCTCAGTCCTGACCTGGATGGATGAAAGGAGGGCTTCATCTCCAGGCCCATTCAGTTCTTGGTCTCTGTGCAACGAAGTCAATGGGGAGGAGGGGTTGGTGGTCTCCAAGGAGCTAAACTAAGACCATCCAAGAGCCATGTAATTGCTGCCCTTGATGGTACCTGAATCAGTGGCTTAGCAGTGAGCAGCTCTGTAGCTTCATTTGTAATGTAGATGTTTATGGTCGGTCAAGTCTACAGACTACGGGGGCCATTGTCCGCAAGCAGTGCCTTAGGCTTTTCGGACATGTTGCAAGGATGCCATGAACGCCGTTCTCTGGGTGGCTTGTAACAACCAGGATAAAATTCCACCAACCGAGGGATGGGGGCAGCCCAGAGGCAGACCCCCTATTACATGGGTTGGCAGCCGGTATCAAGCAGAGTGCCCAAGGGTCGGCCCTGGGGCTGGTTTTGTTCAATATATTCATTAATGATCTGGAGGAGGGCGTGGACTGCACCCTCAGCAAGTTTGCAGATGACACTAAACTGGGAGAAGTGTTAGATACGCTAGAGGGTAGGGATAGGATACAGAGGGACCTAGACAAATTAGAGAATTGGGCCAAAAGAAATCTGACGAGGTTCAACAAAGACAAGTGCAGAGTCCTGCACTTACGATGGAAGAATCCCATGTACTGCTATAGACTAGGGGCCGAGTGACTAGGCAGCAGTTCTGCACAAAAGGACCTAGGGGTTACAGTGGACGAGAAGCTGGATATGAGTTAACAGTGTGCCCTTGTTGCCAAGAACGCTAATGGCATTTTGCGCTGTATAAGTAGGGGCATTGCCAGCAGATCGAGGGATGTGATCATTCCCCTCTATTTGACATTGGTGAGACCTCATCTGGAGTACTGTGTCCAGTTTTGGGCCCCACACTACAAGGAGGATGTGGAAAAATTGGAAAGAGTCCAGCAGAGGGCAACAAATATGATTAGAGGGCTGGAACACACGACTTATGAGGAGAGGCTGAGGGAACTGGGATTGTTTAGTCTGCAGAAGAGAAGAAAGAGGGGGGATTTGATAGCTGCTTTCAACTACCTGAAAGGGGGTTCCAAAGAGGATGGATCTAGACTGTTCTCAGTGGTGGCAGATGACAGAACAAGGAGTAATGGTCTGAGGTTGCAGTGGGGGAGGTTTAGGTTGGATATTAGGAAAAAACTTTTTCACTAGGAGGGTGGAGAAGCACTGGAATGGGTTCTCTAGGGAGGTGGTGGAATCTCCTTCCTTAGAGGTTTTTAAGGTCAGGCCTGACAAAGCCCTGGCTGGGATGATTTAGTTGGAGTTGGTCCTGCTTTGAGCAAGGGATTGGACTAGATACCTCCTGAGGTCCCTTCCAACCCTGATAGTCTATGAGTCTATGTGTGATTCCTGCACATCCAATTCAGGCCCTGCTGAGACACACCAATTAAGTACTAAATAGCTGCTGCACAGGATGGAACTCCTGTGCAGCCAATGGGGGAAGCTTGCCCTGAAAGAAAAAGGATGGTTCTGTGCCTAAGGTACTGGACTGGCTAAGGCACTGACTGACTTTGCCACACACTTGCTGTGTGAGCTACTGTTCTACTGGTGGAGAACAGGAAACAGAGGTTAAGTTTATTCCATGCTCCTGCTACCTCAAGCTGATTAGTGTAAACCGTGGCCCTGCTCTTACACTGGGATCTTCCAGCACAGACTCCTGCACCTGGGCAATGAAACGAATGCAACTCAGTAGGACATTCAGACCCTGATCTGCAGAATCCCAGTGAAATAAACAAGGGGCACCAGAGATATAGGGCTGTACAGCAAGTCCTGGTGCAGGACTGGGACCTAAATGTTCTCTTGCATCCCATTTCTTTCATTGTCCCTTGCTGCCGGTACAGAGTGGGACAGTCTGTAGCCCTATGTCCACCTCATTTTCAAGACCATGATAAATTATGTACAAACTATGCCTTGTAAGGTATCATCTGAAAACTCATGATTTGCTGATCTTTATCGTCATGGTAGAATATGTGTGGCAACATTGCATGTAAAGTTATAAGATTCTGCTATCGGATATTATGAAGACATGTTTCAAATCTGGGAAAGTAGCCACAAAGCAGTTCCTCTGAGACAAAAGGCAAATTGATGTCTCAGCCAGGTGTCAATGAAATCAAATGGACTATCATCTGGGAAAGCAGCCATTTTTTGGCAGGAAAAAGGGTGTGAGCAAGAAATTTGCATTTGGAAAAGAAACAGCTGGACATTCCCATCCCTACAGACTTCCTGTCTCCTGAACCCCAGCTGGAGATGATTCTCCAAGAAAAGGAAGGTATAAGAATGGGGGACAGATGCCCCCAAAGTTGTCTCCTTTCACCTCTATTCATGGCATTGACAACACTTGAAGGACAAAGGAAGCATCACTGGACTGGGGAGAGATCCTGGCTGAGAGGAATTCAGCCAGTAAAGCTGGCATAAGAGATGAGGAGAGAGACTTTTACTTCCAATTCACTTAGCTTGTTAAGTTGGGTGTTAGTTTGTGTTTTACCTTTTATTCCTTATAACCAATTTTGACTTTCACGCCTCATTACTTGTAATTTATTAACAACAGAAAGATGTTAAGCAATGTGTTTTACTGTCTCATCTAAACGAGTGTGCTTGGATTGAAGTGCTTGGGAAACTCCATGTGAGGTAACAGGATTTGTGCATATCGTTTTCTATTAATAAAATGACGGACTTTATATGAGCTGGTGTTGTACAGGAGGGATCTGGGCAGTACAAGATGCACGTTTCTGGGGGAAGTCTGGGACTGGGAGTTTTCTGGTGTTGCCCTGCCGTACAATCCACGCGTAGCTGGCCAAAGCACCATACAGTATAGCTGGGAGTAATTTACATGCTGGAGGTTGTGTGGGCAGACCAGGAGTGGTTGTTCTCTCAGCCAGGCAGTGTAAAAAGCACCCCAGGTTGGAGAACTGAGAGGACACAGTTTAACAGTCCAGACTGTACCCTGGGTAATGTCACACAGGGGCCTAGGCTAGAAGACCCCAGTGCAGCAGTGGGGCCATAATTTGCACTAATCAGCTTGTGGCAAAGACAGCATGAAACAGAACATCACACGGACACATGACATCTACAGCAACAGAACAGCAGAACTCACGGTTAGGGCCTGATCCTGCTCCACTGAAATCAATGGGAGCTTTGCCATTAGCTTCAACCAGAGCCAGACTAGGGCCTTGGGTCCCAGTTTAACAAAGCACTTAAGCACATGCTTAAAGCTAGGCACAAGCATACGCGCTTTGCTGAATTGGGATGTTAGGATCTGTTCCAAAACCTAGCAACACCAATAGAGGGTCTCTCATTGACCCCAATGGGCTTTGGATTGGGCCCTTCATGTAGAGTTTGGATCTGAGGAATTAACAGGCTCTCTGCAGTAATTACTGACTCTGTGAAATACCAAATGCAGCAGCAATACTTACACAGCACTCTCTACAAGGCTTACAGTATTTGTGCTGTAACGGCAATTTCACAGCAGTCGGAAATAGCCACATCTCATGCATATTTAAAGCAATTATAAATATTTCTTGTCCTCAAAAACTCCTCCAAATCATTTCATTATTGGTTATATGCAGGTTCTCCTTACATCCTTTCTTACCCAGGATGACTTTTCAAGTCTTATGTGGTTCATTCTCAAAACTATGGGCAAGACTCAGTGACCTTAACTACTACTAATTTGGTGGAATGAAATGAACAGCTTAATCTCGAGCTGTCAAAGCAGCTAAGTACTGTGTAAATCAATGACCTGATCCAGCAATTTCCCTACGAAGGGAACCCCCATTGCAAGCACAGCAGCTTCCCTGGACGTTTTGTAACAGTGCTATCTATGCTTTTGTCATATCCTGGTTACCGTGCAAAGACTGTGTTCTGGTGACAGTGCAAAAGAACTGCCTTACAGTTCAGTTCCAATCTCTGTTATTAACAAGTTGTTATTGTTCATAAAAATTAATGTACCGGTTTCTTTGTAGGAGACTTTGTTTGGATTGATGCCCAAGGGTACGATCTCTTCAAATACGCCAACTCGAAGGTCTGGGAAACAGTGAGCTCCTCCAGCACTGCTCTGGGAAATTAAAAATGAGGTCACGCCAACAAATTAAAGACACACCAACAGATGAACAGATCCCTTCAGACTTGCTGAAACTCCACTGTATTTCGAGTTTCTAAATTCATGTGAGATGTCAATATAGCAAGTTGCTTTGGAGGACTGGGCGGCACAGGGGGGTGGTGATGGCTTCTCCCCTTTCACGGTTGCCTCTCTGAATCCACCAGAGAGTGGTGGTGGTTCCAGTCCAGTTCCCAGTGGACAATTATTCAAATCACTTAAAAAAAAAGTCAACTGGCCACTAACGGAGAGACGCCAAGGGCTGAGTGGGCCAGGGACACTGAGCCAGCCCCTCCCTGCTACCAGGGGTTCCTCTTGGGCAGGAACAACACCTGTTAGCAGGTAGTATGGGGAAGCCTGCCCTGCCACTGAATGTGCTGAGACTATTCTGCTGACTAAAGAAAGGTTTTGTTGTCTGGGGCTGACAAGCTGGGACCATTCACCAACACTAAATTCATGGCAAATTTAAAAGAATAAATAAAATTCCCTTCTGATCTCTGGCTCTGCTGGTGTCTTTGTGGTTCACTGCGATCTTCAGTCAGAATGATCCCTGACACAGAACACAGTTTGTCCTGGTGTGACTGTATGTAATGGAAATCTGCAGTGATCCACGAGGGTCGCTGGACCCTGATGTAATGCATGAGGGACTAGCCAGATTCAGGGTTTTACTAACAGCAATGTGTATGCAGGAGGAACTCTGCGTGGGCAGATGTGAGAACATGCCAATTGCACATGCTGGTGTTTGAGCTGGGAGAATGCAATGCAGGAGTGCACATGTGCAACTTCGCACATACACAGGTAAAGGCTTTGCTGGGGCCCTAATGAAAAAAGATTAAATCAGCACTAGAATTTTATAAAGGACTTTTAGTTTAATGATGCTCAATTATTCCATCTGACTGTCTTATTTACAACATACAGAAGTTTTCTCACTGGAGACAAAACTATCCACAGGACAGTAAATAACAATAAAACAAAGCTGTTTATCCCCAAATAAACTGTTCCTTCGGCCAATACTGCAGGAGCTGAATTCCTTGGGTTCAATGTGGATTTTTAGTGCAGTAGAGGGAACATTTATTTCTAAAAGAAATTCTGAAAATGAAAACAAACATTTGGCTAAATAACTGCGTGTGGGTCCCTTTCTCTTACCTTGAAATCCTCTCTGCACAAAATGGTTTTGAACAGAGGGTGGGAAAGCATTGCCTCTATATAAAGACTGGTAGCTACTTTGCTTCCACCAACTGTCCCATTAATGCCTTCTGAAGCAATGCGCACCTAGAAGCCAGAAAGGAAAGCTAGATTAAGATCTAGTCATAATGCAAACCAATCAAAATGAAATTAATGAACCAGGACCATCTGGGAATGAGAGGAGACTTGTAGAAAAGTGTTCAGGAAAAGAGAAAAAGTGGGGAAAAAACTATAGTGATTCTGAATGAGAGAGGAGAAGTGCAGCAAAATAAACTGCAAAAGGTAGCAATTGTTCTATGGCCGGTTCTGCTCTGTACTCATAAAAAGGATGAGGAAGGCGGAAAACCTTCTGCAGGAGCAGAAAAAACAATTGCCAGTAAGGGGCAAATTCTGCAGTAATTAGACAGAACCTCCAATGGGAGTTTTAACAGAGTGAGGACGGTGGTATCAGTCTCAGTAAAGCAGGTAGAAAGAGAGGGTTAAAGTGCCCGTGTTACAGTGAAACCTCTCCAACTCAGAGGCATTATAGCTAGACCAAGAGAGAATTTTTTTTTAAAGTGAAGACAATCTCAGAATGGATGGAAGCAAATTTTGACTAAATAAAGAGCAAGAGGAAAAGTATGCAGCTGATGGGGCAAATGTAACACCTGTCTTTGAGAAGGAAAGACTAAGAAACTACCAAGTAAAATATACGAGCAAAGAAGGGGAAATGAATGTGTCAGGGCATTTCACTGTGGTATCTAGGAGCTGCATAAGAAAACCTAGCAAGAATATAAAAGTGCTTTCTCTCTTTCCTCCTGGATAGAGGAGCATGACTTTGTCTATGAAGGGCTTTGGGGTTTATTCTGTTTTAAACACCATCAGTTCTGGGAAGTATTTCATAGGCCAGACATAGGCTGGTTTGTGAGCTCAGAATACTGTGCTGTTCCGGTCCCCAAACCCAAGGATACAGAAAAGCTAAAGAAAATACAAAGAGGGGCAACAAAAATTATGCACTGAGTGGGGATGAGAGAGAGAATGACAGACTGAGATAAGAGGATATACAGTGCAATCTCAGTTACGAACACCTTGGGAATGGAGGTTGTTCATAACTCTGAAATGTTTGTAACTCTGAACAAAACGTTATGGTGGTTCTTTCAAAAGTTTACAACTGAACATTGGCTTAATGCAGCTTTGAAACTTTACTATGCAGAAGAAAAATGCTACTTTTAGCCATCTTACGATAAATGAAACAAGCATAGAAACAGTTTCCTTACCTTGTCAAATCTTTTTTTAGCTCTCTTTATTTTTTTTGGTAGTTTATATTTAACAAAGTACTGTACTGTATTTGCTTTTTTTTCCTTCTCTGCTGCTGCCTGATTGCTTACTTCTGGTTCCAAATGAGGTGTGTGGTTAGCTGGTTAGTTCGTTAACTCTGGTGTTCATAACTCTGAGGTCCTACTGTAGCCTATCAAAAAAGTGTCAGGGGTCACGGACCCAGTTCATAATAATTTCAAGGGAGCTAGACTACAAATGTCTGAAAAGGAACTATGTATACTCTAAGAAGATAGTAGGACAAGAAGTAAAGATCCGAAGCTAAGGAAGGAAAAGTTTAGGGTAGGCACTGAGGAAAAGACTGTAGGAGCAATGAAGCAGCAGAACAGAGTAGCAAGGCAGGTAGTCGGGCACCATCACTGCAGATGTTCAGGAAAGGCTGGAGAAGATGTTCGTGGTGTTATGTACTGTAGTATAGTGACTAATCCTTCAAAATGCAGGGAATCAGGCTGGATGAGCCAAATCCCACCCCGGAAGGGTTAAATTTGCTGCTGTGAACCAAATCAGTCCCGACTGTTGCACTGGTCGGAAGGGAAGGGCTGAGGAGGGGAGAGCCTGCTCAGCTGGGGGAGGAACACAGATGGACGCCCTTCAAGTGGTGAGAAAAGCTGGGCTAGGACTAATGCTTGATGGAACCACCCTAGCACAGTACTATTTGGAGGTACCTGAGGACCTGGCAGGGGGTGTCTCACCTGAAGGGCCAGTACAGCACTTAAGAGCTGAGCACAGAGGGTGGATGGATGAGTAACTTTCGAGGGGCTGAGAACTCTCCTTTATTTTGTGTTTGTGACTTCGGACTCTGCTAGCCAAGAGGGGGATTGAGCTTTTGTAGTGACCTGGTTGGAGGCTGAGCCACATAAACAACCAGAGTGGGCAGGAAGCAGTAGTTGAAGGAACAGGTAGAGGCAGGCCTGCAGTACCATGCCTCACCGTGAGGTGATGGACTGGGGCCCCTAATATCTGTGAAGTTGAGACACAAAACCATGCCTGACAATAAACAATCCTCTCCCTTACGCGGCTCTCCTTTGTTCAGTTCAATGTAACTTGTGCAATGCTCTGCTCTCTCCCCCAGTGCTATAGTGCCGATTACAGCCTGGCTCTCCTGGGCACACCGTTTCTTGCTAAATAGAGACAACTATGGGGAGGAGAAACAGCCACTCCTTAAAGACTTACCTTGCCAGTGAGATGAAGGTGCTGGCACAGAGACTTCTGCCAAGCACAGAGCCTCAGGGGGTCTTTCACCTCATGGTAACAGTAATATAACAGCACTTCTCCCACTTCACTGCCACAAGCGCCACAAAGGAGAACGAATAGGAAGAGTATTTCAGATTCAGCAGCACACAAGACCGTGCAGTTAATACTGTGATTGCTGACAGACAGGGACTTCATCCTTACAGAACTGGCCAGTTTCCTCCAGGCTGTTGTCAAAAGATTTTGTGGGGCTATGTTGTTTGTTTTCATTTACTTCAAGAAGTGGAAATAAGTCAGAGATGGGTCAGATCTCTATATCCCTAGTTTTTTTTCTGTACTGGCCTTGCCAATGTTGACCAAAAAAAAACTAACTAGCCCTGCATGGCATATCATTGCCAGTAGCTCATATCCCATTTGCATCTGAAAACTAGATTTCTTTAAACACGAGCAATGCAAGGACTCGTGTTTTCCAGATGTGTCAGAGGCTCCTTGAGGACTAAGGCTGAAGTTTGAAAACTAAACTTAAATTTGAATTAGCCAAATGCAAAAAAATCCACTTTTTTTAAAGGGCCAATCAGGGACCAAATTCTGAGGTAGTGTAAGCTGGGCTCTTATACTCAGACAAACGTTATAACTCACATGCTGGAGAGCCAGGAGAGGGTGACAGTAGAGGGTAGCTTGCATATCCTCACCCTCTCCTGCTGGCAGCTTTCCTTGAGAGATGTCTTTTTATGGTCTCTTGAGTGTGTGAGTTCCTCCACCTCAGACCTTCTTTAACTCAGTGGGAAAAATACAGAGATGGGGCCTGATTCTCCACTGCCCTGCACAGTGTGCAGTTATTTACACCAGTGTAAAGTGGGGGTGAAATGCTCCCAGATCAGCATGGTGGGGCTTCACACAGGTCAGAACGGCTGCACAAGGTGCATTTAGTAAGTGGGAATGAGTCCAGGGGGCTCTAGGTTACTAGGGGTTCTAGACCAGGTCTCAAACTCAAATGGCCACGAGGGCTACGTGAGGACTAGTACATTGGCCCGGGGGCCGCATCACTGACACCTCTCCCCTGCCACCCTTGGCCCCGCCCCCACTCCACCCCTTCCATGAGGCCCTGCCCCTGCCCCGCCTCTTCCCGCCCCTTCCCCGCCCCCATTCCAACCCCTTCCCCGAAATCCCCTCCCTGCCCCTGCCCACCTCTTCCCACCCCTTCCCCACCCCCATTCCAACCCCTTCCCTGAAATCCCACCCCAACTCCGCCCCCTCCTTGCCCCCAGGGGGTGCAGGGGTGTGGGATGTGGCAGCGGCTCAGGGCAGGGGGTCAGGTTCAGGGTCGGCAGGGGGCTCAGGGCAGGAGTCGGGGTGCAGGAGGGTTGGGGTTGCAGCAGAGGGCTCAGGGCAGGGGGTCAGGGTGCAGGAGGGGTGCAGCAGGGGGCTCAAGGCAGTGGGTTGGGGTGCAGGAGGATTGGGGGTGCAGCAGAGGGCTCAGGGCAGGGGGTCAGGGTGCAGGAGGGGTGTGGGGTACAGCAGGGGGTCAGGGTGCAGGAGGGGTGCGGCAGGGGGCTCAAGGCAGTGGGTTGGGGTGCAGGAGGGGTGCAGGGTGCGGCAGGGGGCTCAGGGCAGGGGGTTGGTGTGCAGGGTGCGGCAGGGGGCTCCGGGCAGTGGGTTGGCGTGCAAGAGGGGTGTGGGGTGCAGCAGGGGGCTCAGGGCAGGGGGTCAGGGTGCAGGAGGGTTGGGGTGCAGGAGGGGGCTCAGGGCAGGGGATCAGGGTGCAGGAGGGGTGCGTCAGGAGGCTCAGGGCAGGGGGTCAGGGTGCAGGAGGGTTGGGGTGCAGCAGGGGGCTCAGGGCAGGGGATCAGGGTGCAGGAGGGGTGCAGGGTGCGGCAGGGGCTCTTGGAAAGGGGGTTGGGGTGCAGGATGGGTGGGGTGTGTGGCAGGGGGCTCTGGGCAGGGGCTCAGGGTGCAGGAGGGGTTTGGGGGGGTGAGCTCTGGCCCACACCCTGCCCTGCCCCTGCGCTGCTCGAGGAAGTGAACATGGGAAAGGGAGAGGCGCAGGGTCTGTGTGTTGCTGTTGCTTCAGGCACGGCCCCAGCAGCTCCCATTGGCCGGGAATGGGGAACCACTGCCAATGGGAGATGCTGGGGGAAGTGCCTGAAGCAACAGCAATTCACAACCCCTGCACCCCTCCCTTCCTCACGTTCCGGCCAGCGTGGGTGCAGGCAGACAGGCAGGGAGCCTGCCGTTCCCCTGGTCCGCGTTGGGCCGGAGCCACTCTATGCAAACGCTGGGAGAGGGCGGGGGGGACACGAGGAGCTCACGGGCCACAGAAAATCACCCCACGGGCCGAATGTTTGAGACCTCTGGTCTAGAGGGATCAGAGGAAGGTAGGAAGTTGCATCAACTAAGGCCTTGTCATACACAAAAGTTGCAACAGTTTAATTAAAACTAACTTTAAATGGCTGTAGTTAAACTGGTGTAAACAGAGACATGGATGCCTTTGCATTGGCTCACACCAGGCTTACAATGAGAAAGAGTTTTTATATTGTTGAGGCAATTTCTTACCTTGTCAGTTCATCAAAACTAATGTGGCTTGTGTCTGGGAGCTTGTAAGAGAGCTCCTGGATGTTGCAGGTGGGACTGCTGAGCCTACCTGCCTTGTCTGCAGAGGCTGGGTTACTTGAAGTGTGGGCTTCAGCAGCCAACTGCTTTAGAATCAAACCTGTCTGCTGCTGGATGTCGCTGGAATGCTGCGCGGCGACATGTATGTGAATGCCGGTGAGGTCTTTAAAGGTTTGTCTGCAGCATTTCCACCCCAGTCCCGCTCTGCACATGGCTGGAGGGCAGCAAGCTGTGGCCGGCACTTCCTTTGCTTTGACAAAGAGGGCAAATGCCTGCAATGCATTACAAACACTGTCAGTTAGGCTTTGCTTTCTTCCTAGGTCCTGTCACACGACTCAGGACTGGACGAAGGACAAATCCCAGGGATGTGGTGCTTTTAAACAGGCTGCCCAGTTACTGGACACAGTGTTTGGGGAAGTACATACCCTGGGACTCCTCAGCAATGCCATTTCTCATAATGCTGTCACTCTGCCCTGCCAAGGCTCTTGGTTTCATTAGAAACAGCTGCCACGTTAACCAGCTGGAGAGTTATTCTCTGGGCACAGCCTAGTGTGCCATATTGGGAAGCTTTGCAGGACTAGGCCCCAAACCACAACAGAAACACAAGCACTCCTCTTCTTCGGGGAACACTGTTCCAGTGCTGCCACAGCAACCCTCATCAGTCCCCACAACCTGCAGCCTCCGGACAGAACCCCCACTGCCTGCCTCACGGAAACATGGTGCTGCCCAGGACGCGGTCTGGGAACGATATTTCCATGCATTCCAGTGACCTCAGCATTAACACTCCGATTTGTCATATAATCGGAGCAAATGGATACACCAATCAGCAACAACTCGGCAGTTTCCAGCCCCATAATTAAGTCTTATGTTTTAAATACAACCATGCTCCCCTGTTCACGGGCAAGCCCCTCAAGTACCCCGTGGTTCTTGGGACATCACACATTTGGAGGGTGGGTCCCACCATCCTGCCACATCCCTAGAATGTCCCACATCTTCTGCCCCCACAGACCTCTTGCCTGAGTGCATGCAGCTGCCTACTGCTGAGTCCAGTTAACACCACTGCCAGGGTGGCTGTGTCTGCCCTCCCTGCTGCCTGGCCTCTGTCTGAGCTGTACACTTCCACCAGCAGCCCCCTGCCTGAGCCCAGGCAGCAAGAGAAACACATGCTTACTGTGCTCTCCAGCATCACACAGAGGAGGGCAGGGAGGTGGGATATGGGGCAGACTGAGGGAGGATGGGAAAGGGGAGAACAGTAGCATGATAGGGGCTTAGACTGCAGAGGAAAGGGAAGGAGAGCAAGGTGTCACTTCAGGAGTCACAACCCTCTCTGCCTCCTATTTTGGGGGGCTCTGTCACACATGGCCATTTGGGGAGATGTGTACATAGATATATGCATGGCACCACATGCTACGTACATTCAGCAACCCAGTATGCCTGAGTGAGTGTAGCAGACGGTATCAGAAGATAGCCTGCAGTACATGTCCTTGTGTCAGAGCAGAGCTGAGCCGACAGCTGGGAGCCTTAAACTCCCCCCCCTCCCCCCCGTAGCTTCTAAATCAAGGGTTCTTCAAACTGGAGGTCAGGACTCCTCTGGGGGTTGCAAGGTGATTACATGGGGGATTGCGAGCTGTCAGCCTCCACCCCAAACCCTGCTTTGCCTCCAGCATTTCTAATGGTGTTAAATATATAAAAAAGTGTTTTTAATTTATAAGGGGAGTCACACTCAGAGGCTTCCTACGTTAAAGGGGTCACCAGTAAAAAAGTTTGAGGGCCACTGTTCTAAATGATGGTGAAGACACGCACACTCCTCAGATCAACATTTTGATCACCTGTATTTGCCCAGTTGGAACAGGAGGTCTACGCTCCAATCATAGAAGATTAGGGTTGGACGAGACCTCAGGAAGTCATCTAGTTCAATCCCCTGGTCCTGCTTTGAACAATCCCCAAATAAATCATCCCAGCCAGGACTTTTGTCAAGCCTGACCTTAAAAACCTCAAAGAAAGGAGATTCCACCCCCTCCCTAGGTAACCCATTCCAGTGCTTCACCACCCTCCTAGTGAAATAGTGTTTCCTAATATCCAACCTAGACCTCCCCCACTGCAACTTGAGACCATTACTCCTTGTTCTGTCATCTGCTACCACTGAGAACAGTCTAGATCCATCCTCTTTGGAACCCCCCTTCAGGTAGTTGAAGGCTGCTATCAAATCCCCCCTCACTCTTCTCTTCTGCAGACTAAATAACCACAGTTCCCTCAGCCTCTCCTCATAAACCAAAAACCTCATTCTTTGCTGTGAGCAGGATTGCTGAGGCATTCTCGGCACACTTACATTTTCAGCACTGTTCGGTTTTACTTTAGAAGAGCGATGAAACACATTTGGTTTAGCCTTGGAAATGTAGTGAGCATCCTTGCAGGGCATCTTGAAAATGTCCTTTCACATACGAACACCAGTTTTTAAGTACAAAAGTGGGGAATAACATTAAAATGAAACGATCCCTTTAATGTCATATTTCTGTCTGATAAGGAGTGTCTTTCCCACTCATGATCATTGCATGCAACCCAGTTGTTCGGTGTGACAGGGCACCAACTCACCAGCACAGCACCTCCTGCTGGTTGTCCAGGGAATTAGCTCTTTTCCAGCTCTGGAGCACCCTCTGCCGGCTGATGTCTCACCTGCCACTGGCCCACCATGTCCCTCCCAGATCCCACTGACCTTTGCCTAGGTCTTCTGCCCACCACATTACCCCCTCACACTGGGTCTCCCCTCCCAGGGGAACCTCCAACCCCTATCTCCACCTTGCCTCAGTGGCTACTGCCAATCTCCATTTAGCCCCCACTCACTGGGGCACTGCAGTCTGTAAACCACTCATCAGCAAGGAGGGTTGAACCAGCTGCCTCTGCCTGTTCCTGGGCTGCCCCTCTGCAGCCCTAGTGCCCTGTTTTGGGCCTTTAACTTGGCCTGCAGCCTGGAGCTTTGCTAGGCTGGAGCTCCCCAGCTCCCTCTACCCTTCCCCATCACTGCTCCACCCTAGGTACCCGCCTCAGCTTCCCAGGCAGCCAGGTCCTCCTCTCTCAAGAGATGAGAGAGTCTCTTTCCTTCTGGCCCACCACACTCTTATAAGGGCCAGCTAGGACCTGATTGCACTAGCTATAGCTGTGGCTGCTTTCCAATCAGCCCAGCTTTTCCTCTGCCATAGCCCTCTCCCAGCACTGTTTCAAGCCCTTCACAGCAGGAGCAGGTTAACCACCCTGCTACATTAGGATATAGATATTTAGGCTTGTCGGCAAAGGCCTATACTTTAAGAATTTAGGTGTATTTTTATTATTTAACTAGTTATAGAGGTATGAAAAAAAGATTTAAAATCACTGTCTGACGGTGTAAGGGCCTTCTCTCACTGTGACAGCCTGAGGCCTTGTTCTTAAGCTAAGGCCTTTGGCTAAGCAGCAGAAACAGCCATTAACTGGGAAGCCAATGGTCACATCCTCACCAGTCACACTTTGGGGCTGTTAAAAAGGTGAGTCAATCACCGCCAGAGAAAGGGAAGAGCCTAGAAGATTTAAAGAAAACTAAGGGCCTGGCTACACCTGCAGATGTAGAGTGCTGTGAGTTAAACCGGTCTTCAGAGAGCGCAGTAGGAAAAGTGCTGCAGTCTGTCCACACTGACAGCTGACAGCACACTAGCCCGGCCACATTAGCAGCTCTTGCAAATGCCACAGAGAGCAGTGCATTGTGGTAGCTATCCCAGCATGCAAGTGGTTGCACCATGCTTTTCAAATGGGGGGTTGGGGTGGAGTGTGTATAGGGGGGAGAGAGAGTAGGTTTTTGGCGGGCTGATAGCAAGTCAGCGTGCTGTCCTGTAAGTTCAGACAGCAGCAGGCCTTCCCTTACCCACCCCACCTCTCTCTCACACGCACAGCGTTCCATGGTAACAGTTGCTTTGTCTTGGAGCAGAGAAGCAGCCGGCTGCCAAACCCGAGCTTTCAAAGGGCATATCAAAAACAATGAACAGAGTAGCCACTTGATTTACGGGGATTATGGGACGTTTCCGGAGGCTGATCAGAGCGCAGTAATGCCACACCTCGTTCACACTGATGCTGGGGCACTCCAGCAAGGGCGCATCAAATGTTACTCTACTCACTGAGGTGGGGTACCAGGAGTGCTCTAGTCGCGGAACAGAGCACTCCACGTGCCTTGTCAGTGTGGATGGGTAGCGAGCTTGTGCACCCCGGGGCTCCTTTAATGCGCTGTAACTCGCAAGTGTAGCCAAGCCCTCAGTCTGATAGCATCCTGTCTGGCAAGAACTCACTTGCCAAAGCTGGGGTGTGAAATCCTCATTTCTTTGTTGTTCTATCACTGTAGTCTCGACTTCCCTGTTGTCTGTCTGTATAATCTCTATCTGGTTCTGTGATTGTTTCTGTCTGCTGTATAATTAATTTTGCCGGGTGTAAACTAATTAAGGTGGTTGGATATAATTGATTAGATAATCATGTTACAATATGTTAAGGTTGGTTAGTTAAATTTCAGTGAAATAATTGGTTATGGTACAGCTAAGCAGAACTCAAGTTTTACTACATAGTCTGCAGTCAATCAGGAAGTAAGGGATGGATGGCAAATTGGAATCATGTTTTGCTAAGTGGGGGAATGGGAACAGGGACACAGGAAAGGCTCTGTGGTGTCAGAGCTGGGAAGGGGGACACTAAGGAAGGAAACTGGAATCATGCTGGAAGTTCACCCCAATAAACAATGAATTGTTTGCACCTTCGGACTTCGGGTATTGTTGCTCTCTGTTCATGTGAGAAGGACCAGGGAAGTAAGAGGATGAAGGAATAAGGCCTCTAACACCAGTGATTAAAGATAAAATATTTCTCTATTTTGTCAGTGTATTTGACAGTACTCTGTGTAACAGTCTGCTTCACTATAATCAGTTGCTCTTGTTGTTTACTCTAGAGAGGCAGAATCACTGTATGTAAAGTGTGTTTCACTGTTGCATGAGAGGACACCTGACCACAGTGAATGTCTGAGTCTTTCATATAGCAACATTAAAATGGGAATTAAAATATATATATATATATTGCTCCACACCTGCTAAAATTGGCAGGAGGAAGATACATATTTTCGACTGGAAACTTTTAAGCAATTGTTTTCTTTAAACTGACTAGATTTCAAGTGGAGAGTGTCTCTTTAAACATTGGTTTCTCTGTGTTTGAATTTTATGTTTCAGATTCACCTATTCAGTTATCCCGCAGCAGCAAACCATTGACAATACTTTAATGCACTAACATCCTCTCTTAGGCCCAATTTCACAAACAGCTTAAGCATAGCTAAACTTTAAGCAAGTGTTTAAAATTCCTACCTATTCAGCAAAGCACTTAAATTTAAGCACATACTTAAGAGCTTTGTTGAATCAGGTCATTATACCAGTTACATCCCAATTTGCCTTAAAGCAATGTTTCTCAACCAGGGGTATGTGTAACTCTGGGAATACACAGAGATCTTCCCAGAGGTACAAGTCATCTAGATATTTGCCTAGTTTTACAACAGGCTACATAAAAAGCACTAGCAAAGTCAGTAGAAACTAAAATTTCATACAATGATGTGTTTATGCTGCTCTATATACTATACACTGAAATGTAAGTACAATATTTATATCCCAATTTATTTATTTTATAATTTTATGGTAACAATGAGAACAAAAGCCATTTTTCAGTAATAGTGTGCTGTGATACTTTTGTATTTTTATGTCTGATTTTGTAAGCCAGTAGTTTTTAAGTGTGGTGAAACTTGGGGGTACCCAAGACAAATCATAATCCTGACAGGGGTACAATAATCTGGAAAGGTTGAGAGTCACTGCCTTAAAGGTAGTAATTGCAGACTCCCTTCATTTAAATATGATACTAATGGAGCCAAATTATTTTTAACTTATTACTATAACAAGAATTAAGGGTGTAGCAGGAATGAGATAGGAACTCTGTAAAGCAAGTTCTTACAAGATAACAAAGAAATGGTGCAGTTGCATAATCTGCATTATGAACATACGCAATGAAGTACTATACTAAAATGTACCTTCTTCTTTGCAAATGCATACTTCTTTCTCTCACTGGTATCTGATTCTGCTTTGAGATTGCTTTTGGCTGTCAAAGGAAGAGGATCTTTCAAGTCCAGATCTGGAAACCTTAAAATACTGCACTCCACTTCATCTCCTCCATCCAGCAGCACAGAAGAAGAAATCATTGCTGTGTCACTGCAGTTAGGTATCAATCCTGTTCTGTGATCTAGAGAAGATGCAGGCCAAACAGATTTGTATATATTCTGATCAAACATACACAGCAAATAACGTATTATCAATACTATACATTCAAAACAATAAAAGCCCACTGCAGACAGACATTGCTAAAGGCCGTCTTTGTCTTCGCAGCCTCTGTCACTGCCCTACAATAGCAAAAAGTCAACCAGCAGCAAGCCTTAACCTTTTAAGAATTTAAGACTATAAAAACTGTTCACAGAAGTTACCAGATAGCTGTCCGGAGATCTTTATGCCAGGCTTTCAGAGAGAGAAATTTTCAACTAAGCTCAGAACAGTAAGTCCCCACGATCTCTTCGCACAAGTTTTGCTGGACAGAGGCATACCGAAATAATCATGGTTTCAAACACCCTGACCAGTTCATTGGAAAGTGTGACTGATCCGTATGCCAAATACTGCATAGCAGGCTATGGATTTTGTGGCTCCAACTCCTCCCTGCCTTCCCTGGAAGGTAGATGGTTCTGCTCTGTCTGTACTGGAGGAAGCATGTCTCATCTCACACTTCCTTCCTGGAAACTCTTCACTTCAGGGACAATTCACAATTCACAACCTTTTTACAATAACTATACTGACCAAATAACAGTTATGGACTGCTCAGCTTGATGGCGTTACTATGCGTGCAAGTAAACCAGAACCATGTAAAACTTCTACAAAGAGAGAGAAAGAGAGGAATGTGTCCATCTTGCTCCTCTTAGATTCATAGACTTTAAGGTCAGAAGGGATCATTATGATCATCTAGTCTGACCTGCACAATGCAGACAACAGAATCTCACACACCTACTCCTGTAACAAACCCCTAACCTACGTCTTGAGTTACTGAAGTCCTCAAATCGTGGTTTAAAGATCTCAAGGTGCAGAGAATCCTCCAGCAAGTGACCCGTGCCCCACGGTGCAGAGGAAGGTGAAAAACCTCCAGGGCCTCTGCCAATCTGCCCTGGAGGAAAATTCCTTCCCGACCCCAAATATGGCGATCAGTTAAACCCTGAGCATGTGGGCAAGACTCACCAACTAGCACCCAGGAAATAATTCTCTGTAGTAACTCAGATCTCACCCCATCTAACATCCCATCGGGCATATTTACCTGCTAATAATCAAAGATCAATTAATTGACAAAATTAGGCTATCCCATCATACCATCCCCTCCATAAACTTATCAAGCTTAGTCTTAAAGCCAGATATGTCTTTTGCCCCCACTACTCTCCTTGGAAGGCTATTCTAGAACTTCATTCCTCTAATGGTTAGAAACCTTCGTCTAATTTCAAGTCTAAACTTCCTAGTGTCCAGAGCTTTCTACTGGAGCGCAGCAGGAATTCAAGTCTTGCCCTGCCAGGGAATGTTCTGTACCATAGGGGACTTTCACGACCCACACAGTATGAAATGCATTCAGTAGAGCTGGCCAGAAAAAGGAATTTCCATCCTGCAGGAATTTATTTTGGAACAAAAAGTTGAGTTTTTGAACATTTTCACAGAATGGAAATTCCAAAATTTTTTGATTCGGAACATTTTGTTTTGATAATGTTGAAACATGATAGTAAAATATAAAATGTGAAATATAATATAGAAATATATTTAACGTATAATATCAAAATGAAATATAATAAAACAAGGAAGTCATTATGAAATATTTTTACCTTATTGAAGCAAAATGTTTTGACATCAAATCAAGAAAGCCAAAATAATTTGACACTTTGCTGTTGAAAATGTACATGTTCTTCCAAAATGTTTTTACACAAAACTGCATTTTCCAATGGAGAACTGTTCTGTGCGGGGAAAGTTCAACCAGCTCTATTTTTTTCAGTGAATAACATACATTGAACAGATTGTGAGACAGTTTTACATTGGTAATTTCATTTGCAGTATGAAATCCAACAGGCAACTCCCTGAAGAGTGTGAATACTTTAAGGCAGGTGTAGTCAATAAGTAAATAAAAAGATGTTGGGGTCTGTTTGAAAGCATCTGGTGGTCTGGATTTGGCCCATGGTCCACCTGTTGATTACACCTGCGTTAAGGTACCATTGGGTTCCTGGTACAATTCCTTGTTTGATTTTTACTTTGCAGTGGCGTGTGCCACATTCTATCAGGCAATTGACTTTTCCTGGTCCCTTGGACAGCTAATTAAAGATTTACAAAGCCTAGAGAAAAAACGAGGAGTCCTTGTGGCACCTTAGAGACTAACACATTTATCTGAGCATAAGCTTTTGTGGGCTATAACCCCCTTACCAGATGCATGGAATGGAAAATACAGGAGCAGGTATAAATACAGGAAGCCTAGAGAGTCTCTCACATGGATGCATTGCATGATTGCACCCAAACTAGTAATGGCCCAGCTCCTCAAAGGCATTTAGGAGCCCAGTCAGGCACTGAAATACCTGTGACGGTATTTCACTCGCTGAGCGTGTTGTTTGGTTGTGTGGCTGAACCGCCCACCCGTGGCCGAGGCCAGCGCAGGAGCCAGACAGCGCTCGGGGTGTCTAGGCACACGAATCACCCGCAGGCCCAGCCCCGTGGGCCACAGTAACAGAAACGCTCCCATCGAGCACTGTATGGCATGGGGGGAACCCAATGGTTTAGTAGGGTCGCCAACTCTGACTGAAGCTAGTCCGGGAGATCCCCCCCCCCCTCCCCCAGCATGACATAATGTCATTGTCTTAACACCTCCTGGATTGCTTTCCGTGCTCACCGGGACATCGATGCCGATTCCAGGAGCCGCCAGGCCAATCCTGGAGGGTTGGGAACCCTGTGGTCTAGTCTGTCCTGCCACTGGTGCCCTGAGCCTGGGCCTGCCCGATGGGGCCATGCCCCAGCCGTGCCCGTGGGCTGCGCTCTGGGGAAAGCTGCTGCCATTTGCCGCAGCCCTGGGCTCTGATCCTGAGCCCCTGCAGCGGGGCAATGGCAGCTGCAGGGCTCAGGATCGGGCCCACTGGAGCCAGCAGGCGCTGAGACACTGACTTCACTGAGGGCAGGATCGGGCCCGTGCGGCGCTGGGGCAGGTACCTCAGGATCGGGCCCATTGGTGCCAACAGGCGCTAGGACATTGGCTTCAGCGTAGGATCGGGCCCTAAGACCGCCGCAGGATCGGGCCCGTTGGAGCGTCACGGGCCAGGGCAGGAGCGGCCCCTTACTCGGGGATGGGTTGGGTTTTTCGTCTCCCAGGGCACTCTGGTAATTTCGCGACTGTCCCTTGCCCGCCCCGGAAGTCATCCCCGCCGTACCATAGAGCGGCGGATAGAGCGGCGCTCAGTGCTCGCAAGGAAGGGGGCGGGGCGTAGTGCCAACTGTCCCGCCGCCCTTTGCCCCGGAAGCAGCTCGCGGGCGCGGCTGACCGGAAGCTGGATTGGGAGGGGGCGGCCGGAGGGAAACGCTTCTCGGCGCCGCCTGCCTCGCGCCGCTCCCGCCCCGCAGCCCGCGCGCCCGGCCCGGCCCGGGCCGCCCGCCAGCATGTCGCGGCGGCGGCACAGCGACGAGAACGACGGTGAGCGGGGCGCGGAGGCGGGGCCCTGCGGTGACCCGAGGCGCTGGCGCGGGAAAACGCGGGGGCCGGGGCGGGGCCCGACTGGCGCCTCGCTCTCCCCGTGCCGCGGACAAAGGCCGGGGGGGGGGCCCGTCGCGGTGCTGCCCTGCAGCGCCCCGTGATGCGGGCCAGGAGCCCGGTGCACCGCGCCGCGCTCCGGCACGTGCCTGGCTCCGGGCGGGCGAGGAACCTCGCGGCCGCCGGGCACTGCCCCGCACTGCACTGCACTGCCCCGCTCTGCACTGCACTGCCCCGCCCCGCGTGCGAGTGGGGCCGGGGCCGGGCCGGGGCAGGCAGTGGCTCCAGCCGGTGTCGCTCATGTGTAAAGCTGCCCTGAGCACTCAGCCCCCGAGGGGCCCCCAGTACATACTAGGGGGCGAGCCCCTTGCTGGCTCTCTAGAGCGTCTCTCCCCAAAATGACCACGTACCCGTAACCGTGCAGGGGGCTTTGGTCGAGTGTTCATGGGTTCATTGCCTCTCGCCCTGGGGCAGTGAATTGAGTTGGGAGGAGGGATAGCTTCAGTGGTTTGAGCACTTAGCCTGCTAAATCCAGGATTGTGAGTTCAATCCTTGAGAGGGCCACTTGGGGATCTGGGGCAAAATCAGTACTTGGTCTTGCTAGTGAAGAAGGCAGGGGGCTGGACTCGATGACCTTTCAGGGTCCGTTCCAGTTCTATGAGACAGGTACATCTCCAGATATTATATTAATGTTTCTGTTTCAGGAGAATTAATTTCTGATCTTTAACGTTCTGGAAGGCCTTTGCTTACAAAAATCAGGTGATTGCTTGTCAAATGGCATTGCCTGTTACATTGTCTTGATTTATAAAGCACTGTAGTAGACACAATCTAGATGCCAAGAACGTTACTTTTGCTAATCTATTTCACTTAATGGCAGTAGCAACAGCAGCTTTGAGTAGCATTATACCCTTTTAAAAACATTTTAAACTATATCTATCCCCACCTGCTTGCTGTGTGGCCTTGTATTCTACTGTGCAGAGCCCATCTGAATGCAATGGGGGTATGTATAGGTGCAGGCGAGTCTAATAGCAGATTGTCACTCAGGAGTTGAAAATATGGTGAACCATCATTGTATAGTAGCCTCAACCATCAGTATGCTGGCCCCAAATGTCCCCTTCCTCCCCATCACCACATGGATCTCCTTGGTTTTCTTGACAACCTGCATTAGATGGAGAGAAGGTAGAAAACAAAGGCTGAAACAAAGCATTTCTGCCAGCCTATGCTGAGGCTGTATTACAGGCTGCAAGAACCTTCCTGTCAATCTCTGCTGAACCTGTCAGATCATGTCTTGAGAGCTAACCCACTTGTACCAAGTGCTTACAGCCCACACCAGCACTGAGCATGGGGAAGAACTAGCATTCTGCTTCACTGAGAAGGGGTGCACACTTAGGGAAGCTTCCCAAACTGCATGGATCTGCTGTCATGCCTGCCAACAAACAGCCCACCTCGGTTTCCCCAGTTCAGCTGTACATGCAGCCACTAGGTAAACTGGTGAGATGGCTGGATTTAAGTGCCAGCAATATACAGATGACACCCACCTCTATCTATTCTTTACTGCATACAGCCATGCCACTATCACCAAGATAGTCCAGTGTTTGGATGGTATCAGCTGATATGTGAACAGCTGGCTGAAGCTGGACAAGATTATGGTGGTCACTTCAGAGAATTTGCAGCCATGAGGCAGTCTTTTTATTAAAGGTACACACCCACAACTGATCGGACTGTCAGCCTGCAGGTTAGTGGCTCCTGGATTCCTTGCTGGCACTAATACTAATGTGATATACCTGGACGTAAAGCTGTCAGTCCACCTAGTACAGAACGTTACAACACAGGTTACCGGGAGCACATTGAACTTGTCCTGCACTCTACCCTGGCTTCTTACAGAATCACATCAAGGTCTCAGTCCTTTTTCTTGAAGGTGCTCAATGATCTGGGCCCGACATGTCTAAAAGATCAGCTAAAAAGCTCTGGCATAAGGACTGTGGTCGACAGCTTCACTCTCTTGGCACAATAGAATTTACTACCATAAGGGGAAGGTTCATCTGTGCAGGATGCAGACTCTCAGTGGCCAGTTCCAGGCTGTCACAGCTCCTACGGGAGTTTGAAGGACCGTTACAAACTTCGCCACCATTGCTCCAGCTGCAAGGGGCACGATTTCCACCTTCCCTTCTCTACCACCTATACAGCAGTGTGCGGCTTTTAAAACAGATGAAACTCTACTAAAACAAAATGCATGGTATGTACAGTTCTACCCTGGGGAGATGGTGAGAAAATGAACCACGTGTGATATCCATCAGTCATGTCGCTTAATGCCCTAGTGTTGACAGTGTGATAAGATCATGTATAGAACAGATGCCTCTTTTGGGGCATATATAGTTAACTTGATGCACTCCAACAGACAGAGAACTCGACTACTTTTGCTAGCAACATTTTCAGCTTTTGTATGAGCATTGAGTTTAATATCGATTCTAGAAGGTTTTTAGTGATTGTTTGCTTGTTTGTCTAGTCTTTTTTTTCCAAAATAAAAAACCTGATAAGTAAAAGGCTACATGGGCATCTGTGCTTAGGCATGTTATCTTTGGTGCCAGATAATCCCAAATGGTACTTCAGATGAGCAGTATTTAGGTACTGCTAACTCTATAACATATGCTTAACTTACTCTGCATGTGCCACTGATACTGTGTCTTGCACTTAAGCAGAAATGCACTTCCAAAAACTTCTTTCAAATAAGAGGGTGAAAAGGACTTGATTCTCTGTGAATAAAATCCTAGAGAGTAAAATAGCTACAGAAACTGGATATGTTTTAATTAATACGTTAGCTTTGTTTTCAAGTTTGTTGGGTCTGTCTTAAATAATAACACCTGAACGTCTTGTAGGTAATTTTTCTTATAGTACAGAACTGGAACGTGAGCTGAGACTGACAGAATTGTTCAAAAAAAATTTTTTAAAGCAGTCGAGGAATTATTTAACTGGTATTCTTGGTTTCATGAATGTATTGAAACAGGAGGACAACCGCATAAAAGGAGGAGAACATCTGAGCCATCTGAAATTGAAGAGAGACTGGAATCTTTAATATGCAGAGTTGGAGAGAAGGTATGAGTAGCAATTTCTTCTGACAAATTGAGCTATTGGTTTTGAATCTTTGGATGTAAGAGTTGAGGCTTCTGAGAGAGCTCTGTCTAGTACACGAATTGCGACTTTTGTGTCAGTGGTTACTAGTGCAGTCCTCAATCTAGTGAATGGGTGTCAGAGGGGGAAAAGGATACTGATGGATTACATTCAAAAGAGAAGTGCAGGGTTTTTATTGAGGGATTTTGATGGAGGAAGGAATAAACAAAGTACAGGGTAAGAGGAAGATCCCACATGCACGGATCCCAACTGCTATGGATGGGAATCAAAAAGTGAGGGTGGACAGGGAGAGAAGGGGAAAACAGGAGATAGACTGGTCTTTTTCTGGAACTGTCTTCAGTGTGTTATAGAGAAGAAAAAATGGCATGAAGCCAGGTAATGAAATAAGGTATAAAATAAGTAGTAAATAGGACTGACTGGTTAGTGTTTGTAAATGCTAATTTAATTTTAATTTCACCCAGTTTTCTATAAATACTTTAGTCATGTTCTGCTAGGTCTAACTCAGTGGGTCTCAAACTTTTTTTACTGGTGATCACTTTCACATTGCAAGCCTCTGAGTGGGACCCACCTAATACATTAAATACACTGTTTAATATATTTAATACCATTATAAATGCTGGAGGCAAGCGGGGTTTGAGGTGGAGGTTGACAGCTCACAACCCCCCATGTAATGACATCATGGCCCCCTGAGGGATCTCTGCCCCCAATTTGAGAACCCCTGCTCTAACTGGATACTACTCTGTGGTTATATTGCTTGTTGAACACTGGTGAAATTAATTGAATAGTATGCTCACTAACTTTTCCTGCTGTCCAGATTGCTGAAATAGTTAAAACCTTAGAAATGCCTTTTGTGTAAAGCTAATTGGCAGTGTTTCAAGTAAATACAGTACAGAACTGTTCTAATTCTTTGCATTTCAGGGGGCATGGCAGCACAGGTATCTAACTTCGATGGGAGGCCCTTGTATGTTTCAAGATCCAGGCTATAGCTACTTAAGGGATCTTTTTAGTTTTTCTTTTTTAAAAAACATTTAAATGAGATTAGGATGGTCCTGCCCCTTAATATATTTGCAATAGATTGAGAGTAACAAAGAAATGGACAGCCTTCTACAATTTTGTGCGGAATTCAGGAGGTATTGCTTGCTGCCTTGTCTTACTAATCTCTTGTGTACTTTCAGCAAACTGAAAATATCTCATATAGCCAGATGAAATTTGAAACATCACTCCCACTAAAAAACAAACTTTTATTCTTACCCAGATTTATATTCTATCAATAAGAGCACAATAAAATAATCTTCCATTCAAACAAGCTTGTTACTGAAGAGTTGGCTGGCTATCCCTTGATTTGGTTGTGATGGCTTTCAAATTATCTCTTTTCTTAGAGTACTTCGTCTTTGGAGAGCAACTTGGAAGGCCTAGCTGGTGTCTTGGAGGCTGATCTGCCAAACTACAAAAGCAAGATATTAAGAATTCTTTGTACAGTGTATGTATGCAAAAGATTTGTGGAGCCAGGTGATGATGTATTATCTACACTAAATGCTTTTCAAACATACATGACATATTTAAAATGTTCGTATGAACAGCTCGTCCATTACTGACACTTTAAGTTTACTTTTAGCCAAGGAAATTGGCAACAGTAACAACTGGAGGAAAAACTGCATTCTCTTTAAGGCAGGGGTCAGCAAACTATGGCCAAGGGGACTCATCTGGCCCTCCAGACATTTTAACCTAGCCCTCGAACTTCAGCTGTGGGGTGGGGTCCAGGGCTTGCCTCATTCCGGTGCTCCAGCCGAGGAGCAGGGTCAAGGGCTTTCCCTGCTCTGAGTGGCTCCTGAAAGCAGCAGCATGTCCCCCTCTCTGACTCCTATGCGTAGGGGCAGCCATGGGGCACCACATGCTGCCCTCGCCCCAAGCACCACCCCCACAACTTCCATTGGCCGGAAATCGCAGCCAATGGGAGCTTCAGGGGCAGTACACAGAACTTCCTGGCCGTACCTCTGCACAGGAGCCGGAGTGGGGACATACCTCAAGCAGCTCCCAGAAGTAGTATCAAGTGCCACCTGGAACCTGCACCCCTGCCCTCCTCTGGCACCTCAGTCCCCTACCCCTACCTGATCCCATGCCCTGAACCCCTCAGTCCCAACCTGGAGGACCCTTCTGCACCCCCAACCCCTCATCCGCAGCCCCCCCCCAGAGCCTGCACCCCCTCCCACACCCCAACCCCCAATTTCATGAGCATTCATGGCCTGCCATACAATGTCCATACCCAGATGTGACCCTTGGACCAAAAAGTTTGCCCACCCCTGTCTTAAGGACTTCGTCTGCTCCAAGAGCAGTTAAGCAGACAGAGGGTCCCAGACCTACTCCCCACCACAGCAAGCCATCTTTCATCATTGGTAGGGTGGGTCTGCAGGGAGGGCCTTGATGCTGAGAAACCTCTGCTGAAGCTGTCAACTAGTGGCATTTCTTCTGGGCCTTGGTGTTGCACTTTTATACTCTTTGTATCTTGTGTAAGATGAGGTGTTAAACTCCAGGGTAAGTGAAATTAGAATTGAACGTGCAGTCAAATGATATAACAGCCACATTTTTCTGACAATTGTAATGCAAGTTACAATCTTAGTCGAGGAGTTAATTTGTTTCCAACAAGAGTAATGCAAGTGTCAGGATACAAAAGTACACATGAATACAAAACATAGTTAAGGAGATGCCCTAAATTATCTTCAGAACTATCCCTTTGAATTTCTTAAGCACTTTCCAATTAAAATCAGTCATGTTGATGCAATAGCCTTTTTGTGTTTAAATTTAAACGTTTTTATATGCAATGCAGAATGTACCTCATCTTACACAAGATACAGAAAGGATAAAGTCTCTTATGTATTCCTGATGTTTCACTGTATTCAAAGGAGTTACACAAGGCCAAACAAAAATTACTTGTTTAGTAGGGCATAAAAATCTTCACAGCCTTTAGCTCTTGAACTGCTTAGTCATATTCATATTAAAATGTGTATAAAAGGGATGAGAGAAGAGGGTGTGAGAATCATTATTTCTACTCTAGTTTAGTTTAGCTTTTTTTTTTTTTTTTAAACCTACAAAAGTTTTAGGACTCTGTTTTAAAATCTACTTTAACCCAAGTTGGGCTGCTGGTTCACTAACATTAAATTGTCAATCTTCTGTAAAATGATGCTGTCTTGTGGCTTTTAAATTTCAAAGCCTCTTTATAAAATAGTCCTCAAAACACCTCTATGAAGTGTTTAAAATTTCCAGTAAATGCCATTCCAGGCTCTTATGCCATTTTTATTGTCAATAACAAGTTCTATCCAACTCACATTAACTTCAGTGTGAGACTGACGGATATTAATGCTTATGATACAGATTAACATCTGATGCAATATTTTTTTTTTCTTTTCTACATTTAAATCAGTGCACGTCTGTTACCAGAAAAGCTTACCGTTTACACAACATTAGTTGGGTTGCTGAACGCCAGGAACTACAATTTTGGTGGGGAATTTGTAGAAGCTATGATTCGTCAGCTCAAAGAATGTTTGAAAGCCAATATGTATAATGAAGCTGTGTATTTAGTAAGTAGTATTTTTTTTCACCTCTTATGCTCCTTTCCCCTTAACCTGATGTGCTGTCCCTGTTACACCTGCGAGAAGTAGGATGTGTCTAATTGTGATACTGGGGAAACTGGTCTGTTCTAAAGTCAACATCCAGTATTCCATAGGTGTACTAGGAGGAGATGTGAGGTGTGCAAGAGATTTTTCCTCCCAAAATAAATAATTTTAATTCATTCTTTTAGAGAGCAACTGTTATGACATAGTATCAGAGGGGTAGCCGTGTTAGTCTGGATCTGTAAAAGCAGCAAAGAATCCAGTGGCACCTTATAGACTAACAGACGTTTTGGAGCATGAGCTTTCGTGGGTGAATATCCACTTCGTCGGATGACATGCATCCGACAAAGTGGGTATTCACCCACGAAAGCTCATGCTCTAATACGTCTGTTAGTCTATAAGGTGCCACAGGACTCTTTGCTGCTGTTATGACATAGTTTATGGGGCAATGCTTAAAGTGTGCGTTGTTCAGAGAGGGACTCATTTTTTACACTGCATGCTTCCTTTGTGCTATTGGCAAGTGCTAATAACTTTTTTGTCCTAGTAGTTTGTTTTAGTAGCTGAATGAATAGTTGTTTGTTGTCAGGTCTCAGACTTGCGATTACTTCAGCAAGTTTGTAGTAAGAGAAGAGTCTAGAAATGTGTGTATCATCAGAACTTTTCTTTACCCATTAGGTTCGTTTTCTGTCTGACCTTGTGAATTGTCATGTAATAGCTGCGCCTTCAATGGTAGCTATGTTTGAGAACTTTGTGAGTGTGACTCAAGAGGAAGATGTGCCCCAGGTAAGCAAAGGAGTCTTTACTTTGTGAATGACTTGCTAGTCTATCAGGAATTTTTCACAGCCCAGCACTTACAGTACCAGCCATGTAAGGGGTTAAAATGGGCTGGTGCAATGGTAAATTCCCTAAATCGGTTGCTGACTATAGTTCCATAGTATGGCTAGAAGGTAGCTGTGGTAATTGGAGAAAAAAATAAAGTACTTGACCCCTATACAGTCAGTTGGCTCAGATGGCTTTCTTTACGTTCAAATTTGGCATATACATAATCCTCAGACTCTGCCAAGTTCGTGTCTGAAACTTTAAAATGCTGATCTAATCTGAATGACTCTAAAAATGGCTTTTCTCACTCAGTGACTTTCAAATTAATTACAACCCAATTTTACAAGGAAAACATTTTATTGTCTAACAGCCGGCCATGCAAATCTACCATGGTCTATGAGAATCAGATTGTGCACTTTGCTTCTTCTGCGTCATCATCGGTAGTGTAAAGATTCTGAAGGCCAGATGAGGGCCTCAGGGACATCCATACAATTCCATTGTCTTCAAGTGATTTAGACAAAGAATCAGGGAAAGGACCACTTGGAGTCCTGTTCCCCTAAGCCCTACACCCATTTCCTGGGGAAGGCTTGAGAATAATATCCTCACCACTTGATACAGGTGAACAGAGAGCCAAACTCTTGGATCTTAAGAACAGTGAAAAATCAATCGGATTCTTAAAAGAAGAATTGTAATTAAGGAAAAGGTAAAAGAATCACCTCTGTAAAATCAGGATGGTAAGTACATTACAGAATAACAAGAGTCAAAAACACAGAGGATTTCCCCTCTAGGTAAAACTTTAAAGGTACAAAAACAGGGATAAACCTCCCTCTTAGCACAGGGAAAATTCACAAGCTAAAGCAAAAGATAATCTAATGCATTTCTTTGCTATTACTTACTATTTCTGCAATACTAGATGCTTAGTCCAGGTATACTTAAGGAGATGTATATTTCCTGCCCTAGTTCCTTGCTGACTCAAAGAGAACAAAACCCAAGACACAAACAAAAACCTTCCCCAACCGATTTGAAAGTATCTTCTCCCTTTATTGGTCCTTTTGGTCAGGTGCCAACAAGGTTATCTGAGTTTCTTAACAGTTTTCAGGTAAAAGAAGAATTAACCCTTTACAGGGTAAAGAGGGATTTTATGCTACCCTTAGCTGTATGTTTGACAGTCTTCAAACAGACTTTTCACATACAATTGTTTTCTAACTTTCAGTTCTATTGATACAGAAGTCAAAATTGAGTACAGGTCTTGTCTTTATGGAAGTTGGCAGGTATGCTATTGAATGCACCTGTAGGGGAGAACTCGTGACGAAAAAGGCCGTTTTTACAGACTGTTTCTTTAAAGCGCAGTTCTGTTTTGAAAAGCAATTGTCAACTTCAATTTGAACCAAAATTTTAATGTTGTTAAAAACTACATATTTTATGAGAACCCGAAACTGTGTTAAAAACAGACAATGGAATTTTATTATGCTTTCCTGCAGTGTTTGAAACAAAACCTGTATGTCAGTGTTTGGTTTCACTGGCCAAAGAACACACACAGTAGCAAGTAAATGGCTTGTTTTTTTTAAATATTTACTGCTTCTAATCTAAAATATTAATGAGATAAAGATTCCTTTGTAGTAATATCTTTAAGTTGATGGCTAAATCATTACAATTAATATTGCCAGTGCACAATATTTTTACCTTACCAACTTAAGTATGTATGTGGTGTAGTTGTAGTCACATCAGTCCCAGGATATTAGAAAGACAAGGTGAGTGAGGTAATATCTTTTATTAACTAATTCTTTTAAGAAGTTGGTCCAGTTAAGATACTACCCCGACCACCTTGTCTTAAGTGTGGTTATCCAGATATTTAATGTCATGAACATGCATATATCTGATATCCACACATTGCAATACATTCAGGCTTTTAAACAGAGAGCTGCTGAACACATCTTTGGGTTCTGGTGGCTCTATGAACTAGCATTGAAGTATAGCTGCACTTTCCAAAGTAATGGTTATTTCTTTGATTCTAGGTGATTTTTTCCATTGTATTCAAAGGAACGTATTCTCTCTAACCCAAGTAAAATGGGTTGCTTCTTGAGAAATTCCTTGTTAAAAGTATGGAACATAATTTTTTTTTCCCCTTGTTCTCTGCAGGTGCGATGTGACTGGTATGTATTTGCATTTCTGTCATCTCTGCCCTGGGTTGGAAAGGAACTGTACGAGAAGAAGGACGCTGAGATGGACCGCATTTTGTCCCAGACTGAAAGCTATTTGAAGTAAGACTACAGCCAACATCAGTCCCCTCTATCCTAACACCTGGTGAAATGTAGAATAAATAGCTTTGCTTATTGGTCATTCAAAAGTAATCTAAAATTGTAAAACTTGATAATTCTCAGAAGTCTGACACAGTGAAATGGCATAGATTGTGGGATTTTTTTTTAACACTAAATGATTGAAGCACCTGTTTCATACTAGTAGATCCAGTTTTCCAAAACTTGTTTAGCTTTTATAATTGTGATGCAAAAACACTAGATCTCTGTTCATTTTGGATCGTTTTTAAGAGTTCCTTTAACAGCAGCTCATTAAAGATATAGGACTTGTCTTTACTGCAGTGTTAATTTGTGTGTGCCCCAACCCAACTCCTGTCCACATACAGATCTATAGCTTAAGTTAAATAGTGCTTTAAACTTGAGCTCGCTGGCCAGTTGGGCTATGGGTTGAAGCTTGAGTGCTGCTAACACTCAAGCTAAGAATGTGATGGGGGCTCAACTTCTCTGTTTCTTTTCAAACACTGGATGCTGCTAATAGTCACTCTGTGCTGTGAAATGTCCACTATAACTGGATGAGTTAACTCAACATTGCAGCAAGGACAACCTATATTAGCACTTTAAATAGTATCTGACAGATTAGTAAATGTTAGTTTACTACAAAGCTACCTCAGCTGAGGAGCTCGAATGCTGTACATGCACAACAGAAAACATTACTTTGTCTAGATTTCAGTTTTAAAATGGATAGCTTTTCTTTCTATATGTAATAGACGGCGTCAGAAGATCCATGTACCCATGTTACAAGTTTGGTCTGCTGACAAACCACATCCACAAGAAGAGGTAAATGGATTTTATTTGCTATGTAGTAACAAAAGTAGAAAAATCTCAGGCTAAAACACTTCTGAAAATGATCTTGTTGAAGCAAAAATTTCTCCCTTTCCCCATGTTTTCTGTTATCCTCAGTAGGTTCTAGGTCCAGCTGTCTTCAGTTTCTCAGGTCTAAACCTGTGCAAAGCTTGCTCATTCTACAGGGAGACACTTGTTTTCTGGCACACCACTTAGGAAAACACTTGCTGCTCAGTTGAGCAGTGGTTGAAGACTGAGATCACTGCAGGAAGAGTTCTGTGAGGCTCCCTTTTTTGGGTATCATGATGTAACTAGTTATCTAGTCACCATTTGGGAGAGTTGCATGGTGTTGAAAACAACACTAACTTTGACAGAAAGGGAACCTGCACTGTTTGCCCTTCAGTGACCTCATTCTTTGCAGCTGTCTTGTGTTCACCAGTAGGTTCAATTTGAGTGGCCTGTCTTTTGTCTCCTTCACTCTCGAAAGGACTCCACCTGCTGTCGTGTGGCAAGAAGCACAGGCAGCGCTCCCACTCCTCCCCCGAGAAGACAGGTATGAAGAGTTGCATTGATAGTGGTGGCCGGGGATCCCAGCTTGGCCACCTCGTGGGAAATCAAAGGAACTGTTTTCCTGTGAAATGCAGAGCTATTGGCATAGTTCAGCCCTCGGCAACATAGCAGGCAATGGAGCAGCACAAGGGGCTCAGGGAAAGATGCTCCCCCTTCAGCGAATGTGTTCAGTACTCTTGACCCCTCCCACTCAAGATTGTAGCATCTCCTTAGGCTCTGAAGCTTGGTGTGTCTCTGAAGCTCACAGGAAAAGCTCTGTCACAGAGTAAGCGTAGGCTCTGTTGAGTTGAGTAAGAGGCAGGGGCGACGGATTCTGCTTCAAAGTAGGGGGTCACGAGGCCCCGGTCAAGCCAGAAGCTAGGATGGGGGCCTCAAGAGCAGACCCCAGTCCATGCTGCGTGAACCCCCCTTCCCCCCACCCCCCCGGATAGATGGAGGGTCCACAGCAGCCCGCGTGGCTCATACCCTGCTCAGGCTTCTGGCCTGGCAATGGAGCCGAAGAGCTTGAGCTGAGCCAATGCAAGAGCTGCCCAGCCAGCTGTTGGGAGCCACAGACCCTCCACTTGCCCTGGGTGGAGGGGTCTGGGGTGGGGACATGGGCCAGGGGCTGCTCTGGGGTGGGGAGGGAGGGGCTTTGGGGTATGAGAGACCCCTCCCACCCCAGGTAGGGGTGCTCCTCACAGCTTCTCTGGGCCACTCTTACCTGGGACAGGATCCACTTCTGGCAGCCTTGGGGGGAAGAGGACATGCAGGGGGCTGAGTCTGTGGCAAAAAATGGACAGGTCAGGCCTCTTGCATGCCCCCCCCCCCCCCCCCAATATCATCAAGCAAAGAGGGAATGTGACTCCTCACTCCCTGTCCTTATGGGAACATGCTACCACCAGGATATTGAGAAGCTACAGGCAAGATACAAAATGTATAGGGATGCATATTTAAAAGTGCTGATTACTGAGTCAGTAAAGTATCGATCAATTTCTGAAAGATTTTTCTGACAAGTTTTTTTTAATTTTGTTTTCTAAAGTCAAGAAAATAAGAATTGTCATGGCTTCTGTTCACCCGAAACATAGAAAACTGCACTTAGAAGCTGTTGTCTCTTGTCTCAGTATTTCCCTTGTTTTCTCTCATTTGTGACTTAGGAAATAATTTACTGCTGCTCCTGCTTATGTTGAATGTATCATAGGCTTATATGCGCCCCGTCACTAACAATAGTAGAGCACTGGGTTAGTTTATTAGTAGCAGAATTTTAAGTGACAGCACTTGTGAATATGTGGCACTATGAAGGCTACTTTCTTCTGTGTATAGAAATGACTAAATTTAACCAAACATCAGTCTTTATTTCCTAAATGAATAGATGGTTGCTAATAAGCAGCCTAGCCAGATGCTTTGCTTTTCTGAATATGTGAGTTCAGTAATGAAGAAATCTTTTTTGAAAATGCCTGGTGCTCTGAAGGGCTTTCTGGAGTGGCTGATGGAGAAACTAAGCTCTTGCAAGTGACGATATAGAATTTTGTAATGTCCTGAGATACTGTATCTGATATTTAAAAATATTTTCTGTCTTGTTTTCAGTATTTAGACTGCCTTTGGGCTCAGATTCAGAAGTTGAAAAAAGATCGCTGGCAGGAAAGACACATTCTGAGGCCCTATCTTGCCTTTGACAGCATCCTCTGTGAAGCACTGCAGCACAATCTGCCTCCTTTCACTCCACCACCTCACACTGAAGATTCAGTTTACCCTATGCCGAGAGTCATCTTTAGAATGTTTGACTACACAGATGATCCTGAGGTATGTCATCTTCAGGAGGTGGAGGAAAGCGATGGTTTTACTTACTGACATCTAAATCTAAAGCAAGGGTCACAAAGCTGGTGGGAACCCAGGCCAAAGCAGGGTGAGACTTCCCCCCCTTTTTATGGAGTGTGAAGATCAGCAGTAATACTGTCTTGTTTTCATGCCACTGGGAAGACACCAACATGAAATATTTACTTTGGCAGTTCATGTTATCATACATGTCAACTTCGTTTGACAATTGAAAATTGCCTGAGTTAATATCTTAACATATACAGACATTTATAATATATCATAACGTATGTGTAAGATATATGATAAATGAATTTAAGGTGCACCTTTAGCTACCTCACTGTCTCACTGAGATGATTTCTGATGTTCCAAACCCCTGAGTAGCTTCAGACAGCTGAGTGGGTTTTTTAAAAAGTCTGCCAGAGAAACCTTCCCGCAAATACAGAAAGTCCTCTTCTCTCCTCCACCAAAATGTACTTGGGCCCAAAGAGGGCAATGTTTTGTCCTAGAACATTAATAACTTTTCTGCAAAAAAGTCACAGCATTCAGGTCTGTTGTAACACTACCTTGCTGAGCTAGAAACAAGATCTTTATACTGTTGAAAATGGGAGAATCTCTGTTTCTGATGAGACCTAATTCTTGAAATAACCGACTTTGAATTGTGGCACTTTGAGGTGTAGTAAAATTGCTGGATTAGCTGCAGAGCCCTGTGCATTTAGGGTGCATGGTAACTGCAGCACTTGGCTTAAGAGGCAGAAGTATATTAAAAAAATCTCCATGAAGCTTTTTTAAATTTTCTTAAATAATTGTAGAAATTATTCAGCGATATGTGGTGTGCATGTACGTGGTACCATGGCTTAAATGTTTTATTGGTACTCATCTGGGATGGTTGGCCTAGCTCGTGGCTTTTGCAGTTTGTGAGTAGTGCAGTGTTATGCCAGACTCTCATCAATAAAACCATTATATTATGTTGTCATGTATTCTCTGCTTAAAAACTTTTTAAACAGTACCAAATACTACACACAATAATTTTGACCTTGTGGATTCAAAAATATTTTATAAATCTCCCTGTGAACAGGAGGTGGTATCCTAATTATGGGAAGAGCAAGTAACTGTCTCACTGCCTTTGATTTGCCTTTCAAAGACACGCTTTCGAAGACCATTGGTGTCATAGTATAATTCCCCACTCTGAACCTTAGCGTCCAAAAGGTGGGGTACCAGCATGAATTCCTCTAAGCTCAACTACCAGCTTAGTACTTGTAGCGCTGCCACCAACCAGGAATTCCAGTGCCTGGTACACTCTGGTCCCCCCAAAACCTTGCCCGGGGACCCTCAAGACCCAGACCCTCTGGATCTTAACACAAGGAAAGTAAACCCTTTCCCCCACCGTTGCCTCTCCCAGGCTTCCCCTCCCTGGGTTACCCTGGAAGATCACTGTGATTCAAACTCCTTGAATCTTTAAACAGAGAGGAAAATTCACCTTCCCCCCTCCTTCTCTCTCTCCCCCTCCCAGACTCTCCCTGAGAGAGAAAGTAATCCTAACACAGAGAGTAATTAACCTTTCTCTCCCCCTTCCCTCCTTTCTCCCCACCAAGTCCCTAGTGGATCCAGACCCAGTCCCCTGGGGTCTCACCAGAATAAAAAAACAATCAGGTTCTTAAACAAGAAAAGCTTTTAATTAAAGAAAGAAAAAACAGTAAATTTAAGATGGAATATGTTACAGGGTCTTTCAGCTATAGACACTGGGAATACCCTCCCAGCTTAAGTATACAAGTACAAATTAGAATCCTTCCAGCCAAATACACATTTGCAAATAAAGAAAACAACCATAAGCCTGACTCGCATTATCTACCTAGTACTTACTATTCTGAACTGATGAGAGCCTGTATTGGAGAGATTGGAGAGAAACCTGGTTGCACATCTGGTCCCTCTGAGCCCCCAGAATGAACAACAACCAAATTCTAACAGTGCACACACAACTTCCCTCCCTCACGATTTGAAAGTATCCTGTCCCCTAATTGGTCCTCTGGTCAGGTGACAGCCAGGCTCACTGAACTTGTTAACCCTTTACAGGCAAAAGAGAGTTGAAGTACTTCTGTTCTATCAACTCTTACTTATCTGTTTATGACAATTGGTGTAATCTGAGAATACAATACCATTAAATAGACAGGAGTAATTCACTAAATGTATGGCTATTTTAGTATATTTATGTAACCTTTTCTTTACTGTATCTGGAAACATGAAAAGCCTGCCTGGTGTGGGAAGTGAGAAGTCAACTTCGCTTGCTATAAATGTGGGAAGGGAGTGCTTTGAATCTTGTTTCATCTAGTTGATATGAATGACATAGTCTGACCTCCTTTGCGGTAGCTGAAAAGGATGCAGTATCCAATGTGCCTATTGATGTGATCCTTACGTGTGGAGTAACTCTTATGAATTGTAGCCATTTTGTGTAATGTTCAGAAGCGGTGTATGGGGAAGTGGGGAATATTATTGGGTGAAATTGTACAGAAGTGCTGAATATATTCTTGGAAGCTCAGGTTAAAAACAACATTGAGTGGTGAAAATGACCAGTAACTGATGAAAACAGGCACAGCTGAAATTGTAGCTCGGTATTAGAGGTCTCATCTACAAACAAGACAAGGTGATACAAAAATCTAGATATGAGTTCTAATGCTGTCTGTGTTTTGTTGGAAATTGTCTTTAAGGATGTCATTTTATTTGAAACTAGCCCTTTGTATTTTAGCAGTTTAAAACACTCGTTGAAACAGATTGTTTGCTTAGAGGATGTTTTTATACCGAACAGCAAAGTGTTAAATCCCTGTGAATAATTATCGGAACTACAAAAACAACAAGGAGTCCGGTGGCACCTTAAAGACTAGCAGATTTATTGAGGCATAACTTTTGTGGGTAAAAAACCCACTTCTTCAGATGCATGGAGTGAAAATTACAGATACAGGCATAAATATATATTGGCACATGAAGAGAAGGGAGTTACCTCACAAGTGGAGAGCCAGTGTAGACAAGGCCAATTCGGTCAGGGTGGATGTGGTCCACCCCCAGTAATTGAGGAGGAGGTGTCAATACCAAGAGAGGGAAAATTGCTTTTGTAGTGAGTCAGCCAGTCCCTATTCAAACCCAACTTAATGGTGTTAAGTTTGTAAATGAATTGTAGCTCTGCAGTTTCTCTTTGAAGTCTGTTTTTGAAGTTTTTTTGTTGAAGTGTGGCTACTTTTAAATCTGTTGTTCAACATCCAGAGAGATTGAAGTGTTCTCCTACTGGCTTTTGTATGTTACCATTCCTCGTGTCTGATTTGTGTCCATTTATTCTTTTACATAGAGACTGTCTGGTTTGGCCAGTGTACATGGCAGAGGGGCATTGCTGGCACGTGATGGCATATATACTCTAGTGACATCAGAGGACCCAACCACATCAGCCACACCATCAAGGGCTCATTCACCTTCACATCTACAAATGTATTTGGGGATGGGGTAGGCAACAGCGTTTGTTACAGGGATTGGTTCCTGGCTGAGTGTTTCTGTGGTATAGTGTGTAGTTGCTAGTGAGTATTAGGTCGGAGGGCTGTCTGTAAGCAAGAACTGGCCTGCGTCCCAGGGTCTGTGAGAGTTTGGGATTGTTTTCCAGGATAGGTTGCAGATGGTTGATGATGCACTGGAGAGGTTTTAGCTGGGGGCTGTACGTGATGGCCAGTGGTGTTCTGTTGTTTTCCTTGTTGGGCCTGTCCTGTAGTAGGTGACTTCTGGGTGCCTGTCTCACTCTGTCAGTCTGTTTCCTCACTTCCCCAGATGGGTATAATAGAACAAGTCCTTTTTCTAACAGTGACTTCATATATCTTAATTCTTTTTTTAATAGGGTCCTGTTATGCCTGGCAGTCATTCAGTTGAGAGATTTGTAATAGAAGAGAATCTTCACTGCATCATCAAATCCCACTGGAAAGAGAGAAAAACGTGGTAAGAAGTATTTTCACTGAGTGAATAAAGGAATAGTGATATGATACCACACTACCTCTTCCTGAATTTTTTTTAGCTTTCTGTCTTGAGTATCGTGACTTTCGCGGGAGACCTTTAAAATCCTGAAATGACTGTTGCCCAAAAGCTTGAGATGAAGAAGTTAGGATGTTAGAGAAACAGGCATTCCACTAAGATTCTAAATTTAAAATTACGTCCAAAAAAGAGCCAGTAGCCTTAGTGATAAACAGGCAGGATTTGTGTGTGTGGCAAGGGTTCTTGCACAAGTACTGGTACAGCTTCTGATTCCACAGAAACTAGAAATCCTGTGTTCTTTTGAAGACTTTGACTGTTACAATTAACGAGAAGATTGCTGTCTGAATTTCCGCAGGGAAAGTGGAAAGACTATCTAGAGGTAGCTATAAATTAGTGCAAGTGGACTAGACTTAGAGTAATTGAAGAGTGGCATTATTTTCCTTTGGGACAAATGCTGGCTAATGAAGTGTTCATTAAACGAAACTGCAAAAGTCAGAAGGCCTCTTGTATTTTCCATTAGCTCACTCTATATTCAAATATCTGTAGTAAAATAAGGGCCATGGGGAGGTGGCTGGGTGGGCACTTGCTAATGAGATAGACTCTTCACTTTTTGGTTCATGAATCAAATCCAGGCAAGGCAATTTTAACTGACAGGTTTTTGTCTGACTTGTATGAGCTGAGTTTGGTTTCAGTCCAGTTTTCAGGTGGGCAGATACCAAAATTATGCAGAGTACCACGAAACTTATACTAGATGGTATCTTTGTTAGTAGTTTGAGAGTTCAAGAATTGCATATGCTTGGAAATAAACATGTCCCTCCAGGTTATGAGTCAAGCATATCTGTGGGCATGCTTGCACTGATGCTTGTGTTGCACCTGTTGTGTGTGTGTAAATAGTTGACTTCAGTCTTAAGACTGTCAGATTGACAGATCTACATGCAAAAAAATGAACTATTCCATAAATCATCATTTCTTGGTACCTAGACCATATCTAATGTGTTGCATTCTAATTCACATATACTTATTTTTGCAGTGCTGCACAGCTACTGAGCTATCCAGGAAATAACAAGATCCCTTTGAACTATCACATAGTTGAGGTATGCGTTTTACACACTGCATCTTGTACACATACTTGATACCTTTACCTCCTAAATAATACACTCCAAACCATTGTAGTCCGTTCTTTGGGTATCAGAGTGGCCTGAAGGCTAGGGTGTAGTTTCTCCCTGACTTAAATTATCATCCTGCAGTCTTAATGAGTGGATCAAATTCAGTTACCACTATTGCAATAGAATTTCAAATAACGGCATTTCCAAAGTTTTACCTGTGTATTTTTCGTAGCTGGCCAATGTACTGATAGGCCAGTCATCTCTGAGATGGGTCTTTCTTTTAAGATTTTTAGAGCTGAAAAGAACTTAGTTAAACCAAAAAAAAAAAAAAAAAACACCCAAAACCTTTTGTCTTCTTACTACTTTTCTGAGTTGCTTAGAGCACTGTATGTCACATCTCAAAAGGTTTTAGCTTTTAATTTGAAGTCAATTTCTGGCTGTTTAGTGATGTTTCTTTTTCCTTAGTCACTTCTCCAGGTGGAGGGATTTTTAATAACTACAAATATGAGTGGAAAGACAAATGTAGGTTCTCAGTCAGTTCCTCTATTCAGAGAACTCTCAGGCTGATGCAGAACTTTGTACGTTAAACTGAACATTAGGTTGAATGTGGTGACTTGAGTGTTTAACTGCAATTTGTTTTGCAAGGCCTCTATTAAAAAGCAAACACTAAGAACTAGGAAGTTCAGTTAAACTTACAAGCAGGTAATAGTCTTGTGGGTGAATAGCTAAGCAAAATCACTCCAGAAATTAAAGGTTTACAATCCAAAATCCCCAAATATTTTAAGCCAGGAGTCTCCTATTTTACGGTTAACCAAACCACCTCATCTCTACCCCTATTCAGGCCAAAGAAACACCAGAAATGGAGATTGCTTTATCTCTCCATAACAGTTTTATCGCATCAGTGACTGCAAACCCTAAACTGCCTTTAGTGTTAATCAGAGAACGGTTGTACAGAATCTGGCATTGTGTTGGCTGTACACAATCCCCAAAAGAAATAATTTACCATTCCCAATTAAAGACTGCTTAAAGACCTTCAAAAAATTCCAAATCAGAAACATATATAGGGGCCTCCTCTTCAATCACTTACCTGAATAGGATATGAAAGAAATAAGGTTTGTAGGTAAGAAGGTAACAAGGGGAAATGGAAAGTGGGTATTACAGGTTGCTTGACTGTGACTGTTAACCTTCCTGTCTATGAATGTGTCTTTAACAAAACTACAATGTTCTTAGGTTTCTTCTGTCTGAAAATTCAGCGTTAGCAAAAAAAACCAAAACTGCAATGCTCTTGTAAGATCTCTAACATTCAAGTCAGCGAAGCATTGCTTTCAACCTTAATGCTAGTTCAAGTAATGCTTTTGTCTGGGGAATTTCCTGCTTTTCAAATAGTCATTTGAATAATAGAAATCATGTGAACTAACTAGTAGGAAAGGAAAATGCCATTTAAACTTCGATACACGTGTACTTCTGCCTCACTGATGGAGGGCTAAGGTGATCCATATTTCCTCAAAGTGCCATGCAAAGCATGCCCAGTTATGCTAGGTGCTTAAAGGATTCATGCCCTAGGGTTTAGCTCACTTCACCTCATAAAGTTTCTGAAGGCAGGCCTAGAACTCTTCCTTCCTCATTACAATTAGCTGTAAAAAAAACCCCTTCAGGTTGGCCCCTCAGATGTGGAGCTCCTGTCCTGCAGTTGGTCTCTGAACATTCCAGGTATCTAGCACTCAGCGCATTAATGCATTTAGTATCCTGTCAACCCATGTACTTGAGTGTCTTGTGGTAAGTGATGGCCCAGTGTGCCTTACTGTGTGCTGGGTGAGATGATGGTGGAGTGGAATCATCAGTCTGAACTTGGCAGAGATCATCAGTGCCCTGATCATCCTGTGGTTCCTTGGAGTACTGGTGGTACTGACAAAGCAGGATGTGCCAATCCGAAGGTCCCATTTCAGCATTTAGTGACCTGGAATTTGTCATTTTAGAAACTTGGTCCTGTGCACCACATCTTGCGACACAGACCAGCCTCAATTCCTGAGGCTGGATTAAGTGTAGCTTTTGTTCAATCTTAACTGTGGTTACATGCCAACCTCTCCATCACAAACTTTCTTAAATCGAGAGATTCTGACTAACGATCCTTTTGGGAAAACTTAAAAACTTGAAACTTATTCCTGGACAATAAGGTAATCTTGTAACGTGTGTTTGTTTGTGTTTAGTTTTTTTTGCTTAAGAAATTCAAGTTGAAAGCGCAGTCACTATTTAGGATGCTAACACATTTCTCATGTAATTTTTTGGAAGTCTATATGATTAGGCATTTGTTATGACAGCACGGGAGAATGCAGTGCTGTAGTAAAGGCCAAGATGGCAATTATGCATAATACTTAAATTTCATTTTACAACTTTCTCAGGCCAGAAGCAAATTACTTTAATTTCCTTACTGTTCTTATTTCTCTTCTAATATTGCAGTAGCTCCTGCTGTAAGCACTCTACACCTTCTCTTTTGATTGTTCATAACTTTGGAAGTCATTACTTTTGTGCTGCAGTCTTTCTTCCTGGCTTGGTCTCATCAGAGGTGACGTTAGTTTTGGAATCTATAAGTTAAATTGGTTAAGTAGAACACTTTGTACATGGTGTTTCTTAAATCACTGTGTTTTAATTAGAAATTTTGTGCATACTTGACTCAAAGGAGCTGTCTTGTTCGAGCTCGCCTCATTTAGGAAACGGCTGTACTTGAAGCAATGTTCGTCAGTTTTAAAAATTGAATGTTTAAGGTCTTTAATGTATGCATAGTAGAATTTACTGTTAAGTCTTAATGATACTTCTAAAGCTAGAATCTCTGAATAATAGAGTGCAGTAAAGTGCTTTCACTTTGGATTGATCTTTAACTCTCGTGTAGAATTTGAAGTGGCTGGGGTTCTAAGGTATCAGGATCTCCATCAAGGACACACTAAGATCAGATGGAGAATTTACAAAGCCCATTAAGTATTTTCTGTCGTTAAAGGAAATGCAAAGGCATTAGCAAACTAACGCTAGGAACACTAGAGTTGAGTGAACAAGTAGTCAAGGCTAGAAGTCCAGGGTTTATGTTGAAAATTGAACCTTTGTTGTGCCTTTTTGCAGAATTTTAGAGAATAACTAGTTACCAAGTGAAATTGCAACTCTAGTGTTCTTTTCTGTATGTAAAGTCAGAGACTGAACCTGAATTCCGGCATTTCCTAATTTGGCAGTATTGTAGCTGTGCTGGTCCCACAATATTGGAGCGACAGATGTAATCTCTTTTTTACTGCACTGACTTCTGTTGCTTACACAGAGTTGCTTAGGTCTGAGAAAGGTACACGGTGTCACAGCCAGATACAACATGGAACAGATTGTTAAGCATAAGGAGCTAATACATTGCAAGAGACCATGCAAGGTGAAGCAGGAGTTCACACCTCTCCAATAGTATGAGAAAGGAGGGTTAGTGAATCACAGCTTATAATAATGAGCAATAAATCCATTGTCTTTGAGTCCATGATTTTTAGCTTCTAGCAAAGTTATGAATTTAAACTCCCAGGCTTGTTTTTAAGGTGTTGCGCAGGCTTTCTTTGAAGATGAGGACTGAGAGATCTGATACGGAGAGATGGTTTTTGTTAAAAATGTTTGCCCTCAAGTTCTATGGCATTTGTCTTTTTTAATCATTTTTTCTGTGTGACTTCATTCATGATCTTAGTGATTGTCTCATTTTCACCCATGTTGTTGTTGAATTAATGTTCTCTAGGAATTCTTAATTTGGCCCTGTAGTGAAGCGACAACTCACCAGTGCGGCACCTCCTGCTGGTTGTCTTGGGAATTAGCTCTCCAGCATAGGGAGCACCTCTTACTGGCTGGTGTCTCACCTGCCGCTGGCCCCTATGTCCCTCCCAGACCCTGGAACTCTTTATCTTGGGGTTCTTCCCACCGCAGTATCCCCACACACTGGTCTTCCCTCCCAGGGGAACCCCCAATGCTCTACCCCCACCTTGCTTCAATGGCTACTGCCAGTCACCATCTAGCCCCCAACAGTCTGTAATGGCCGCTCATCACTATCAAGGGAGTTAGGACCTGCTGCCTTTGCCTATTCCAAGGCTGTATCTCTGCAGCCCCAGTTCCTCTGTGGGCCTTCACCAAGGCCTCAGCCTGGGGTTTTACCAGGCTGGAGCTCCCCAGCTCCCTTGCCCTGTTCTCCAGCACTGCTCCAGCTCCAGGTACCTTTTTCTCCCAGGCAGCCAGGCCCTTCTTCCTCCACAGCTAGAGACGCGCTCCTTCAGCTCCTGGCCCCCAGCCCTCTTATCAGGGCCAGCTGGGCCGTCATGGAGCTGGCCAGACCTATGGTCAGCCACTCCCTCAGCTGTTCTCCCTCCTTTTCCCAGCCGCAGCCCTCCCCAGGGCTACTTTTAACCCCTGTTCTGCGGGAGTGGGGCAGCCCCCTTTGTTATCCATTATGATAGTCTCTTACATGATCATATATAATAAAGGACCCCTACTTGATTCCATGTGCAGAGAAGTGTCTGGCCTGACTCTTTCAGGGTGCTTAGCACTTCAATGAATTCCATGTACTTTGAGCAGAGTTCTCACTGACTGCAATTGAAGTTGAGTGCTCAGCACTCTTACAAATCAGACTCCAGCTTTGGCACCCAAAAGTGAGAAAGCAGTGGCTCCTTGTGAATTGTGACTTGCCCATAATCTCACGAGCACAGTGGCAGAGACAGGGATATCCAGCACTCAAGGGTTGCATTTAATTTTCTAAACCATGAGACCATCCTTTCTCCTCTTGCAGTCCTCTGCCTCACTTCAGTATACTGTCCAGCTTCTGAAACAAGTGTGTCTGGGTCAGACAGAAGGCAACAGCCGCCTCGTTAACTGTGCAGCCCTGACTTCATTCCCTTAGCACAATTCATCCTGCTCACTGAATGAGGCAGGAGTTATCAATACATACACACAAGAGGGCCAAAATGAGGTTGCACAGGCAACCTTAATTTTGTGTTTTCCTTCTCTTGGCTGCTTGCACACAGATGAGACAGTCTCCCTGCTTGCAGTGCCTGTGCCTCATGTCAGAACAGCCCTTGGCTTCCAGAAGCCTGGAAAGTCCTCATCCCCAGAATGGAGTATGCTTAATACAGATGGGATCTTCAGGGTTTGAGCATTGGCCTGCTAACCCCAGGGTTATGAGTTCAGTCCTTGAGGGGGCCATTTAGGGATTGGGGCAAAAATCTGTCTGGAGATTGGTCCTGCTTTGAGGAGGGGGTTGGACTAGATGATTTCCTAAGGTCCCTTCCAACCCTGATGTTCTGTTCTGTTCTGTTCTGTTCAGGGAGTTTCGCTTCCAGACTCTAATATGTCTCTACTGAGCATGTACAAACTCCAGCGTCCATTGGTTTATAACTTGGCCAGATAGAGGCAGATTTTCACAGGGACTGCATATGGCAAATTCCTGACATCAGGGTGTTGCCCTTCCAAAGATTGTTCCAGAGCATGGAGGCACTGGAATAGACTCATAGACTCATAGACTCATAGGTCAGAAGGGACCAATCTGATCATCTAGTCTGACCTCCTGCACAAGGCAGGCCACAGAACCCCACCCATCCAATTTTATACAACCCCTATCCCAGGACCGAGTTATTGAAATCCTCAAAAATGGTTTGAAGACCTCAAGCTGCAGAGACACCACCAGCAAGCGACCCGTGCCCCACGCTGCAGGGGAAGGCGAAAAACCTCCAGGGCACCTGCCAATCAGCCCTGGAGGAAAATTCCTTCCCGACCCCAAATATGGCGATCAGCTAAACCCTGAGCATGTGGGCAAGAGTCACCAGCCAGCACCCAAGAAGGAGTTCTCCGCAGCAACTCAGTACCCATCGCATGCAACATCTCCCCGCAGACCATTGAGCAGACCTGTCTGGTGGTAATTCAAGATCAATTGCCCAAATTGACGATCCTATCATAACATCCCCTCCATATACTTATCAAGCTTTGTCTTAAAGCCAGGAAAGTCTTTTGCCCCTACTACTTCCCTCGGAAGGCTATTCCAGAACTTCACTCCCCTAATGGTCAGAAACCTTCGTCTAATTTCAAGTCTAAACTTCCTAATATCCAGTTTATACCCATTCGTCCAGGGGTGGCCAACCTGTGTCTCCGGAGCCACATGCGGCTCTTCAGAAGTTAATATGCGGCTCCTTGTATAGGCACTGACTCTGGGCCTGGAGCTACAGGGGCCAACTTTCCAGTGTGCCAGGGGGTGCTCACTGCTCAGCCCCTGGCTCTGCCACAGGCCCTGCCCCCACTCCATCCCTCCCCACCCCCTCCCCTGAGCCCGCCATGCCCTTGCTCCTCCTTTCCCCTCCTCCCACCTCCTGCATGCCTCGAAACAGCTGTGGCGCCGGGAGCCAGGGCGGGCTTGCTGATGTATTACTGTGGCTCTTTGGCAATGTTACATTGGTAAATTCTGGCTCCTTCTTAGGCTCAACGTCAGTGCTAGAACGTCTCAGTGAAATGGTTACGAATTTTTTTTAAGTTGGATAAAACATTTTTCGAAACTTCATTCTGTGAAAGGGCTGAACCATTTGCTGCAGTTTTCTCCCAAAAATCAGCTTGATTCAGATCCAGACACCCGTTGTGGAGAATTTCAGACCAAATAGTTTAACTTTGTCAAAATTTTAAAAAACTGAAAACAAGGTGTTCAAACGTTTGGCATCGTGAACTGTAGGCATCACTACCTGTGCTACTTAGATCCAATCTGTACTGATATAATACAAATGTACATATGGTAAGTTTTATAATACAGTGCAATTTTCAGACTTTGATTTTTTTATTAAATCTCATAGAAACTTGCAAAATACGACAAGCTTAAAGAAAATTACGTCAGTAGTATTAATATTTAAAGCCGCCTAGCTGAAACTTTGTTTTATAGTATAGTTTGGAATACCCCTAACTACTGAATTTCCTTTTTTTTCAAATATAACTTAATTTATAGATTTTTGCAATATCTGAGGACATCATCAACCTGAATGTATTTTAACTGATTTCCTTACCCCCTCTTTAAATAAAAACTAAATATTTTTTTATTTTCCCCTTTTTGCTGTTTTACTTCTTTAACTTCTCTAGTTTGCGTCATGAAACTTAACTGACTACTTTTATTTATGGTTTCACATTCAGGTTCTCACTGGTGCAACATTTTGATTGTAGACAATGCAGGAGAATAACTCAGTTTAAAAAATGTTTTAATTGATAGTTTTTCAAGACCATTTTGTTTACAAGCCAATAGAGGGTCAATCTTAAGATGGCTTGATTTGGAGAGAGATAACTTGGAAGATTGTATAGTAAGCTCCTGTAGGGGTGTTGAGTGAGTGGGAGAGTGGCATTTAAGGTGGTGGGTTTTTAGTGTCTCACTGTGTTGAGCAGGGATCTCAAACTCCCAGCCCAGAAACCTTCCCAATGTGGCCCATGGGGCTCTAGCAGTTTGAGGGCAGGGTCTCTCCATTGGTCCCATCTGCCACTCCCAAGCACTCCCCGCCCCCAGGCGCCTTACAATGGCCCGGGCCCTCGGCAGCACAGTGGAGCTGAGTGGCATCTGCCTGCTCACTCCATGAGTCTGCTGGCCCCTCCTTGTGGCCCCCGGGGCAGGGTGGACCTGTGCCTCCGCTCTGCCCCTGCCCCGAGCGCCCCAGCCAATGGGAAGCTGCAGGGGCGGTGCCCGGCAGCAGCAGCGCATAAAGACACTCCCCCCAGCCTGCCCTGCCTTGGAGCCCCAGGTAAGCACCGCACTCTCCTCCTCCATCCCCTGCCCCAGCCCAGAGCCTACACCCAGCACCCAAACTCATCCCAGATCCTGCACCCCAGACCCTCTCCCCCACCCAAACACGCTCCCAGAGCCCAACCTTTTACCCCTTCTGCAGTGAAACTTCCTCCCAGAGCCTGCACCCCAATCCCTTACCCCAGACCACCTCCCCCACCCAAATTCACTCCCAGAGACTTAGGCAAGTGGGGGGTGAAGTTTGGGGGGGCGGGGTTATGGGTGGCAGGAGTGATATTGGTCCGCTGGGAGAATTTGAGGACTGACACTGGCCCTAAGGTAAATTGAATTTGAGACCCCTGGTGTTGAGGGTCCGGAATGGGTCTTGTGGTAGTTCTTGTTGCCGAAACTTTTAAAAGGCTGCAGATGAATAGTATATGCATGTGCTCTCAGTAAGAGGCATTCTTTTGAAGCTATCCACTGTATAAACACATCTTATAGTCCTCATAGCAGGAGTTTAACAGATAAAACGTGCCTTATTTGTGGTACATGATATTGTTATTCGTCAGAATCTGGTCAGAATTGTGCAGACTCGGACACGATGATGGAAATGTGTGCGTGGGTCTAGACTGGGCTCTGATAACATGTTTTTTTTTCCTCCTCCTCCTCTTCCCACCAGGTAGTATTTGCAGAACTGTTTCAGCTTCCAGTTCCTCCACACATTGAGGTCATGTATACAACACTTCTGATTGAATTGTGCAAACTTCAACCTGGCTCTTTACCACAGGTTGTATCCTTCCTTGTTAAGGAGCACGGTAGCTTTGAATGCTTTTTCCGTTGTTCTCTGGAAAACTGAGTATTGGCATGAATTTTAGCAGTGACTCTATTTCCTTCTTCCTTTATTCGATTGAATAAAACCAGCGAATACTTTGACCATCAGTACTTCATATGTGAAAGATCAATGCAGACAAATAGCCGTTGTAGTTCTGTTACCTTAGTCTCTAGTGTCAAAGTGATGGGGGAAAATCTCCAGTGTTTTAAGCACTAATTTTAAAAATAAATCCCAAATGCTAGAATAGACTACTGTAATTATAATGTATCATTCAGTCATAATACAGGAAACAGATTGTCAGTAAACCTGGCATATATTTACTTCAGAGAACAGAGCACATTGGTTTCTCAGTTACTATGTGTCTGCATATTAACTCTTAGTTAATATAAGTTTCTAAAATTAGATTACAAATAGCAGCAGCATTTGTGTAAGTTGTACCACTAGAAATTTCACTTGTTAGATGAATAGAGGTTCTAAGGCTTGTTAATGTTGAGACCACTTCGTGACCAACAGCAAAATGTATGTTTTATAAATAAACTTAAAAGTAAATTGTTAGACTATATTCTCCTTACTTATCTGGAAAGACTTAGATAGAGATCTTTGTCCTACAAGAGACAAGGACATCACTTAAACAGTGCGGGTAGTTTAAAAAGTTCTTATGGTTTAAGATTTCTGAAATATCAAGTTTCAGATACTATCAAAGTTTGTGTTTTTGCAGCTCAGATAAAGTCCCTGAAATTTAGAGTTAAGTCTTTGGCATACTTGTTATATATCAGTGGTATCACAATCTGAAATGAACCAGCTTTAAAGGCTCACTCTGGCTTCTAGAAGATCAGTGTTATAAAGAAGTGTAAAATTGACTTTGGATGACTTGATTGGGTGAAAATTTTCAGTCTTTCTAACTCAACTCAGTTTAATAGATTCATAGACTCTAGGACTGGAAGGGACCTTGAGAGGTCATCGAGTCCAGTCCTCTGCCCTCATGGCAGGACCAAATACTGTCTAGACCATCCCTGATAGACATTTATCTAACCTACTCTTAAATATCTCCAGAGATGCAGATTTCACAACCTCCCTAGGCAATTTATTCCAGTGTTTAACCACCTTGACAGTTAGGAACTTTTTCCTAATGTCCAACCTACATTTATGCAACAAGTTTGTCACTGAAATAGCTGCTGCAGTTTTCTTGCTGCATCGCAGCGGGGATATCTTCCCCTTGCCATCTTACCTTGTCCCATAGCTTTAAATATATAAGCAATAAAGAATCATGGAGGACTGTCATCCATTTTTTTGAGCTGCCTTCTGTATAAATTCTTCCCCCAAAGTCTCTGCTAACCCTAGTGGTGAAAAAAATGTGGCAAAACCAATGCAGTATTCAGAGAAATGAGGATTAAAATGAGTGAAGGTGGTTTGTTCTTGTTACTGAGTTCCTTAGTGTGTGAGACTGCATCCTTTCCAAATAGGTCTGTCTCTTCAGAAGCCAGAGTGCTGATGTCACTGAAATTTGGGTCCCCATAATAAGCTGGATGGCAGCAAGTGTCACTAGATATGCAGCTTCCGTTGTCTTATAGAATATTCCTCTTTATGAGCAGAGACAAGAGTCTACCTATTGGGCAAACTGCAGTTTCCCTGTTTTCCATGAAATTACCAGGACTTACCCCAGCATGAGATAGTTGAAAAGTGAGATGTTACAGGGGGGGTGGGCGGCATCCATCTGCAAACCCTCCAAAGAAAGTGGAAAGAGTTAGTATACGCTCTGATTTGTCAGACTCCTCTTTGCCTTAATAAGACACTTGTAGCTTGCACAAGCCACAGAAATGCTGTACATGCGTTTGGATACAATGAACACTACGAGTATAGACAGGTAAGTGCTTGTGCATATCAGGAACCTCAGAATGTTTTCCTAATTGTACATTGATGGATTGAAAATGGGTCACATGAAACTCTTCTTACTACCTATTGGCGCCATAAAAAACCAACTGTAAATCCTAAATAGTGTTAATGATTTGAGCTCTAGTCTTGAGCCTTCTTAACTGAAGGATGGGAATCTCATAGACTTCAGGTCAGAAGGGACCATTATGATCATCTAGTCTGACCTCCTGCACAAAGCAGGCCACAGAATCTCACCCACCCACTCCTGTAGCAAACCCCTAACCTATGTCTGAGTTACTGAAGTTCTCAAATCATGGTTTAAAGACCTCGAGGTGCAGAGAATCCTCCAGCAAGTGACCCATGTCCCATGCTGCAGAGGAAGGCAAAAAACCTCCAGGGCCTCTGCCAATCTTCCCTGGAGGAAAATTCCTTCCTGAATATGACGATCAGTTAAACCCTGAGCATGTGGGCAAAACTCACCAGCCAGTGCCCAGGAAAGAATTCTCTATAGTAACTCGGATCCCATCCCATCTAACATCAGACCATTGGGCATATTTACCTGCTAATAATCAAAGATCTACTTAGCACTTGCTCACCCTTCTCTGCTGTCTGCTGAGACCCTGCTCTCCCTACTCTCGGAAGGACAGTTGCTTTATACTGCCAACCCACTGCCCTCCAGATCACTGCTCTGCCTACGAGCATGGTGCATTTCTGAGCTCAGTCCTCACGCTGCTCTGCTGATGCAGGCCACTTCCATCCTCTGGCCTGAGGGGAGGGGCTGAGAGTTGGTTCACAGTGGGATAGCAGGCTAAAGGAGTGTGACAGTTCATTGTTCTAAGGGTTTTGTGACACTTGTGCAACATGTAAGAATTGCAGTTGCTATGGAGGAAATCATTAAGACACTTACATATTTGCAATCAGCTATCTTTGCTTATGTTAATAAATAGATATAATGGGACCAATGTGGTGAATCTAACAGAACATGAGACTATCTCCATTCTGTCTCAAAAAGGCCAAAGACTCGCTAAACCTAAGGTGTTTCTGCACTTATGGCCGTGTGTAGTGTGCAGACACTGCCCGCCCCCAGCGTGGGTATAAATAGTGTAGGCCGTGCTGCACTGCTTCTGCATGCAGAATGCAGCTGCACCAGTACTTCAGAGTCCGTACTCTGCATGGCTCTCTACGTTCCCAAGAAGTGCCTGTTTCTAGCAGTTTAGTGTTCTGCTGCCGAAGCCTTTCCACACTGCCACATGTCGCTACATGCACCCTATGCACCGCTGAAGGTATGGACATGGCCTTAATGTCTGGTATCTGAGAACACACGTTACGTTTACTCCTTAGAGGTGCCTTGCAGACCACTAAGATGGAGCCACCTGGAACCAAATAACAAAGTTTTGTCGTTATTTGGGTGGGAGCTTAGGTAGTAGTGGGCTAAAACTGCAGAATTGTCACTTTTCATTCTTCCTTGTTTGATACTTCATGGACTTCATGTGAATTTTTTTTAAATGTTGCAGGCTAGTAATTGCTCTAAAACCTTACATTGTGACCTAATTAATCAGCGACTTTTAGTAGTTGAGAGAGAAGCTGTACCTTACAAAGGACTGTGTAAAGGCAGTTATCTGCCAAATAAGAGAAACTACTCTGCATGCCTGAATCATATTTTAGCTGATAAAATAGTGATGAGAATGAAAAAGAAAAATCTAATAACCCCCTTTTGAAATTGCCTGTTGCACTTTTATATGAATATATGACCAAAGACCTCTGTAGGTAGACTTATACACTTGACAAACTTGGTTTAATTTGGAGTTCAGTGCTTAGCAAGTATTGCTGGTGGGGGAGAGGCTGTGTAAGAGAGAAATATCTAAAGTGTCTAGGGGACTTAGGAGCACAATTTTCACTTGTTTACAGAGGAAATCCCAAGTCTCTTATGCACTGCTGAAAATATCCCACTTCACTTGGGCGCCTAAAGCAAAGAAGCTAAACATTGTTGACCTTAATATAGCAGTGTGTTTGCGTTCCGTTATAAACGGCACTTTAACATCAACATACCAGACATTAGTGTGCCTTTTAACCAAATGGGCCACTCACTAATGACTTACTGCCTGACTTTTTTCTGTTCATTTTTGGGACACATTTTTCTCGGCTATTGAAATGACTAAGCTTGCCTTTGAAAAGTATAATTGAAACACTCATCTGATATATATTTTTTGTTCTGTGTGGTGTTGCATACTTAATAGAACTATAACATTTCCCTCTTTAAAAGGTTCATGAACTGGTTTTCCCACCATCTGAGTAACTTTCAGTTCCGTTGGAGCTGGGAAGATTGGTAAGTTTCTGTTGGGGTTCCCATTTGTGCCATTTATGTTGCATACAACTTTTGTACGTATCCAGAACTTGCCAGTGTTGCTGCTAATAGTTGTCCCTAGCTATCTGTAGCTAATATCTTTCTAAAGCACTAGAATTATCACCATAGTGCACTAGAATTATCACCATAGTGCCTTAACTTTATAACCATTTAAATTTAGACAAGATGCAAAATACTATTCTTATGTAACTAATATATCACAATCTGCTAAATACAGTTAAAACAGATTTTACTATAATTAGATATCACTTATTTCAATATATATTTGCGAAGATGAGACTTCATGTTGGCAGTTCATAGATTCTAATACCATTATGTGTTAATACCCCATCTCAAAATTGCTGAGACCTGTAAAGAACAGGAAAGAGAGCATTGTAGATTAACTGTGCTTAATCTATGACCACTTCGTATAGCACTGAGCCAATCTAAGAGCAGATTAAGAAGCAAATACAGTGCTTGTTAAATGCTATCAAATTTTGCACTTTGATAGGTCAGATTGTCTTACTCATGACCTTGACAAGCCCAAACCCAAGTTTGTAAAAGAAGTTTTGGAAAAATGCATGAGGTAAGTGAAGCTTTTGAGCATAGCACTTTAGGAGCTTGGTATTTACTATCAAGTTTGTCTGATCATTGTTTACTTTTAGATACTATTAACCAGAGTCCTTTCAACTTTGTGCCTGTATATGTACTTATGAACTCTTTCCCATATAGCACATTCTGTTAATTCATGTTTTCAGTAGATGTGTCAATCTGTTCTGTTGTCTTGGCTGATAAGACTCTTGGAAATAATGGGACACTCCCACTCTCCTAATAGATTGGGGAAGTGATGCCTTTAAATAGGAGGTGAAATATCCACACCTACATTTTCACTTTTAGATGCAAGTTCATAGGGTTAGACACTCCCTTTACTCAGACTTGCGTGATGGAAGTTGTTGGGGGGGTGGCAGTGCAGCAGAGGAAGTAATGTTGTTGGAAAATATTAGTCATTCATAAACTAAATGCAAGAAGGAACATACTTTTGAGTTCGACCTTATTTAATGGCTTGCAGGTAACACAGGGCCTAATTTTGATTGGTGATGAGGCTCCAGGATTCTCGTTGACTTTTAAAAGGAAGTTGTCTGTGTTCAGGATTGGTCCAGCAACTCGTGATGGGGAGGGAATAAGGGTAAAACTTTTTTCAAAGTGCTGAAATGACATGGGCCTCATTTACACTAGTTAGGTTGATGTAAGGCAGCTTATGTCAACCTAACTATGGTAGTGTCTATGCTACAACCTTGCTCCCACCGATGTAAGTGCCCTGTTACCAACATCATACCCACAGGAGGTGTAGGGCTTATTTCAGTGTAGTTAGGGCAACCGTGTCCGTGTAGACACTGCATTACTTACAATTATAGTTGGCTAAAATTCTTGTCAATTTCATGGCTCCGTGCTGGAGCCATAAAATTGACAAGAAAGGTGGATAGATTTCCCTGCTGTGAACTTGGCTCACAGCTCAGGCTGTCACACTGAGGTGGAAGGGGCAGGGGGTCCAGCTAGAACCCAGCTGTCCCCCGAGCTACCTGCTCCAAGCAGGCTGGTGCCCTGGCTCCCTGCCCTGAGCCCAGCTGCCATGCACTGAGCACCTGGGCTCCCAGCTCCCTATGAAGCTCCCAGAGCTGTCAAACTGGGGCTTCTCTGAGCAAAGACAATAGCAATATGAAATTGACAAGAATGTCAGTTTCTCTGTTGGTTGGCTCTCTGCTGGGAAATTGAGCCCCATGGGACTGTCAGTGCCCCACAATGCCCCACTCCAGTGGGTGCACGCACACCAGGTGAGGAAGCACTCCACCTGCAGAAGGAGAGTAGTATGGACACCAAGAGCCAATTGAATTATCATGATGGCTCTGTCGGCCTAAACTAAGTCAACCTGATTTATAGTGTAGACAAGCCCTTAGAATCCCAAGTGAAAACTGTTTTCACGTATTCCTTTTTGAGTCAGGAAGTACAGGAGGACTAAAAGCACTGACTGGCAAAAGAAATATTTTGTCTGTGGATCTCTTCCATCTCACCTCAAATGATGGTAGGCTAATTCTTAAATGTTTATAAAGGTTGGAGGGAACTGAGAGTTAAAATGGAGAAGTCAAGATGACTTTATTTCATTGATTTTTAAATTTTAGCACCAGTATCTTGCCTGTGATCCACATAGCATGTGCAGTGTTTGAATAAAAGGTGGCCCTGACTGATGATTCCTCTTAACCTTTCAGTATGAGCAAAGTTGATTATATAAAGTTGAGAATATAACTTTTCTTAAGTTATTCAAATCTAAAATGTCCATTGGAAGGTCAATGCATAAACTGGTTTAATTGACTCTTAATGTCTGGAAGGAACTATCCTCAATAAAATGTAGTAGTAATCAGACTTCTTGATTTTTATTCTCCCTAAGTTAAAAGGTAATAAAATAAGAGCTTAAGGCAACACCATGGGGTATACCTCAGAATATTCCACTGGTAATTCTATTACAACTGAAATTTTCTTTCAGGCTTTCATACCATCAGCGAATAATAGATATTGTTCCTGCTACGTTCTCTGTCCTTCGTCCTGCAAACCCATCGTGTATTTATAAATATGGAGATGAAAGCAATAGTAAGTTTAAAAGCTATTTAGAAGATGTTCACCTCTTCTTCAAAATGCTATCAAAATATTATTTATCTTTTGAGATCGGATCAAGCAAGGAAACCTCTAGTTTGAGTCAAATTAGTTATCTTTACAGAAGAAAATTCACAGTGGAAATAAAAAGGCTGACTTTTGACCTGGAAAAATTGCTTGAGTGGGGCACAGTAATGTAGTTTAGATCTAAAACTTTGATTTGGGGCAGGTTGGGAGGGAATTCACTAAAAAGGATTCCTAAAAACTTTAAAATGTCAATGTAAACACCTTGGTTTGACATTAATTACCCTGCAATGTTTGCAGCCTGAACACTGCAGCATTGTGCTAGTTGCAAGAAAGTCTAAAAGTCAATTTGGCTTCTGTTTTCAGTGTCTGAGCTGAGTGATGTGCAAAAGTTGAACAGCATAGTGAAGATAAGTTACTAGTCTTTGAGGGCCACATTTGTTTCAGAAACAGACGAAAGAGCTCTTGGTAAGCGCCAAAGAACTCTGTCTAATAAATGAAGCAAGCAAACAGACAGGAGTAAGACAGTAGTTAAGGTGAAAAATGATATGGAGAGATTATTTGAGGAGCAGAAGAAGAAAAAACGGATGAGTGCCATAAGTATAAGGAGTGTCACAATTGAAGGCACAAAGGTGAGCGGGAGAAGGAAATGAAGAGACTCTTCAAGGAAGTGGGAAGAAGTTAGAGCACAGATGTAGACAAAGGAACGGTTATGTAAGCCCTCTAAAGTTGAGACCAAGAGGGTATTGAATTTGATGTAGCAGATATGAAGGAAGGATTCTATGGGGCTGCTGATGTGGCCAGTGACATGAGGAGCAGGGTGGTAGCAGCAAGATTTTTGGGTAGATCCAAAAGGGGAGAGTTGAAAGACAGAAAAGATTATACGTATCTAGGTGTGGATAACTTTTTGCTGCTGGAATAGAGGAAAAGGTGGACTTGGGAGGAAGAGAGGACAGAAGGAGTTATATGACTACTAGTTTTGCAAAGCTTTTATGTGGGGAGGTGCTGCCACAGCTCTTAATGTCCTCACTGCCTGGAATTGTGGATGTGGTTTGAAGTGTCGTTCCATAATTTAACTGTTCACTGAATATTAAAATAAGTTCACATCTCAAGAGAAATTAGAGATTTGTGAGTTGGCTGCATGTGGTGCAGACGTAGCATGAGAGCTTGCAGCTTGCTGCAAAATCCATATTTCCAGCATGCCAAAATCTCAGTTCTTTAATACAAAGCAGTAATTGTTGTTTTTTTAATTGTTCAAGGAAAAGTGTATGCTTTTCTGAGAAATGCACAAGCTGACATAAAAGTAACCCATATTCATTGCAACTAATTTTGAAGATGATCAGACCTTTTGTCTTACGTTTAGAGTCTCTGCCGGGATATACTGTTGCACTCTGTTTGACCATTGCCATTAAAAATAAGACAAGTAATGATGAAATCTTCGGCATCTTAAAAGATGTGCCCAATCCTAACCAGGATGATGATGACGGTAAGGATATGTGACATTAGGCATTAAAGGTCATTTCTTCTGTGTTCAGAACTACTTTCACCACCTTATCAAACTAGTAGCTGTGCCTGGTACATGGCTTTGTGCACTTTCTCCATTTAGTGTCACTTAACAGAAAATGGAACTAGTATAAAAAGTTGAGTGTATTCTTGTTTCTCTTGCCTCACAGGCAGGGTCCATTCTTATCAATGGGATAGTGGTAGGAAGGAGTAAACTGGTATGGGATGTACTATTGGGTGGCTGCTGCTGACAAAGATAGTATGAAAGAATGAAATAGTCCCCCCAAACTTCACCATCAGGATGCAGTTCTTGGCATTAGTAGAAAACCCCTGGGTTATAGGGATCCTAAAGGTATTAAACTGCTGTTTATCCGCTGAAAAGAAAGATGTTGATAGGAGTGCTATTGAAAGTCAGCAGTAGTTTTTGCTAAGTTTGATAAAACTTTTCAAATGTGTATGGAATCTTCCCTGCTAATATGAAACAAGAGTTTGAGGATAAGGGAGTAATGTAGTGTAGTCCTAAATGTACTCAGTAGCTGTGGGTCAGCGAGGTAAGACTATCTCTGCGTGGCGGCACCTGGCAGCCTGAGGGAGTTGCTGATAAAACTGCAGCTTTTAGGAAGCATTGACTGATTCCCTGTTCAGGCTGCAAAGTTTAAGTGCTAAATCTTAAGTTTTCCAAAATAAAGAAACCATGAATTATCTTCAGTGATTTGTTTGCAGGGTTAGATTTTGATAAATACTTATAATATTATTTTAATTTAACCCACTGTTTCAATTTGAAAACAACTTTCAGATGAAGGATTCACCTTTAACCCCTTGAAAATAGAAGTTTTTGTACAGACTCTGCTCCATTTAGCTGCCAAGTCGTTCAGCCACTCATTCAGTGCTCTGGCAAAGTAAGTGATAAATGCATTATTTCTGGGGTTATGGAATGCATTTGATCAGAACAGTGAATTGCTTGGTAGAGCTATTCTTCCACAAGCTTCAGTGTTTTGTATGTTGCACAGTGTAATGTGAAAGTAAGGAAGGAGAGAAGAGCTGATAGCTTTTTTCTTTTTTTTTTTAATATTAAAGGGGGTGGTAGTGTGAATCTTACTATCCAAGCAGAGATCGTAATGTGCATTTTACTCCATGTGGATAGGTCAAGATTCTGCATGTTCTGAGACCTGCCTTAGCTTGTTGCTCACCTGGAAGAGTACAGCAATAGGTAGCACACTTCCTGGTGCCCACAGTGAGTCCCGAGGGCCCCACCAGCATAAAGGTCACAGCAGCAAATTTGTGCATCCTTTTGCTCAGGCCACACCTGCCAGGACCAGTGCACTTTGTGGGCATGGCATGGGTACAAGTTTTAATGCCCACATGTGAACCCTGCTAGAGTCCTGGGGGACTCATAAAGAGCTGGAGAGTCTTTTGGTCCCATCAGAGTATAACTAAGGAAGGAAGTAGGTCTGACAACATCATTTATATACTGGTATTAGACACTGCAAGCTCTGCTGCAGTTAAGATACAAGCTAGGTTCAGTTGTGATAGCTGGAGTGGTATCGAAATGGAGGCTGTAACAGAAAGCAATCATAGGTGACCTTCTACCCATGTACTATAATCTTCTAGGAAAACTGGAGGTAAGCTCACCCAAGCATGGGAGAAGTGCCAGCTCAAAAAGGGGTTATCTGATGTATCAAACACCGTCCTAGTCATTTTTTCTGCTCATAACTGATGTAGCATGGTCTAAAAATTCCATATTTTTCTTTTAGCAGTTGTACTGAGTGAGGCTTGGTGTCTCTCACTAATTTGGACTTTCTTGGTGGAACTTAAACTAGTTCTGCATATGGGATAATATGTTGCAAGGGCATGTCCACACTGGGGCACTCAGATACGTTAAGGCAAATCAACTAAAGATGTAAAGTCAATGTTCATAAGTTAAAATGTTAAATCCATGCCTGGCTGCTTTCATTCAGGAGAGAAGTGGCAATATTTCGCTGTAGATTAAATTCCATTAAGGGCTTGTCTACATGAACAATTAGACTGTGTCCAGCTGGGGTCTGAATTACTCCACACTAGCCTGCTGTGGTCAAACTATGGACACCCTGATGACTCACTGTAACAGTTTGTTAAAGTACTTTAATGTGTCACCAGGTCATGCACAGACCGAGAGACCACAGCAGGCTAGTGTGTGGAAGATTCATACCCTGGCTTGCCGCAGCCTAATTATTCTGTTTTACTCCAAATTGAGATCATCCACGTGGGGACCTGATCCTCATCGGTTTCAAACTAGTAGTTCATCTGCCTTAACTTTCTGAAGTGTTCCTGTGTAGGCATGGCCTATTAGAGAATTGCCATGAACTGGTCACTGTGCCAGGTTTCAGAGTGGTAACCGTGTTAGTCTGTATCAGCAAAAACAACGAGGAGTCCTTGTGGCACCTTAAAGACTAAGAAATTTATTTGGGCATAAGCTTTCGTGGGCTAGAGCCCACTTCATCAGATTCATGAAGTGAAAAATACAGGCGCAGGTATAAATACAGGAAAGGATGGGGATTACTTTACCAAGTATGAGGTCAGTCTAATGAGATAAATCAACTAACAGCAGGATGCCAAGGGAGGAAAAATATCTTTAGAAGTAGTACAGACAGTTGACAAGAAGGTGTGAGTAATAGTAGGGAGAAATTAGTAATGGGGAAATTAAGTTTAGGTTTTGTAATGACCCAACCACTCCCAGTCTTTATTCAGGCCTAATCTGATGGCGTCCAGTTTGCAAATTAATTCCAGTTCTGCAGCTTCACATTGGAGTCTGTTTCTGAAGTTTTTGTTGTTGAAGTGTTGCCACTTTTAGGACTATTGTTGAGTGACCTGCAGATTGAAGTGTTCTCCTACTGGTTTTTGAATGTTGTGATTCCTTATGTCAGATTTGTGTCCATTGATTCTTTTGTGTAGAGACTGTCCGGTTTGACCAATGTATATGGCAGAGGGGCATTGCTGGCACATGATGGCATATATCACATTGGTAGATTTGCAGGTGACCGAGCCCCAGATGCTGTGGCTGATGTGGTTAGGTCCTATGATGTCCCTTGAATAGATATGTGGACAGAATTGGCAGTGGGGTTTGTAGCAAGGTTTCCTGGGTTGGTGTTTTTGTTGTGTGTGTGGTGTGTAGTTGCTGGTGAGTGTTTGTGTCAGGTTGGGGGGCTGTCTGTAGGGGAGGACTGCCCTGTCTCCCAAGGTCTTGAGAGTGAGGGATCGTCCTTCAGGATAGGTTGAAGATCCTTGATGATGTGCTGGAGAGGTTTTAGTTGGTGGCTGAAGGTGACGGTTAGTGGTGTCTGTTACTTTCTTTGTTGGGCCTGTCTTGTAGAAGGTGACTTCTCAGTACTCTTGAGTATGTGTACACAGCCTGTAGCAGTGAGCCTCCCAGCCCGGGTCTGTGAACTCGGGCTTGCGGGGTTCATATTACTGTGCTAAAAATAGCTTCATAGACAGTGCTTTGAAGTTGCAGCTTGGCCTCTAACCCTGTCCCCCTCCCAAGCTCTAGCCTGAGCCGCAGTGTCTACACGGCTATTTTTAGTGCTGTAGTAGAAGCCCAGGTCTGTCGACTCGGAGGCTCACTACCATAGGCTGCATAGGCATACTCTCTACCAGACTTCTACTGGACCACTTCAGCTACTCGCTGTGCACCCACTGATCACTTTTCTTTATTATAATAAGGTTTCATGAAGTCTTCAAAACCCTCGCTGAAAGTGACGAGGGGAAGCTCCATGTGCTGAGGGTTGTGTATGAGGTCTGGAAGAACCATCCACAGGTAAGGGTGGTTTCAGATGTTTGTTGAAGCTCACAATAATGGGATACAACACAATGAACACTGAAAAGCCTAGAAACTGAATTGTTTGCGAAGACAAAGTTGCATTTTATGCTCACTTCCAAAAAAAAAAAAAAGGCTTGGCCACTGTTTACTTAAATTGTATATTAGAAAGAATTCAGCATTTATTTACTGGTGTTACTAACAGCATCTTAGATTAGATATCAGATTATCTGTTTCTCACTATGCTAACTCCTTTCAGCATTTTTTTCAATTGATGGCAATTTGACATTTGGGTTGCTAACCCTGCAAGAGAATGTCTCTTATTAAAACAGCCTTTTCTATTGGGGAGAATCATTATGGAATCATTTCTCTTGCTCTTAAGTTTTGTAAGAGTTTGTTTTACAAAATCTAAACTTGAGCCAAATGCTTCAAAGTGAGAAATAGAAGTCTGTCACTTAGAACCTGCTCTGACTGCAGATATTACTTGAAATAAAAAGTGCTTGTGGTAAACTTGGACTCAAGGCAATGTGCTTGTAGAATTGACTGGATCAACTGGTCTGGCAGACTGGTTTTGTGATAGGGCTGTTACTTAATTGAGGTGAATATAACCTAAATTCTTTGGCTGTGTTACTGTGATTCAGCAGTCATTAGTGTTCAGCTCAAAGTAGTGCACCAATTGAACTAAACGTAGATACAGATTTAGTTAAATTGTTGCAGGTCTTCTAGTGTGAAAACACTGTGCGTGGACAGTGACAGTCACACCAGCTTACCCATATCTGGTTAAAATTGCACCTTTAGTTAAACTCATCCACACACACTGTTGCAGCAGGCCTCTAGAGAAGCAGCTGCCTTTACAGAGGGCATTCGTGCTGCACTAGCTAATGATGGCTGTTGAGAGCGGAGGGGTCACTGGAGAAGCTATAACTGATAGCACCTAATCCTGGGGTATTTTTACCTGTTGCATCCTATGTTTCGCACCAGCAATGAAGAGGTAGGATTGAATATCTCTTATTACCATAGGTATCGTGATGCTATAATATAGTAAACAGAATTTTTTTTCTCCCACAATGCAGATGATTGCTGTGCTTGTGGATAAGATGATTAGGACACAGATAGTTGATTGTGCTGCCGTGGCAAACTGGATCTTCTCTCCAGAGCTTGCTCATGATTTTACTAGGTAACAAAATGAATTATCTGTTGAAACTAACATTCAGTTGGTTTAGATATACTTTCACTTTGTGGATCATGTACACTGAATACTAGTTTTTTTTGCTTTGCTCTAATACTTGGCTTTATTATGGTAAACAGACAATTAAAAAAAAATAAAAATTACCTTTGCACTTCATACACAACTTACATGTTAAGCCCGCCAAAAAGGATATTTGTCATTCAACATTCTCCATTTAGAGATGAGGTGGTGCAGGTTTATCATGAACCCAAGAATCTATCTCGGCTAGTTTCTGGACAATGGCTTATAACTTCAGTGTGCTCTGAGGAAGGGACACTTCTACCATCGCCATGCAAACTGTTCGTTGGCACAAGGACTGGCTTGTTCTGCACTGGTTTAGCACCTTAGCGCAATGAGGACGTGGTATGTGGCTGAGGTTGCTAGGTGCTGCAGCAGTACAAATAATAATAATTAATTGGGAGTGGGAAGGATGTCCCAGACACAGACTGTGGTTCATGGAACTGTCTTCTATAATTGCAAGTACTAGTGTTGCCAGTACCTTTGTGAATTATACTTATTGCTTGCAGCTCTAAGTTAATAGTACATTGTATTCAGATAATTACTTTTTTAAAAGTCCATTTGTTCACATAGCTATAGTTACAGTGACTATCCAAACCATTAAAGAATCTCTTAAAGTAAACAAGGTTTGAGCAAAAAGGATACGACATGACAGTATCCTAAGGAGACTCTAGCATCTTGACATTTTTTAACTCCCTTGACGTAAAACATTCTAACAAAACAGATCCATGATGTGCCTTATGCATTCCTGAATGAATTCAAAATAAAACACCACTAATATTTCAAGGTAACATAGAGGAAAGATCCCACTGTTAGTAATAGGAAACCACACCTGTTTAACTGTACTCCCCTACTATTAATATTTGTACTTCATGTGCATACGTTCCATAAATTGCAAAGGAATTCAAATTATAGTTGAAACTTTGGAAAATTCTTCCTGTACATTTATTTCTGTAATAAAGTATGTACACTTAATACATTCTGGTAACACTTGAAATCTGTACTGTTGCTGTTAGTCTGAATAAGGTGGTTAAAATACAGCTAAAATTTTAGATATGAAGGGTTTTTTTTCTCTCTACTCTTTAACAGTTTACTATTTACTGTGTTCTTGTATTTTGTTACTGGCTACATTAAGGTTATAATTGGTTCTCTGCTAGGTTCTATATCTGGGAGATCTTACACTCCACGATTCGTAAGATGAACAAGCACGTAGTGAAGATCCAAAAGGAGTTAGAGGAGACTAAAGCAAGATTAGCCAGGCAACACAAACGAGTATGTATCTTGTTTTGTATCTTGAAGTAAAGCCATGTACTTTTCACATTTACTGCATTTCAGACTAAATCCTACTTTTTCTGTGGCAAGATGCAGGTCAACTGATATGAGACTTGCTCTGTGAGACACACAGTAAACATCAGTAGCACTTAGATATTGACTTGGATTCCACAGGGATTGTGGTACTATCATGATCTTCAAATACAGCTGTAAAGGCTGTTACAGCCAAGAAGTCAAAGTAAATGGAGCTCAGTTCACATTCCTTTACTGCTTTTTTGGTCTTTCTCATAAGTTAACTACAAAAGAACGCTAAATTTTTGTTGCCAATTATAGATGCTGCGGTGTCAGCTACCTCTCACCTAACTCAATCTCATTTTCTGTTACATTCTTGTGTAGCAATGGAAATTGTATTTTCAGTGTTGCAGATCTCCAGTTCAACAGGTTAATCATTAATATTTGGAGGATTTTCTTGCCATGCTGTATTAGGAGGAGAACATCACCAGGGAGACATTTAAATTTTGTTTTTAACTAAACAACGTTAAGTGTTCTGGATTTTGTTCTTCAACAGCAAACCTGTAATAGTTTAACAAAAAAGCATATGTCCCTTGGTTCTCACACTATCGCCAGACTTCTTCTCCCTGTCCAGATCTATTCCGCCCCCAACAATCTTCTATTCCTTGAACTTTTTGAAACTTTTCACTTTTAGAGAGAGGTAAGGGATTTACTCTGTGTATACAAATTTGCAGAGGGAAAGTACAGTTGAGGTCTGTTATTTCTCACTTCTATGTATTATTTATTTATTTAAAAACGTTTTTGCTGTTAATAAGCCTGTTATCTCTGGAGACACAAATCCTCAGTTTGAGAACTGTAAAACTAAGCATCTCTGATAGTATCTTCTAGACTGGGCACTGAGTCCCATAGGGTAGATAGAAAGATTAACCTCAATAATCTATACAGAAGCCCTGGGAACCCCATAAAACTGGGTCCCTAATCCATAAACTGTTGGAACTCACTAACAAAACAGTTCTTAAATATGACATGACTATATTGTCTCATACTATAGAATTAGAATTTATAATCCCTATTCCAGGATGAGATGCATTATAGCTCAGAGATATCTTAATTAAAATAGGGCTTTTCCTCAAAAGGCATTTTATCAAAAAAAAATCCAGTTTAAATTTAAAAAAATCCAATTTTTTTAAACCATTGATTTGTTTTATTCACCTTGGTTTTGAATGCTCATGTGTGACTGTACCCCCAAAAGTTCCTATACGAGAAGGTAAGTCTTTAAATGCTACATTTTGGTTCTAAGGATAACTGAATGCCAAAATAGATTAAATGGGAAAGCTGATTTGCTGACATCCCAAACTATACTTGTGGAAAAAATTGAGTCTTGCCCTTCCACGCGAAGTCTGTGTGTGCATTAGAAGTGCTTAGTACCTTGAATGTCTTCTCCATTTATCTTTAGCATAATTAGTTTTATTTAATGCACTTCCAATTACGCTGAAATTCAGTTCTGAACAATATTGTCGGCTGTGTTGTGTGAATGATGCTGCCCGGCTCTATATCCAGAGGACTGTACCTATATTGTTGTAATGCTGATATGAACCATTTTAAGAAAGGTTACGTCTGGGGCTGCAGAGGAAGAAAAGTACTTGCTTGTCAGTTTTTATGCAGGCAATCACACCTCTTGGATTACTTAACACAGGGCCCTAGTTTTGTCATCCTAAATTGTTTTTACATATAGTATTTCTACAAATATTTGAAGTTTATAGCTGTTAATTTATGGGCAGATTTGCAGGAAAACAATCTTTTGTGAGACTAACAAAGCAAATAATACCTGCAATCAAAACCTTAATCTGCCCAATTTCTTATTTCCTACTAAACTGCATTTAGTTTTGTATAACTTCCCTTAACTGACTCGTGGCTAGTTGCTAAGGGTCAAATGGCAGTTCTGAAGATGTTTTTTTAAATAGATTAGGGACAGACAGTAACTGTTATCTAAATTTTTCTTTCTTAAGGAGCACCACAATGAGCCCATGTCACAATTACAAGGGCTAACTGCACCTCTGTCCCCTTCCTGGTATCAGAGTGCACCCTCTCTAGTGTCAGGCCTCATGCCTTTACCTCTCCTGGGGTGCTCTTAGGCCAGGCCCAGCACCCAGGGCATTAACTGCACGCCCCCAGCAGGTTCTACTGAGTTCTGGCACCTGCTGTTCTTCCATCCAGGAGTCTGTGCCCGGTGGTGTGTATACTGACCAGACAGCCTTTCTAAACCAAGATGTTTTTTTTTAGCAGTAGAAACAAAACATTTAAAGATTTTAAAACAACCTTACCATCTCCGGCAGGTAAATGAAGCCGGCCTAACTTCTTCGGACAGCCCCACTGATTGTGGGCATGTCTGTCTGGTTCCACCGGACAACTCCTTGCATCTTGGGGGTGGGAGGGGAGGAGAAGGAATCTTCCTTTTTAAACCTGTCGCAGTTGTTTTGATCTCCTAGTTCCTGGTGGTGTCTCTCCTCAGTGCAACTGTTTGCTGAAAAGTGGTCTAACTTGAGCTATTCCTCTTCCCTTCCAGCCCCATGTAAACTAAAGTTGCGTATTCATATAGCAAACAGCCCACGAATGCAGTCAATATACAGTACTGATAAATGATTACAGAGAAGTTCCACTTCCATCAAGCCTCATTAGGCAAGTTATGAGCAGCCATGCACATGCCTCGTACTATGGGCAGTATCAGGATCTCAGTAGCCAAATTTTACCAAGGCCGGCTGAGTCAGTAACATCATTACTTTCACTTCCAGCGAGACAGTGATGACGACGACGATGACGATGACCGAAGCAGCGATAGGGAAGATGGACCGTTGGAAGAGCAGATAGAACGCTTGCAGGAGAAAGTAGAGTCTGCTCAGAGTGAACAAAAGAATCTTTTCCTCGTTATATTCCAGGTAACGGTGTGGGAGTTCATCCCTCTGGCAACTCTCAACTTCTAAGGGGACTAGAATTCAGAAGGTGGGAGGAAGGATGAATAGGAAACTAGTAATGGGGTCTGGCCACTCCAGAGCAAGAAACTTCTAGGTTCCCCCTAGAGAGGCCTTGTTCAGCTTCAAAGTGTTTGCATAAAGGAGTTCTTATACTGGATTGCGCCTTCCTTGAGCAAGCAAAAGGCAGTGTTTGTTTAAATGCAGTGTTTAGTATCTCAATTTAAATGAATTATTCAGACTTGAATGTTCATAACTTCTGTAGAATATCTCATGGATTATTTTGTCCAGAATAATACATACTTATCTAAGATTAGTGAGTTTCCTTCGTGCTTAACCAGTACTTCATTTAAAACTATTCTCTTTTTTTAGCGTTTCATTATGATATTAACAGAACATTTAGTGCGGTGTGAAACTGGTGGAATTGATGTAATTACACCTTGGTACAAGAACTGTATAGAGAGACTGCAGCAGATCTTCTTACAGGTTGGTCTCATTCAGCAGGTAGATAATGCTTAGTGACTTGAGACTCCGTCCTGTTCATCTAGCCTTGTCCACTTAATTTAATTAAAATACAGCTGGCTGGGGCAACCTTGTCCTAATTGGTTAGCACAGGGGATTGTGCTGAGGTCTCCTTGCTTCTAATCCCAGTTTTGCCAGTGACTGTTACTGTAGGGAAACTATTTGTTAACTGTCCCTCCATTGTAAAATGGTGTAAATTCAGAGTGGAAGGGGTATATCAAGACTTGATGCTTGTTAAAGGCACTTGAAGTTCTACTAAGAGATACTATTATATGTGAGTGCCAAGAATTGATTGAGAAGGGGGTAGTTGTAACACCCTTATCTATGAAATGACTGCAGCCCTGGGAGGGAATGTTTAAAGGCCCCTATTAAACCACAAGAACTTTGGAACGCTGATGTCTCTTTAAAATCTGGTAACCAGTGTAAAAAGACTAAAGATTGTGATGACTTGGCTGAAAGTGACAGGCCAAGAAATTGAAAGTGTTCCTTTCTGTGTACTGGCTGGTGACAGCACAGGGTGTGGTATGTAATTCTTCATGTGGATTACTCTCCCAGATTTGTAAACAAAGTTTACATGGCCTCCTAGCGTGTATTTGGGCCCAAACCTACAGTTACCCCATGCACGTGCAGAGGCCCACCCACAGCTCACGTAGAGTCACTGTTGCTAGAATCTTCCAGCTTGTTTTGCACAGGGAGAGTACACGCACTTAGTAATACAAGATGTAAACGCAACTGCAGTTCCTACATCCTGTCATCTCCCCAGGCTACACCTTCCTTGCAGCTGGTAGAAATTACATGCAGCCCTGCCCAGAACCCAGTGTAGCCCTAAGTTTTGGTCAACAATTTGGCTGCAGTGTGTGATACATGTTCTGTTCTCTGCATGTTTTGGTACATAAAGGCAAATAAGAGTAATAAAGATGCCTGTCTCTGTCTGCAGCATCACCAGATAATCCAGCAGTACATGCTGACCTTGGAGAACCTCCTCTTTACAGCTGAATTGGACCATCACATATTGGCTGTTTTTCAGCAGTTCTGTGCTCTGCAGGCCTGAGAATTTTTCACATGCCGAGTCGTATCTGCAGGACTTACACTGATTTCATATTTTTAAACAAAAAGGGGAAAACTTGACATGGGGAAGGAAGAAACTTTGAATGCAAGATGGCTTACCACGTTCTTCTGTGTAAAAGATACAGTACTCTAACAGACATCAACTGTTTTAGCGTCATAGGCCTTTGTTATAACTGATAGAGGACTGGTGTGGAATAATTATGAATTATTTTAATTTGTCCTTTTAATTTTAAATGGTTTGAATGTTGGCTTCATCATAGCATTTGTTTGTTTTTTTTTTGTTTCTCCCCTCTGTCATTTATATAAAAATAAATAGGAAACTATTAGAGAATTCGTTACCTCTGCCTAATCCTTAAACCAAACAGATCCCCTAATTACCATAATGTGAACCAGGTCCTAGAGTGTCTTGTGAATGTGACAGACATGCAACTCTTCAGTGAGCAGCTTGATAAATTCTCTAGTTAGGCAGAGGAAAAGTATCTTAACTTCAGGCATGTGAAACGCTGAGTCAGGCTTACAAAGTAGTCTAGAGCATATGGGTTTATTACCAAACTGAATAGATTTTCACAGTTTGAAAGAGAATGTGATTGAAATACAGTTGAAATATGTTTTTTAAATCTATTGTCTAGTGTCTTTATTACAGTAATTACAAACATTATGCTGCTCATAAACATAACTGTTCATTACAAAAGATTTTGTAGGAAGTTTTAACAGTTGGGAAACTTCATGCTGACATCTTCTGAGGAATATATTGCTACTTTCCAACACTCTAAAAAGATAAGTTACCACCTTACAGTGCCTGTCAAAATATCTAAATCATTCAGATAATAGAAGCACATGCAGGGTGTTTCCCCTTCAGATTAGATTCCCCTTGGATGCTGTCTGAATCGGGCAGTTCCCATTTGAATGCCATGGACAGTGTACCGTCCTTAAATGCTAACTTCTCTCCCAAGAAGAGATTGGAATACAAAATGTTAAATAGGTTAATCTTGTTATCATTGATAGTAGCTTTTCCACCAGCAATCTTGTAGTCACCTAAGAACTTAAGAATGGCCACTCTGGGTCATACCAGTCGTCCATCTAGCCACGTGTCCTGTCTTCTGACAGTGACTGATGCTAGATGCTTCAGAGGAGATCAGCAGAACAGGTAATTATCGAGTGATCCATCCTCTGTCATCCTGTCCCAGCATCTGTTAGAGGTTTAGAGATACCCAGAGCATGGAGTTGTCCCTGACTACCTTGGCTAATAGCCATTGATTCTATCATTCTTTTTTGAACCCAGTTATACTTTTGGCCTTCACAACATCTCTGGCAAGGAGTTCCATATGTTTACTGTGCATTGTGTGAAGAAATATTTATTTTTGTTTGTTTTAAAATTGCTGCCTGTTAATTTCATTGGGAGATCCCGGTTTAAATAACACTTCCTTATTTTTCCACACCAATAATGATTTTATAGATCTCAGTCATATCTCCCCTTAGTTGTCGTTTCCCAGCTGAAAAGTCCCAGTCTTTTTTTAATCTCTCTTCGTACAGAAACTATTCCACACTGTAATCATTTTTGTTGCCCTTATATATACTTTTTCCACATCTAATACGTCTTTTTTGAGATGGGGCGACCAGAGCTGCATGTGGTATTCAAGGTGTAGATGTACCATGGATTTTTAGAGGTATTCTATTTTCTATTTTTTGTATCTCTCTCCTAATGGTTCCTAACATAGTTTGCTTTTTTGACCGCCACTGCACATTGGATGGATGTTTTTCAGAGAACTGTACACGATGACTCCAAGATCTTTCTTGAATGGTAACAGTTAATTTAGACCCTATCGCTTTGTATGTATTGGTATTATGTTTTCCAGTGTTAATTATTTTGCATTTATCAACATGGAATTTTATTTACCATTTTATTGCCGAGTCACCCAGTTTTGTGAAATCCCTTTAACTCTTCGCAGTCTGCTTTGGACTTTACTATCTTGAGTAATTTTGTATCTACAAATTTTGCCACCTCACTGTTTACCCCTTTTTCCAGATCATTTATGAATATGTTGAACAGCACTGGTCCCAGAACAGATCCCTAGAGGACTCTATTTACCCCTCTCTATGCTGAAAACTGACCATTTATTCCTACCCTTTGTGTTCTGTTTTTAACCACTTACTGATCCATGAGAGAACATTCCATCTTACACCATGACCGCTTACTTTGCTTAAGAGCCTTTGAGGGACCTTGTCAAAGATTTTCCAAAAGTCTGTGTACACTATATCACCTTTGTCCACATTGGTTGATCCTCTCAAAGAATTTTAATAATGGGTGAGGCATGATTTCCCTTTACAAAAGCTGTGTTGACTCTTCCCCAACATCATATTTACTTTATGTATGATAATTCTGTTCTTTATGTAGTTTCAACCAGTTTGCCCAGTACTGAAGTTAGGCTTACTGGCCTGTAATTGCCCGGATCGCCTCTGGAACCTTTGTTAAAAATTGGTGTTCCACTAGCTATCCTCAAGTCATCTGGCACAGAGGCTGATTAAGTGATAAGTTGCATACCACAGTTAGTAGTTCTGTAGTTTCATAATTGAGATCCTTCAGAACTCTTGGGTGAATCCCATCTGGTCCCTGTGGCTTACTATATAATTTTATTAATTTTGTTCCAAAACCAGCTCTGTTGACACCTCAATTAGACTGTTCCTCAGATTTGTCTCATAAGACGACTGGTTGAGGTGTGGGAATCTTCTTCAGTCCTCTGCACTGAAGGGCAATGCAAAGAATTTATTTAACTTCTCTACTAGGGCCTTGTCTTCCCTGAGTGATCCTTTAGCACCTTAGCTGTCCAGTGGCCCCACTGATTGTTTAGCAGCTTCCTGCTTCTGATGGACTTAAATATTTTTTGCTGTTAATTTTTATCTTTTGCTAGTTCTTTTGGCCTGCTTATTATACTTTTACACTTTGACTTGCCAGGGTTTATGCTCCTTTCTATTTTCTTCAGAAGGATTTGACTTCCAATTTTTAAAAGATGCCTTTTTTTCCCCCTGTAACTGCCTCTTTTACTCTGTTTAGCCACTCTCGTTTTTTGGTCCTCTTACTTTTTTTTTTGTATTTGAGAGAAACATTTAATTTTAGCCTCTATTAAAAATTTAAATGTTTCCCTGTAGCTGGCAGGCATTTCATGGTTTCCTGGTCATGGCAAATCCAGCTATCTATATTGCTAATGATTGAATTCCCCATTATTATTACCTGTCTCCCCCTAATAATGGGGGTCCCCTCCCTCAGGGGGGTATCCTCGGTGCAAGAGGACATCATGATATCATCTGGAAGGAGTATCCCAACTATGGGATCATTTCCCTCCATTCCAGTTTGATGTTCTCCTTTCCCAAGATATTCCTCCCTTCCTCCTCCTCCTCAACAGCACAGCGGCTCTCAGGGCAGGTCTACACAACAGCCCAGATTGACGCTCTGAGATTGAATCACCAGCGGTTGATTTGCTCTGAGATTGATTCACCAGCGGTTGATTTAGCTGGTCTAGTGAAGACCTGCCAGATTGACGGCAGATTGCTCTCCAGTCGATCCCTGTACTCTACCCCAGACGAAGAGTAAGGTAAGTCGACAGTTTCTCCCATTGACCGCCCACAGTGTAGACACCATGGTAACTCAGCCTAAGGTACATCAGCTCCAGCTACGTTATTCACCTAGCTGGGGTTGCATAGCGTAGGTCGACTAGCCTCAGATTGAGGGCAGGGCCACGCTGCTCTGTTCCTCTCTGTCTCCCAGTTCAGCCGCTCTGGTCTCCAGAGCTCGTACTCAGTCTCTGAAGGCCATGAGTTGCTTGCTGCAAATTCACGCATTCACCCCCTGCCCACAAGGCAGGTACTCGTATGTGCTGTATTCAGTGCAACAAACTGGATGGCCCCACTCTGCTGCTGGACTTCTGCCTGCATTCTTTTTGCTCCTTCAGCTTTGTTAATCAGGAGTATCTGGCTTTCACGCGCCCTCTCTCCCCTCCCTCTTTGCTGGCTCTGTGTGTTCACTGGCGCATCTGGTCACCTATGAGCTGGCTTTTTTAAATCCCTGTTCACCCATAATTAGCCCTGCCCCCTTGTCAAGGGACCCTAAAGGGAGTAGGGATCAAAGGGCAGGGCTAGAGCCCCGTTAGGAAGTGCTCAGCCTTGCCTAGCAGGTAACTAGGCTCAGCACACAGCCCCCCCCCCCCCCCCCCCAGTAGACCAGTGGTTTTCAAACAGGGTCACAGCAGGTCTGGTCAGCACCGCTCTTCGGGCTGTTAAAAGTTCCCTTGGCCATGCTGCCCAGCTAAGGCAGGCTAGTCCCTACCCGTTCCCACACAGTGCCGCGGCCAGCAGTGGGTCCGGCTCCTAGGCAGGGGAGCCACAGGGCTTTGTGCGCTGCCCCAGCACCGGCCCCACACTCCTATTGGCCAGAGCTGGGGGAAGGGGGGCAGTGCCTGCAGATGAGAGCTGTGTGCAGCTGCTTGCATGCACTTCTACCTAGGAGTCGGACGTGCTGCTGGCTGCTTGCAGGGCGCAGCACGGTCTGCAGTGCCAGGACAGGTGGGAAGCCTGCCTCTGCACCCCAGCAGTACCAGTGACCAGGAGCCACCAGAGGTAAGCCCATGCCCCAACCCTGCACCCCAATCTGCTGCCCCAGCCTTGAGCTCCCCCAAACCCAGAGCCCCTTCCTGCACCCTGGCCCTACTCCAGAGCCTGCATCCCCAGCCCGGACCCCCTCCCACATCTCAACCCTTTGCCCCCAGCCCTGAGCCCCTCCCACACTCCAAACCCCTCATCCCCAGCTCTGTTTGGTTGGCTGATGGTGGGCAAATTGATTACTGCTGGTCATGCACCAATCCAAACCTCATCCCCTCCATATAAAACTATCTTCTGCAGTTCATCTTTCTGTGAGCGAGTGTCCTTGCAGCTAGGCATGCAAGCCACACCCTAACTGGTGTAACTGCAGGGTGACCCCAACACAGACACGCAGGGTGCGGCTGGCAGGCTGTCTGAGCAGCCCGGGTGGGAGCCACTCCAGCAAGGCTTTGTATGGAACCCAAGGCTGCAGAGCAGGGTTGTGCCCGAATGTCACAGTGCAGCGAACTAGGGGCTATGCACAGCTTGCTATAATGTCTACACTTTAAGCACTGAGATAGTAATGCTAAAAGAGGCTCAGGTGTATTGGCTGGAACCAGATAAAGAGTGGTCAGTGTGTTTGTTTTGTCTGGGGTAAGGGAAGTAGAAACAGGAAAGCATAAACTGAGCACCAGTGAAACAGCCGCAAAGTGAGAGCTGGCCAGATTGGAGAGAGAGTCAAAGACCGTAAACGCCAAAAGTGGCAGTGATGGACATCAAAGAGCAGGAAGCTGCCCCCTGATGAGCTGTGGACTTGAAGGAAAAACAAACAGCTCAGCTTCCAAGGAGCCCACGGGCAAGCCATGGAGCAGAAAGCAAGAAAGGCCCTAGAAAAGGAGTGGACATAATCTGGACATGACAAAATGTGGACAGATCCCAGGATCACCAGTCTCTCCCTCCATTCAAGAAACATTCAGAGTGGACAGGCTGTGTCCTGAATACAAGGAAACAGGCTGCACTGAAGAAAACCTTCCCACTTTTGAAAGAGAGGTTCATAATAATCCTGATAAGAAAGTCCCCACACCGACTGAAAAACTCTTGTAAAGCTTTGAATATAGCTGAGGTGCAGAAGCTTTGAGCTATTCTGAATTTTAAAAACAGCTGTTCTGCAAGTTTCAAATTACTCCTGCTGCATATAGGTTGAAATTCAGGAACCTTCAGAAAAGTGCTGGCATGAGTCATAGTGCATACGCCTATAAAATGTCACCTAATGAGAAAATGGGTGAAGGGAAAAGGGGCTGAAGATTTGAATCAATGTTTGGTCCCTAGATGAGGTTAGGAATATATTCTGGGATAAATCTGGAGATTCCATTCAAGCAATGGCCATCCTGGCCGATTTCTTTGTGAAAGCCCAGGCCACAGAACAAAGGGTACAAGCCCAGTGTAAAGGGGGAGATCTTGTTCTTCCCCCTGGGAAGAAAGGGTAGCTGGGAGCTTAAGCACTCATACCCCTCGCTCTGGATCATTCCAGACCTGGAAATCCCTCACAAACCTCCGGTGAAGGAAGAGGGTCCAAGAAGGTGCTTCCAGTGTAACTCTGAGAACCTGAGAAATCAGGGCTGTGAACTAAAAGAATCTAATCCCTATTAATGCAGCTGTCCTTAGCACAGGAGCCCCAGCAGTCCCTACAGTTCACCTGGTGAGTCCTGTGAGGACTGACCCTAAGAGGGTAGATATGGAATGTATTAAAGTTACCAAAGTAGAGACCAAGCAGTGCCTAGGGCAGAGGCACCGGAGCCCAGATCTCTGCTCAAGGGAAGTATACTCCTAAAGTCTGTCTTGTTACCTGACCAGGAAGTGGAGTTTCTGGCAGTGGGTGGGCATAAGATTCCTGTAGTTTTAGCCAAGGTGCATGTGGAACAGGAAAGTTTAGAAAGTGTCTGGATTGGGGGGGTGCTGGGTAATATCCCTGTTGAAATTCTGAGGGGGGGATGCTATTCTACTTATGTCTCAGCTAGCAGTGTGGTAACCCACAGCCAAAGGGAATATTGTGCTGGAGTCCTGGAGGGGAGCAGGAAAGTCCCAGAACCTGCCGAGGGGGGAAGGGAAGGGCTTTTGCTCTTCAGCAGAAGCAACCTCTGTTTCCAGCTGCGGAAGAAACAGGCTGGCTCTTGCACAGCAGGGGCTCTCCACTCACCTGAACACAAGGCGGCCTGCTTGTGCTTTCTTGGCCACATACCTGATCACCCTGCTGGCCAATGCCCTAAGCAAACTGGATCCTGGTGTTCACATCCCCAAGTATTTCTCCAGCCTGGATGTGTTACACGGCCATCTCTGTCCCACCATTGCTGCACCATCTCCTGGGTGGGGTGTGGGGTGCAAATGTTTCTCTCCCTTTCCAGGGGGCTACTGGAGCATGTGCTTCTGATTGTCATGGCATTCACTACCCTTTGTCGTGAATAGGAGACTGCATGCAGGTGCTGGCTGCTGACACCAGTTACCCTGCAGTTGCCCTTTGGTGGACAAAACATCCTCAACCACTTTGCATGTGAGATCCTCACCATGCTGCAGCTGTGGTGTGCGGACCTGTCTCAGTGAGGTGATCATGGTGCTCTGCAGCATCCCCCTCCTGCTTGCTCCTCTGCTGCTCATTTTGTTTCCTATGTTTTCATTCTCTCCATCAGCCCCAGGCTGCACTCGCCTGGGGGCAGGCACAAGGCCTCTCCTTGCCCGGCACACCTGGCTGTGGTGGTCCCCTACTGCTCGGCCACCCTTTTCACCTATAGGTGGCCCCAGTCAAAAACTTGCTGGCCTTGGCCAAGCTGGGGACCCTGTCTGTGGTGTGACTCCTACGCTGAACCCCATCAGCTGCAGCCTCAGGCCCAAGGAGGTGAAAGGGACCCTGGCCAAAGCCTGGAGGGGAAGGCCTGCGGCTAGTGCTGGCACCACGGGCATCACGGAGCCAGTGGGAAAACTTGGGCTAATCCACACAGGGCATTGCAAAGCTCAGAGTTGCAGCACCTGGCTGGTAGCTGCCCTGCTACCTAGGGGAATTCTCAGGCCTGAGTTCGGTGCCCAGGTTCCCCTTAAATGTAGGGGCCGTGAGGTACTTAAGTGTGGGCTGCACAGAAGCCTAAGCTAGCCAGTAGGAAATGCCAAGGACCGGGGGCGGCTACACTCCACTCTCAGCCGTAGGACGGCGCCTTGCTCAGCTCTGAATTCACAGCCAGAAAACCTCTCCTGGAGGCTCTGCCTTGTGACAAGCCAGCGTAGGGTTCCCCATCCCATTACAGCCCATAGCCTGGTGGTTAGGGTATGCTCCTTGGACATGGGAGACCTGTCCTCAGGTGTCTCCTCTGAAACAGGGACCTGAACACACACATCTTACATCCCTGGGATGTGCTTCACCCACTGGGGTGTTGGGTATTCTGGGGTGGGCCTCTCTGTCTCACCTGTGGGAAGGGTTCCACTCTTTGAGTAATTAATTACTGATTAGAGCTGAGACTTGGGTCTCCCACATCCCAGGAGAGTGCCCAAACCACCAGGCTGTAGCAGAATCTCTCTGGCCCAGTGAATATTTCATTTATTCAAAGTAGAATAGCTTCAGTAGGAGAGATTGAGGGGGCCCCACCCTAAAGTAGCCAGTGGCCTGGAATGGGAGACCCAAGTTTAAGTCTCTGCTCCAAATTAGACAGAAGAGATTTGAGACCAGGTCCCCCGTGTTATGGGTGAGTGCCTGAACCAGTGAGCTACTGGCTCTTCTATGCACACAGCTGGGCACTCCAATCTGCTGGCTGGTTGCTGCCCTTGGGGTGGACCAGGCCTGGCAGGGAGGCTCTGAGAACACTTGGCAGGGGACTGCTGAGTTTGAGAATCCCAGGGGGGGTCCAGGCGTGAGCTAGGGGGCTGAGCTGCTCAGCGGCTTTAGGGTTTAGAGGTAGTTTTGGATGGGCCCACCCGCGGAGATTTAGGTGCCTAAGGAGTTGAGGTTAGCTGGCAGCTGAGCAGGGATTTTGAGGATCTGTGGCACTTAAAATGTCTGTTAGGCACCTGAGTCTCTTTGTGGCTCTAGCTGTTACCCCAGAGGGCTCAGAATGGGACTCTCTCTCATTGGCCAAATTTTCCAGAGGATAAGGTTTGTGCCTCTGCTTGCTGCACCTGCAAAGACAGCCTGTGGACGTGTCCGTGTGAGGTGTGTGTGTGTGTGTGGGAGCAATGGGTAATTGCCTACATCAGCGCTGGACCCATTTGAGCATCCAATTCCCCCCGTGTCACACTCATCACAAACAAACGTACGTGAATTGGGAGCAGCAATTCATCTGCTTCCTCCCTTGCCATATTTCTGTTCACCATAAAAGTTTATTCAAGGTGGTTTCTTTTGTCCTCCCCCTTCCTAATTGAAATACATTAATGGAAATAAATGCTCAAAGGTCAGGAGACTTAGGGCTAATACTGAATGGGAAACATGTTCTGATGCGAAGAACCGAGCACTTCCTCTCCTTCCTTTCCAAAAGGAGATTACATTTTTCAATGGGAATATTATTCCTACTAAAATATTTATTCATTCTGGATAAGGATTAGCCTCTGCTATTGGCTCTCACTCTATCATGGGTGCAGTTTAGCTATACTCCATACTCCTAGCCCCTCTCTGATAGCCACTATTTCTGTAAAAAACCCTGTTAACTGGAAGTGGTTATAACTGATCACTGGTATAAAAACTTGTTCATTTCTTGTATATATTTTAATACAAATGATATAAACAAGACACTGTATATTTTATACACACCATATTATATGCAACTAATGTTAATGGACTGCTAAGGATGAGATCGTAATTCAATAAAAATTAGGAAATTCAAGCTGGATCTAAATAGATAGGTCAAATTTATCCTAAAGATAAACATTCCCCTGATGGTTGCCTACATCATAAAATCTCATTATTCAAAAATTGCCCAGGGGAATAATGTCAAATAATAAGAAACCATATGTAATCAAAATTAGAAATCTGCTACTTAATCCAGCAAAGAGATCTACAGCATAAGCCAAGTTTGAGAAAATCACTTCAGTATTTTTAAATTTGTGTGTGCTAGGATCCCAGGGGTGCAGCCTGGGACTGTGGGACCACTGTGCCCCCTTAACTCTCCAGCCTGGGCTGTCTCCCACAATGCTTTGCAACATTTGACAACCAGCAAACCCTTCCAGGTGCTGTTACCACTCAGCACAACCACATGTGGAGCCCCACACACCCAGCTAGATTGCATGAATGCTCCCAGAGGCACTCAGAAATCATACAGAGTAAGGCACTAGCCACATTCCCTCAGCTCCCAGCCTTGTATCTCAGGAGTATACTGTCTTGCACTGCTCAAAATAAACATTGCAAATTTATTAATTGGGTCACCACTTCATCAACTGAAAGTGGATATACACCAGCCTTTGCAAATCTGAGCAGATTTGCCCCTTACTTCAGGCAAACTCACTGGTAAAGATAAACAGTAAAAGAAGTTTATTGACTACAAAAGATTGACTTTTTGCCTATCACTTAAAATCTGAGTGGTTACCAACAGAAAATAAAATATAAGTCCATAGTCTAAACTCTCAACTTTGTTGAGACTGGGCAACATCTAGATTAAGCAGTTTTTCTCACCCCACTGGATACTGCTGTTCATAGTACACAGGTTTCACCCTGGAAACCTGGGCCAGTCTCCTCTGTTGGAGTCTTTTAAGTCTTCTCAGTGTCCTTGTTGCTTGCAGCACAGGTGGGGGCAGGAAAAAGGTGAAGTGTGGGCCCCGTGTCCTGTTTTAAACCCTCAGTCCATGTGTTGGAGAACACAAGTCCAGTCCATGTGTTGGAGAACACAAGTCCATGGCTCAGTCCCCAGGCAAGGTTGAGCAGTTCCTCTGCTGTGGCCTCACACAGGTGAGTCACTGAATTGTAGCTCCCTTGCTGGACAATGGCTATGGATGGTTGTTTGACATCCCACCCGGGTGTTGGTCATTTTCCTTGCTGTTGTCTCTGGGGAGCTAATATCTGTCTGATTCCCCAATTTACAGCATGTTTTAGTGACAACCATACAACACAATCTCCTAACTTCATAGGCACTAAAGATATACATATTTAGACAGAACAGTGACTTTCAGCCGATCATAACCTTTTCCCTCACATGGCCTGCTTTATATGCCATATCACAATTATATACAGATGAGGAATAAGGGGATTACAAGATTCCCCCCGAGGTATAGTATGTCACATTATGAACTTCTGAAGTTAAACAGCTTGGATGTGACAGGCTGGCATTTGAGACGAGTTCAACTTTTCGATGATTTCCAAAATGAGACAATCTATTTGAGCTGTCCCAGCGATTCAGACAACCCAACACTCTGAATGTCACTAGCTTAAAAATCAATCCAAAAAAAGCTTTACCTTACTGATTTTAAACATCTGTAACATTTAAACCACCGAACAAACTTCCTGCAAACTTGCATTGCTGTAGACCTTGACAACACTTAAAACTCAAACCGAGGCTGAAGACTACGAACTGTACAGGAACTTACTCTATGAAAAGCTGAATAAGAAATTCTGATTTTTATTATATACTGTATTAACTGAAATAATAATACATATCAAGAAAGACCATATTTTAAGACATAAATAAAATGAGAATTCAGATTGTGTGTCCAACATTAATGCTGCATTTCCTGACTGCTGAGCCCTTGATTTTTCAGTTTTACATGGCTGATAGAAATACCATGAGTAGTATCCCTTCCCCAGATGCTGCAGGGGAACTTCCTCTACAGCTCCTGAAGCTTGCAGAAGCTGGAGCTGCTGAAGGAGAAGTGACTTGTGAGAGAGGTCCCTGAAAAGGGATGGGGTAGTGGCGGTGGCAAGGGGGCATAGACAGAAGTTGAATGGCATAAACTCAATCTCACAGTGCCTAAGACCCATTTGTCTGTGGTTATTGTTTCCCAAGCACTGTAGAAGTGAGACTCCCTGTCCTCCAATGAGAGAGAGAGATGGTGAGGAGTTCACAACGGAAATGCTGCTCTTGATATGCAAGTCAAAAGGGTGCTTGCTCGAAGCTGGTGGAGGACAGGCTGGCTGGTTAAAACTGGACCCAGAAGGCTGTAACTTGTGTCCTTTCCTGGAGTCATCTTGCTGCCTAGCATGGTAGGACAACTACCGGCACCATCACTGCAAGCAGTATTGCTGCTGTCGTTGCAGACTTCCATCATGACGTCTCTTTACGGTTGGGTTATAACCCCCCAATGAATGCAAAGGAGCACAGGAGTCCTTGAAAGAATGTGGTGTCTTGTCAGCTCTCAAAAATTCAAGACCAACCATTGAAAACTCTATGGCCCTCAGGGAGTTCTGCAACCACAAAGCCCTTCTCGTAATTACAGTTGAGGCCATGTCTGCCACATCCAGTGCTGACTGCAACAATGTCTTTGTTCCAAGATGACCTTCTGCAATTAACCCCTTAAATTTTACCCTGGAGTCAGGCAGCAGGGTGGGTTGGATGAGGGGCGAGGGCAGTCAGGGAGCAGGGTGGGTTAGATACACAGGCGCTGAGATGGGCCGTGGCGCTCTCACCTCCCCCATCCCCAGTGTCCCTGCATGCAGCAGAGTCTCGCAGGGCAGCTCAGCACGCTGCCTCCCTCCCGCCTCCCAGCGTTGACCCAGTTCCCAGCCCATTGGCCAGGAACCCCGGCCAATGGGAATTGTGGAGGCGGTGCCAGAGCTGCCTGGCTGCACCTCCCCAGCAGGGAGCGGGAGGGAGCTGCAGGCAGAGAGAGTCACTGTCAGACACATTGGGGGGGGGGCATTGTGGGGCCAGCCAAACAGATGGAGCCAGGGCAGGAGAAAGGACCAGTGATGGGCATCCCGGGGCTGGCATAATACACAGTACAGAGGGGACTGCCGGGGGGGTAATAGCAACCGTCCCTTCCCCCCCCACCAGACTCGGGCTGCAGCTGGCTCTGTCCATCACACCCCCACACCCCACAGAGACCACACAACCCTCAGTCCCCCTGGAAGATCCCCACCAGCCCCTGTGCCCCCATCACCCCTCTCCAGAGAGCCCCCCCATTTGTGCCTCCAGAGGCAGCTCCCCTCTCCCCTTGCTCCCGAGCTCCTCACACTCGTCCCCTTTGCCTTCCCCCTCCCACCCCGAGCTCATTGACCGGGAGGCTCCCAGACTCTTTGCCACAAGGCCAATGGGAGCTGCACGTGAGGCAGGCGCCTGCTTGCAGATGCAGACTTGCCTGGCCGGGCCTCCCCAGCATGGGGAGGGGGAGTCAGAGGTGAGCAAGCCCCGGTCACCATGATCACAGGCCCAGCATTTCCCTGGACATTTAATTTCACTGAGGCGAGTAATTTAATCTACGCTTCCTTTCCAGACAGCTTGTGGCTTTTCCTGTAGGAAATCTTACACGTCCTTGGCCAAGCAGCCCAGTTATAGTTTTTCACCTGAGAAGTATATTTTCTGGTTGTTCAGAAGCTCATTTATTTTGTTAACTCAGTCAGTTTCATAGGGAATTTTAAGTCACTTGAATTGTAACTGTTGTTTTTTTTTCCATTGGTCCAAAACCACATGGAAGATGTGCAGATTTTTATTTCTGTGGGCCCAAACCATGTAGAAATGTAAATGTCAGAGCTAGAAAAGCTCTGCAAGGCTAAGGGTCCCTCAGGAAATTGTCCTCAAGTCATTCATTCTTCTGGGCATTCCATTCTATTGTTCCCTCCTACGGTGATAAAGATCAGTGTCTCCACCCACAGGGGAGCTGCAGAAAACTGGGCCAAGCCTGCAGCCGCACTGCCTGTGCCCTTGTTCGCTGTCTGCTCCATCTATCAACCCCTCTGGTCTCCCTGGGATTCCCCCTCCTATTACTCCCTCTGCATCTTCTTTCTCTGGAGCTTCTCATGAAGTAAAGTTATCATTACAGGTTCTTATCTCCGTAATACATTTAATTTTGATGTATTTATTAATGTTAATTAATGCACTATGGTAGTCCTCCTTCAGCCCTCTATATAAATTGATCCTCTTCTTTCCATATGTTTTGCTCATAGGGTTTTCTGCAGCCCTAGGGCAGCCAGCAATAACCCCTGGGCCTTTGCGACGGGGTGAAGGAAGGAGACCATGAGATCCATATTTATGACATTTGCAAGAAGTGTTATCATTACTCAGGGTACCAAATGTGTCTTGTCAAATCCCAAAGGAAGCTCATTTTCATTTTTCATATAATAATTTCATGTACAGTATACACACACTTTTCATTAATTCTATGAGTTGATTTATTATTATTAATTATTATTATTAACTAGGTTACTGGGTTTTTTTCAGTGTGGAAAATTGTGTGCTATTTTACAGGTTGAATGACATAATACCCCCTACCTCCCCCAATGTCCATCACTAAGTCTGATAACTTTGTCAAATGTCCATCATGCAACATGGTGGTGCCTAGCCCTGTCCCATTCTTCGGAGGGACAAGGAGTCTAGAGCAGCCTGGAGGGTTAGCGGGGGGCTGGCACTGGCAGCAGCGAGTGACCTGGCCCCAGCCCGCTCTGCTCCACCCAGGGGGCGGAGGTTTGGGGGAAGGGATGCAGTGGGAGGGGGAGAGGTGGGGTTGGGTGTGCAGGGGCCAGGTTGCTCGCTGGTGCCAGGCCCCTCAGTAAGCCCCCATGCTGCCCTGGACCCTATGTCCCCCAAAGCACAAGGCCCCCCCGAAAGCACGGGGTCCAGGGCAGTTGCCCCAATCCATCCTATGGATGGGACAGCTCTGCTTGGGCACCACCAAAAATTATACAAACCTGCTGCTCCTGGTTGGATAGGGGGTGGGGTTCTGGGGTGGTGGTGAGGGGTGGAGGTCTCTGGAGGGGGCTGTCAGGGAGCAGGGGTGTTGGCTAGACATGGGAGTCCCAGGGGTCTGTCAGGGGGTGGGGGGGGTAGATAGGGGGCAGGCCTTGCCTACTCAGCCCTTCATATAATTTTGCAGCCCCGATGTGCCCTCAGGCCAAAAAGTTTGCCCACCCTACTCTAATGTCTCAAAAAAACGTGGCTTTGTGTTTTAATTTAGCCGCATGATACACTCTCTATAGAAAGCCCGCATTTGCTCGCAGCATGAGTCCCCACTACTGCGGCGCCGCATTATCGTTGGTCCTCCCCACCAATTTCCACTACTATTCTAGAAAATTCTTTGACCTATATAAGTGGCCGCGTCAGGTGTGTCCAGCGCAGTGTCTACAGTGTTTGTTATCTTTGTTGCGTGTACTCTACTGAAATAGCATAACAAGCCGCCCATGGCTTTACTTTTTACTCAATCATCTCATATCCCCTTTTAATTTTAGAATATGGGTCGGTTTGAGTTAAGAAAAGGAGCAGACAAACTGAATTATAATGTATGTGTTGACAGTAGTGCAAATACCTCGGACTCCTCGGTTAAGAACTCACATGAAGATAATCCTGCCACCAGTTCCAGTGCGTGCAATAAACTGAGTAATGGCCAACAGAAACAGACTTTGTCTGTTAGTTCAGGTCACTGTAGTTCCTATTCAAAGCCATCAAACATGCCATCTGATGACCCAGTCTGTGATATTCCAAAAAATAGATTAGAACCTCGGTCTCGATTATCTAGAGGTCCTTATCAGCCTAGATTGAGCATGAAGTAAAATAGGGAATAAACAAAGCAGTTTTCAGTCCGATTGGTATGAAAAGCATAGGTGGTTAGAATACAGCCCATCAGAGGATGCAGCATTTTGCTTTTACTGCTGTTTCTTCTCGTCTAATGATTCAGCAAACAAAGGTCACATGGATCCAGCATTTATTGATAAGGGATTCACAAACTGGCATCGGGCTAACAAACGTTTTTAAAACTACGAACTGTCAAAAATCTCACGTGTTGAGCTGTTCTTCATGGTGAAGTTTTTATGACGGGAAACCTATTGATGTATTGTTGGATGAGGGCAAGCAGGCTTATCTGTCTAAACAAGAATGGTGTCATAACCGAAGTGTAATGGAGCGACTGATTGACATTGTTCTGTGTTTGACGAAAGGTGGGAGACCATTCAGGGGTCACAATGAAAAAGTTGACACTTTTGAGGAAGGTTTATTTCTAAATCTTGTCAATATGCTCCAAAAATATGATCCCATAATGGCAAAGCATGTGCAACAATCTCCTCAAAAAGCTACCTGAGTAATCACATCCAAAATGATTTAATTGTGGCCTTGCACAACGTTGTGCAACAAAAGATTGTGTCTTCACTAAATGGAAAAAGTGGTCTCAATAATTGCTGCCGACACTACTGACTATGGACACCATGAACAGATGTCCGTTGTGGTGCGGTATTTTGACAATGAAAAACATAGTCAAGTTGAACATTTTGTGTCTGTTCAGAGACTACTGACAGTTGATGCACAGTCTATTTTTGACCAGTTAAATGATGTCCCTGGCATTCTTAAAATTGACTGGTCATCAGTGATGTCTGTCTGTTTTGATGGCGCATTTACTATGTCTGGATGTACTGCGAGAGTTCAAATGACATGTAAAGAAAGAAACAATGAAATACTCTGTGCACACTGCTATGCGCATTGTTTGACCTTCATCCTAGTAGATGCATGCACTTCAAGTAAACAAAACAGAACTGTCTGATTTTTTTGGTGCTATTCAGACTCTTTATGCCTTCATGGAGGGGAGTCCTGTGTGACAGGCAGTAATGGAGAAGATTTCACAAGAAGTAGGATCTCAGTTGAAGATTTTGAAGTCACTGTCAAACACAAAATGGGCATGCAGAGCAGAAGCAGTGGCTGCTATAAAACAAAACTACTCCATCATTTTACAAGCTTTACAAGAGATTATCGAAACCACTCACCTTGGTGATGCTAAAATAAAAGCCAGGGGCCTTATCCATGAACTAAATTCATTCAAGTTCATCTTTGCCCTTCACATGATGCACCGTATTCTCCAGATGGTGGTAAAAGTGAGTAAGGCTCTTCAAGCTCCAGATCTCAACTTACTTACTGCAATGACAGGGGTGAAAAGCTTGCGTAACTCTTTGACTGCGATGAGAAGTGGCCCAGAATATTTTCAATCTATTTTTAATGACAGTGTGAAAATGTCTGTAGAGAATGATATATCCATTTCCCCAGTTAAGAAGAGAAAAACATCCACTCGTATTGATGATGCGTTTGAGTCCCAGAATCACTTTGAAACAAAAAAGGAGCAGGAGAGAATAACTTCATTGTACCCACTCCTAGACTCAATGATTACCGGCATTGACCAGCGATTTGAACAGGAGACTTGTAAAGTTGTGACTGCAATGGGAAAACTGCTGAGCTTAGACACTGGCAGGGATGATATGAGAATCATTGCCAACAAATTTAAAGTGTCCTTGGATGAGTTGGAAGCTGAAGTCAGATTGCTTCACACTTATGACAGATCTGTTCCTAAAGGCAGCACTATGAACACCACCAGAGAGTGGCTTGATTGGCTAAAGGAATCGGCTTGGTCTTCCATGTTCCAGGCCTTTTACAAATCTATTCAATGCTTTCCAGTCTTACCCGTTACAAGCTGTTCATGTGAAAGAGCCTTTCGAAACTAGCACATGTGAAAAACAAACTAAGTACAATGTCCCAACAGCACCTCAACTCACTCATGATTTTGTACATTGAACAAGAATTGGCTTTGTCAGTTATTTACAATGATGTGATTGAGGAATTTAAGTCCATAACACCTGGTGAGCGACGTCTCATTCTCTAGGATAGGAAGATGAAGAAACCTTAATCTGTTTTGGTCAGTTTGGCTCAGCTCATTATCTGGTTAAAGATAAAGATCATGAAAATTGACTATATCTGTGTATACGCCTGGTTATCAATTAGAGCAAAAATTTGGTATTGTGTGTTTCATTTTTTAAGTTTATATTTTTTAAGTAAAGTTTAGTTGTTAATTTTAAAAAAATAATTTTTTAGTTAAGTTTTAGTTTCTTTAGTTTGTTTGATGAATAAAAATAATGTCTTTTACGGTTGAGTATTCAATAAATGTTTGCCTTTAAAAAAAATTCCCAGGGTGCACACTCTAATGAAATGTGCTGCGCACTCCTATGATTAGATTGCTTTTGGCATTCATGAAACAGCTGAACATGGTGGAACATCGTTTTTGGGCTCGGGAAACTAGCATTGAGCGGTGAGATTGCATCGTTCTGCACGTTTAGGGTGACGAGCAGTGGCTGCAGAACTTTCGGATGCGGAAAGTCACCTTCCTGGAACTATGTGCTGAGCTCACCCCAGACTTGCAGTGCAAGGACACCAAAATGAGTGCTGCCCTCTTGAGGGCGAAGGACATGGTGATCTCAGTGTGGAAGCTGGCAACTCCAGACTGCTACCAGCTGGTCACGAATCAGTTTGCAGTCAGGAAGTCACCCGCTGGGCCTGCGTTAAGGCAAGTGTGCAGGGCCATTAATTGCATCCTGCTGCGAAAGACTGTGACTCTCGGCAATGTGAGTGAAATTGTGGATGGATTTGCAAAAATGGATTTGTCTAACTGTGGAGGGGTGATAGATGGCACATGTATTCGAATTTTGACACTGGACTATCTACCAATGGAGTACATCAATCAGAAGAGGTACTTTTCCATGGTTTTGCAGGTGTTTGTGGATCACCGTGGATATTTCACTGACATCAATGCAGGGTGGTCCAGAAAAGTGCATGACGCATGAATCTGTAGGAACACTGGCCTTTACAGAAAGCTGCAAGCAGGGACTTTCTTTCCAGACCAGAAGATCACCATAGGTAATGTTGAAATTCCCATAGTGATCCTGGGAGACCTGGTGTACCCCTTAATGCCATGGCTCATGAAGCTGGACACGGGAAACCCAGCTAGCAGTAAAGAGCAGTTCAACAATAGGCTGAGTAGGTGCAGGATGACCACGGAATGTGCATGTGGCAGATTAAAGGTGCGCTGGCGATGCCTTTATGGCAGATTAGGCCTCAATGAGGAAAATACTCCCATGGTCATAGCCATGTGTTGCACATTGCATAATATTTTAAGTGCAATCTCAACATAACCCTTAATTATGGAAGCACTGTTGTCCCTCATATACTTCAGGAAAACCTAATACATTATAAATTTTAGCATAATTCACCAGGGAGAAAATAATGGCTCCACTGCATTGTCACTGGCAAAACACCC